>NW_020838030.1:6649216-6989001 GCF_003676395.1 Aethalodelphis obliquidens
CCGTTTGGCTTTGACTCTCGACTCTGGTGGTCTTGTGGAGGGGCCTCGCGACCTTGGGCATTTCATTATCAAATAAGAAGTGATGCTAAACCTTCTTAGGTTGTATTTGTATGTATGGATGCATGCTACGAATGTAATATTCATGTTCTAAAACTGTATAAAATCCTAGAAATTTGATGTGTCCTGGTATAATATCCTTTTCCATTTATTTATTATCTTAATTAACCACGGACATTTGTAAGTCCCTTTGCATTTTATCTTGATCACTGACACCACTGCCACATTATGAGCTGTGTGGAAACTTGGGTGCATTTTCACAGGTAAAGAAGGCTCTACCTGACACCTGGTCCTGTGCAAAAACATGGAGACCTCAAAATCACATAGAATTTAGAGGTAAGACCTCAGATCAAGAATGTTTCCCTCCATTTCTCCTTCCCTCTCTGATCATCTTTTTTCCTACTGCTCGCGCCATGAAGGTCCTCATGATACTTTTGTCCACTTTTTGCCTTGCTCTGGCCTGGAAAGGTAACGCCCCTTGCAAGGAGTCGGCGGGGGGGAGGGGGGGGGGATAATACTCCAAGCATCAAATGACTGCTGGATTTGCCACGATTCTGGTAATCCTCTAGTTCTGCCAGTGCCTCAGGTTTCTCAGAAAACAAAATCAGCCCCTTCTCTTTTGTGTCAGACTCCCGAACTTGGGGGCTTTGCATCCAGGCTTTGTACAAAGAAAGGGCTAGGAGGCAAGCAGGATAAGTCCACCTGTGTGTTCTACAGTCCCTTACATTTTACCAGCCTCCATGGCTGTCATCTTTCCAGTCCTGAGCCACGGACTCAAACGGGAATTACCAGGAGACATTCATGATTCAAACTTCGCTTCCTTCAGCAGATTCCTGCTAGGCGGGCTAAGTACCCTCACCCTAAGTGCAAATGAGGCTCTGACCAGGAACAGTTCCTTAGCTCTTGAAGCTATTATTACAGAATCTGCTGCTACAGCAAGAGCTCCCCACCAGAAATTCCCAGATGCTCTGCCCAAAGTTGTTCTTGATAATAGGAGAGCCCTTGATTAGTTACCTAACCAGGGTGTTTGCGCCGTGGGCAACACCACTTGCTATACTCGAATTCGACACTTCGGGCTAAGTTGAGACTCAGCTCCGTAATAAGATGACTGAATAAAAGTCGGTTGGCTTAAAAAAGTGACTCCTTCCGTGGGGACTTTCTTTGGCTTATTTTGATTGGTTTGGGTCTTAGGGAGCCTGTGTCTGAAGTGAGGTCCAGACACTGGGAATTGTACTGTTTCTGACTATCCTAGTAGGTCTCTCTGGTGTGATATAGTCTCTCCAAAGCTTTAAATGCATGTTCACAGCTGATCACCGCACAGATGATCACCTTAAGACTAGAACTTCAGACAAGGATTGAAGAGAATGACCAACTTCAGGCATGTGAACCTGCCCTTGGGACCTGTGAATGCCACAGAGACTCAGCAAAACACTGTGAGAACTCCAGAGCCGTAGCTGGGGGCAGTGCTGATACCTTAAATTTTTATCCCATCTCTAAGGCTCAGAGTCTGATCTCAAAAGGGGGAAATTGTTAAAAACAAGAAAACAGGCCCACCGTGGAGTTCCTTACGCTAAGCCCCACTTCAGCAAACCGAGAATTAACTGAAGTATGGTTTTGACTCTCCCAGAAATGAATCTTGAACCAGGCCATTGGGAATCGCTGCATCAGTACTAGTTAGGTCATCCGGCTGATTGACCCCTGTCGTCCCCTAAAGGAAAGTAACCTCACAATAACCAACCTGCTTTTTTGGCCTAGTGTTAACTGTCTTTTCCCCACTCCCTTCTGCCTATAAAAGTTTTTTAGTTTTCCGAGGAGCGTCCGTACCGTTCCCAGCAACAGTGTAGGAGGGCTCCCTTTTCTCCACACCTTCTCCAGCATTTATAGTTTGTAGACATTTTGATGCTGGCCATTCTGACCGGGTGTGAGGTGCTACCTCCTTGGAGTTTTGATTTGCAAAAACGGTAATTCAAAAAGATACACGCACTGCAATGTTCATAGCAGCATTATTCACAATAGCCAAGACATGGAAACAACCTAACTGTTCATCCACAGAGGGATGCATCAAGAAGATAGTACATATATCTACAACGGAATACTACTCAGCCATAAAATAGAATGAAATAAAGCCACTCGCAGCAACATGATGGACCTAGAGCTGATCATACGAAGTGAAGTAAGTCAGAAAGACAAATACCACATGATCTCAGATACACGTGGACTCTAAAGTACGGCACAAATCACCTACGAAACAGACGCACGGATACAGAGAACAGACTTGTGGTTACCAAGCAGAAGGGGGGATGGACTGGGAGTCTGGGATTAGCAGATGCAACCTGTTACATATAGAATGGATAAACAACAAGGTCCTAGTGTATAGCATGGGGAACTATATTCAACATCCTGGGATAAGCCATAATGGAAAAGACTGTAAAAAAGAGTCCCTTTACGGCAGAAATTAACACAGCATCATAAATCAATAAACTATGCTTCAATTTAAAAAAAATGAAAATGACAAGTCTTGCATTTTGTACAGCTCCTCAGAGCTCCTTTCCATCTGTTAGATTGGATGCTGCCCAATTCATAAATCAGTGAATAAAACCAATAAGATCTTTCATTTACCTCGTTGAATTTTGGGTTTTGTTAACAAAATTAATGTTGCTGTTCCTAAGGACATAATTAATTATTGTTCTCCACTGCCATCTGAGGCATTTGTTTCTGTCATTGGAATAAAGCTTTACCTGATTATCTCAATCTTCATTTCCGTATGTTTATTAATTTTCCTTTATTGATGAGCTGCTTCCATATTGTCCCTGGTCCCCTGTTCCTTTACTTTGTACCTCCTACAAGCACAAGTCAAACACTCAGAGACGCTGCACGCAGTAGAATGAGACCACTGCACTTCATCCCTGCCAAACGTATTTTCGACACCGCAGGCGAAAACTGTTTGTTACTCTTAAAATATAAGTCCAGTCAGATCCCTTCCTTGCTTGAAATTCTTCAAAGCCTTCCCACTGCACTTACAATAAAAACCCATCCTCCCATCCCCAGGCCCTCCACGATGTGACCTGTGGTGCCCTGGAGCCCCTCCACGCGCACTGGCCTGGCTTTAGTTCCATAAACGGATGAGCGCCGGCCTCTGCAGGACCTCTCCACTGCTCTTTTTCTGAAACACGCCTATATTCACTGTTAGCTTCCTTAAGGTCTTATCTTACATATTACTTCCTTAAAGAGATCGTCCCTACCCCCACCTGGGCAGGGGTGCAGGGCAGGTGGTATTTGGCCAAGTCTGGAAACATTTTTGTTGTCACGACCAGGTAAAGGGGGATGCTGCTAAATAGCCTATGATGCACAGGAGAACTCTCCCCCTCCCCGACCCGACAAAGAATTATCCAACAGAAAATGTCAATAGTGCCAAAGCTGAGAAACCTTGGTCTAGCTCCGCCACTGTACTGAAAGCCTCATGAAGGTAGTCCCTTCCCTAGCTTATTTGTCTGTGGTCCCAGAACCTAGCAGATATCCTATCGGATGAATGAGTGAATAATAAATAATAATAATAAAGGAGAAAAGAGTAGGTGAAGCCCCTGACAGCCGAAACTATCCAAATGCAGAGACCTCCCATTCCGCTAGGAATCCCATCCTGCTGGGATGGTCCCAGGGAAATAAGCATTCCTGGCTGGGATTCTCCAGCTCTCCCCTTTGCAGGCTGCTTCTCCCTGAAGCACCATGTACTCCTCTGTTGGAATTCTTGTCATGTACAAAGCTAGAGATGTGTAGTCAAAAGAGACTGACCCAAAGGCGAGGACTGCAGGGCACAAAGAGAAAACACAGTGGGTACCAGCCTGCTGACTGCCCACTAGTGCAGCACCCACCTTCTACATGGCACTGTGACATTGGAGGGGCCAACGGTATCCCCACTGTCTGGTTTCCACAGCTGAAAAGACTAATGGTCTCTGACCCAGTGGCCAGATTGGTTGGCCAGCAGTCGGCTATGAAACAGACCGTGGATCCAGAGGGGACCAAGATGAGAGCTTCACAATCATTTCCCCTTTTATAACATCTCAGGGTTGCAGTGATGATTATATTTGGCATTTCTGGGAAAGTCACCTCATCATTAAAAGAAAAATTCCTCCTAGAACAAAAAGCTTTAAAATTTGTATCGAAACACAAATGACCCCAAATAGCCAAAGCAATCTTGAGAAAGACAAACGGAGCTGGAATAATCAGGCTCCCTGACTTCAGACTATACTACAAAGCTACAGTCGTCCAGACGGTACGGTAATGGCACAGAACCAGAAATCTGGATCAATGGAACAGGATAGAAAGCCCAGAAATAAATCCACGCATGTATGGGCAATTAATCTACGACAAAGGAGGCAAGAATATACAATGGAGCAGAGAGAGCCTCTTCGATTAATGGTGCTGGGAAAACTGGACAGCTACATGTAGAAGAATGAAATTCGAACACTCCGTAACACCATACATAAAAATAAACTCAAAATGGATTAAAGGCCTAACTTTAAGGCTGGATACTATAAAACTCTTAGACGAAAACATAGGCAGAACACTCTGACATAAATCACAGCAATGTCTCTTTGGATCCTCCTCCTAGAGTAATGGAAATAAAAGCAACAACAAACAAATGGGACCTAATGAAACTTAAAAGCTTTTGCACAGCAAAGGAAACCATAAACAAGACAAAAAGACAACCCACAGAATGGGAGAAAATATGTGTAAATGAACCTACCAACAAGGGATATATGAACAGCTCATGCAGCTCTATATCAAAAAAAGCAAACAACCCAATCCAGAAATGGGCAGAAGATCTAAATAGACATTTCTCCAAAGAAGACATACGGCTAGCCAAAAAGCACATGAAAACGTGCTCAACATCACTAGCCGTTAGAGAAATGCAAATCAAAACTACAATGAGATATCACCTCACACGGGTCAGAACGGCCATCATCAAAAAGTCTACAAACGATAAATGCTGGAGAGAGTGTGGAGAAGAGGGAACCCTCCTACACTGTTGGTGGGAATGGACATTGGTACAACCACCATGGAGAACAGTACGGAGGCTTCTTATAAAACTAAAAATAGAACTACCATATGATCCAGCAATCCCACTCCTGGGCATAAACACTAAATCCCTTACATATGAGCAAGTTCTGTTCCAAGAGCAAGTTCGTACGTCCAACAAAGTTAGCCTAGGTACCCAACTTTTACAGATAACGCCAGACCTGTGAACTGACTTATGTGATTGGACATGCGAACACATGTTCACGTCTTTGAAAGTTCGCAACTTGAAGTTTCATATGTAGGGAACTTACTGTATCTGGACAAAACTGTAATTCAAAAAGATACACGCACCCCAGTGTTCACTGCAGCACTGTTTACAATAGCCAAGGCATGGAAGCAACCTAAATGCCCATTGATAGATGAATGGATAAAGAAGAAGTGGTGTATGTAGATACACAAACACACACACGCACACTGCAATATTACTCAGGCATTAAAAAAAGAATGAAATAATGCTATTGGCAGCAACATGGATGGACCTAGAGATGATCATACTAAGTGAAGTACGTCAGAGAAAGACAAATATCATATGATTTCACTTATATGTGGAATCTAAAAAACAATGATACAAATTAACTTATTTAGAAAACAGAAACAGACTCACAGTCTTAGAAAAAAAACTTATGGCTACCAAAGGGGTAACGTGGGAGGGAGGGAGAAATTAGGAGCTTGGGATTAACATATACACACTAATACAGATAAAGTAGATAATCAACAAGGACCTACTGTATAGCACAGGGAACTCTACTCAATATTCTGTAATAACCTATACGGGAAAAGAATCTAAAAATTCTGAAAAAGAATGGGTATATACATATATATATATAACTGAATCACTTAGCTGTACACTTGAAACTAACACAACATTGTAAGTCAACTATACTCCAATGTAAAATAAAAATTAAATTAAAAAAATAAAATTAAAAAAAAAATTAGAAAAAAATTTCCTCCTTTACCTATTGGACTGTGCATTTGGTGGCAACATAGGTGATGGGACAGAAATTAAAATCTAAGTAACATACATCACAGATCTCTGAATGCCGAGTAATACTGAATGTGCAGCCGCTCCCTGAGGGTCAACGAGCTTCACCCAAACTTGCAAGTCTGTGAAATTCAGAAATGTGACATGTGCTTAACTGTTCTTGATAAAGTGTTGTCCTTTCCTTTTCTATAAAGAGATTACTTCGCTTTCATGATAATGTCAAAAGTCCTCACAGGAAACAGAGCTCAGCTTACCAAAGTGGAGAGGTAGGATGAGGCCGCCTTCTAATAAATTGTAAGGGACAAGCCGAATTTGCCTTCCCAGTTTAAAGTGATTTCTAAAAGTCTTCAGTAAAACGAGAGAGAATACATTTTTTTTCATAGTAGCAGTCCCTGTCCCCTCATTTTCTTCCCTCCGATCAGGAGGATGTGCATGTGGCTATACTGTCAGCATGGTGGGCAAGTTCAACACAGATACAGGTCATCACTGAAATGTGATTGGACAATCACCTGTTTTTGTAAACCGGTACAGCATTGGCCAGCTGCTGAAAATCCTGGGGCAGATCAGCCAATTCTGTTGTCACACTTCTTTGTGACACAAGAAGTCACACTTCTTTGATGTGTCTGATCAAACATCTCAGGGAAGTTTCCTTAGCTTGATAGAACAGGTGAAATTCCTCCCCCCCGAAATCTGTGTTGCTAAGGGGCCTTTCTTTATGAGTCTCTCCCAACCCTCAAATTATTTAACCTTGAGCTTGGAAATCATCCTTGTCGTATGAAATCTGGGGGCGAAAAATAGGCAGGGTAGCAGGCTTATGTATGACCGTGCACCTCAGGCTAAATTTCAGGTGTCAGATTATACTAACAATATAACCTACTTTCCATACCACTTCATTTCTAACTCTGAAGAGAGTCTAATGATTAATTCAAATTAAACTACTCCAAAGCCAAAATGATATGTGTTATAAAACACGAAAGTGAGTTGGCTGAAAAATTTTAATTTTCCCTACTTATTAGCTTTCTGGTCTGGGAATAAATTAAAGGTGCTAATTTCCTGGGTTTCAAATCTATTTTAAAATGCACTAGGCTGAAAGAGAGAGATAGAGGGCAGTGGCGGGGGGAATGGAATGAAGCATAATTTTCTCATCTTTGAGACAGAATTAAGAAACTTGGTTATCTTTTCAGAATTGTGCTGGCTCATGAGATATTATTTTCGAGTTTGAGTGACAAGCTCTGTTACCTGGTCCTTATGATACTTAGCACAAGACAAATGCTTAAAGCTCTGTATCAGTTGGTTGTGGACTGAACTGTGTACTCCCAATATTCATATGTTGAAGCCCTAATTCCCACTGTGAGTAGATTTGGAGGTAGCGCCCGTAAAGGTGGGCCCTAATCAGATAGCAATGGCACCCTTATAAGGCAAGGAAGAGATGCCAGACGACTCTCTCTCCACGTATATATAGAGAGAGGAAAGGCCACATGAAGACACAGCAAGAAGAGATCTCACCAGAAGCTATCCCTGCTGGAATCTTGATCTCAGAATCCCAGCTTCCAGAACTGTGAAAAAAATAAATGTCTGTTGCTTAAGCCACCCTTCTGGTATTTTGTCACGACGGCCTGAGATTATACACAACTCCACCTCCTTCTCTGTTTGGGTCATATAAGTACTGTACGGTGTATTACAGTAAAATCCCACAAGATCATTTCTTGGGCAATTTCAGCTACCTGGGTGAACCCACCATTAAACAATGAAAATAGCTGTTCCAAAACCCACATATTTTAAGCTGTGATAGTTAAGTCACTTCCCTCCTTCACAGAGCCTTTATAAATAATATAACCTATTAGCCTAATAGAAGCATACTGTCTTTTCTAGATTATTGCAATTTTTAGGTATAGGGTAGCTGGAGATGTGGAAAATATATCCTCACGTCTACTCAAAACAGGACAGCAGTTGAGGCTGAACACACACCAAGAACAAGCACTGCTTAAAGACCAGTCATCTAATGGGTCAATGGTGATACACAGCTAAGTAACCACTGTGTAGTCTGAATGATGCCTCTGCATCTTTCTAGAGGTGAGCATCCTTAGGCTCAAATACCAACGAGGTGACCAGGACTTGGGTCAAGTGCTAGGAGCCGACTAGGACTCCTGTCACTTCCCATCCTTCCACTGCCCAAAACGTTCCTCAACCAACGCTCGTTAATACGTGGTGATGGAGTACAAGTGTCTCCTCCTCCAGGAAGCCCTCTTTGACTCTGCAAACTTGAGTTCAACATAGAATGACTGAATTACAAGTGCTCTTAGAGATTTCTGGTCCAAATTACATTATCTTACAATGGAAAAATTTAAGGCGAGTGAGGTTGCCATCATAGGACCAGGACTCCTAGCTTCCAACACTTTCTTTACCTCGACACATTAAAATATTTACATCCAAAACAATTTTAATCTGTAACTGAAAGAAGGAGGAGGCCCAGTTGGTAATGAGTGCTAAGTGTCAAGCACTGAGGATAGGGAGATGAAGAAGAAATAGTTCAGTTTTTTGTAAAGTCATGGCTGGGCAAGTTGTGAAATGTACCGGTGGCTTAGAGTAAGGACTTGATCTGAAGTTACTGCCACAGTCCCTGGGCTGGCACACAGTAGGCCCTCAGGAAAAGTGTGTTGGTTACATCAGCTAATAGCTATACTACAGTGTAAGTATACATGACCTGTTTTAAGAGGAAGGAACCATGACCCTGTATATCTTGATACTTTGAGGAAAAGTTGCCTCCATTTTTATAAAAATCCTGGGAGCTGTGCTTTGGGGTTCTAAAGGAAAACGGTAGATATAGTCTGCCTGTGAGGAGGACATGATTTTGGAGGCGTCAGAGGGCTGAGTGTTAGGGTCTGAATTGTGTCCCCACCCAATGTATATTGGCTTGGCCAAAAAGTTCGTTCGGGGTTTTCGGTAAGCTATGGAAAAACCTGAACGAACATTTTGGCCAACCCAATATGTTGAACTCCCAGCCCACAGTACATCCAGCTGTGACTGTATTTGGAGAAAAGGTCATTAGAGAGCTAATTAAGTTAAAATGAGGTCATTAGGGTGAGCCCGCATCCAACATGACTGGTATCCTTATAAGAAGAGGAAATCTGGGGATAGACATACACATGAACAGAGGGAAGACCGTGTGAAGATAAAGGGAGAAGACAGCCTTCTGCAAGCCAAGGAGAGAGACATCAGAAGAAACCAACTCCACGCCTCTCTCTCAGATTTCTAAGCTCCAGGTCTGGGAGACAATACATTTCTGTTGTTTAAGCCACCCAGTCTGTGGTACTTTGTTATGGCAGCCTAGCAAACTAACACAATAGGGAACGCATAACTTGAGACACAAGTGTTTCTAGCAAGCTACAGCAGCGAGCTTTCACCTCTGTCTAGTTGAGATCTTGTGGTTTTAACACCGTGTGAAGATCTGTCACGCTGACCTTTCTGTACCTCCGAAGGAAAATTTCTTACTGTCTTGATGAATATGAGATGCGACTCTTCCAATAGAGAGTAATTAGTTTCTAAGATATCTAATCTTAATAAGCTAACAGGACCCTCTGAAACAGAGGACACGATCCCTGTTCTCTATCCACTGAAAGCTAGAGCATTAATTTGTACTCCAGGTAACATTTTTGAGACTGATTTGCCACCTAAGGTGTGTGTGCTTCATTTTAGACACACTCTGATCAAAATGAGAAAAAACACGACCAGCTTTCTTCTTGGTTTTGTACGTGTTAACTCTAAGTGCTAAAAATAACACGGACTGTGCTTTATCACTTTTCCAGTCTCATTTTGCATTTTGTTTGATTTGAACCACAATACTCAAACTTGGGTGCATTTCCAATTTATAGACAAGAAAGCTGAGGCTCAAAAACTTCCTCAGGGCTTCCCTGGTGGCGCAGTGGTTGAGAGTCCGCCTGCCGATGCAGGGGACACGGGTTCATGTCCCGGTCCGGGAAGATCGCACATGCCGCGGAGCGGCTGGGCCCGTGAGCCACGGCCGCTGAGCCTGCGCGTCCAGAGCCTGTGCTCTGCAACGGGAGAGGCCACAACAGTGAGAGGCCCGCGTACCGCAAAAAAAAAAAAAACTTCCTCAAAACTGAACAGCCTGATAACAGTTGAGGTGGGACAGCCGTCCCATGATGCTTCTCTCCCACTCAACCACTGACCCTTTTAAACCAGGCAACATAGGTATTATTTCAGAGTTTCTAGAAAGTGAAAAATCAAAGGAAGTGATTGCCTAGGCTCTTGGAACTGGTCTACTATAAGACAATCATAAGGTTAGATCCTGACATGACAGAGCATTTGGTTCTTCTTATGGGTTGAATTGCTCCCCCCGATACCTCCCAATTCATACATTAAAGTCCTAAAGCCTCCAGTGCCTCAGAATGTGATCTTATTTAGAAATAGGGGCATTTACGGGGAGGGGGAAGGGTAAGCTGGGATGAAGTGAGAGAGTGGCATGGACATATACACACTACCAAACGTAAAATAGATAGCTAGTGGGAAGCAGCCGCATAGCACAGGGAGATCAGCTTGGTGCTCTGTGACCACCTAGAGGGGTGGGATAGGGAGGGTGGGAAGGAGACGCAAGAGGGAGGGGAGATGGGGAGATATATATATATGTATAACTGATTCACTTTGTTATACAGCAGAAACTAACACACCATTGTAAAGCAATTAATACTCCAATAAAGATGCTAAAAAAAAAGATATTCAGAAAAAAAAAAGAAATAGGGTCATTGTAAATGTAATTAGCAGGATGCGGTCATACTGGAGCAGGGTAGGCCTCTAATTCAATAGGACTAGTGCCCTTATAAAAGGGGGACATTTGGACACAGGCGGGCATACAGAGGGGATGCCAGGTGAAGGTGAGGCAGAGGTTGGAATACTGCTTCTACAAAGAATGCCAGAGCTGGTCAGCAAACCACCAGAAGCGGAAGAGAAGCACAGAGCAGACTCTACCTCCGCCCTCAGAAGGAACCAGCCCTGCCAACACCGTGGACTGCCAGCCTCCAGACCTGTGAGTCAGTAAATTTCTGTTGTTTAAGCCACCTAGTCTGTGCTCCTTTGTTTCAGTGCCCTAGCAAACTGATACAGTCCTGGTACCAAGGATGCTCAGGTGATGGTTTTAGAACCGACAGAGGATCTACCTTCTGGACATTTCATCCTGGAGGATCCCATCTATCCACTTACCTCATGGAACTGCTATTTCCTACCCAACAGGATGCTAGCCTCCATCCAATACCAGTTCGGGAGCTACCTGTCCAAGTAAGGCCTGGGAGGAAGGGACCAGGGCTGACACTGCAGGAGCCTCAGAGGAGGGAGAGCTGCCCAGAGAAACCGGCCCCTGAAATGGGCCTCCTTCACCTCGTGTGATAAGGCCTCTGGATCTCCTGCTGTCCTAAAACAGACCCCCTTCTCCCTAGAAAACAGCTCTACCATGACCGACAACACGATCCCCATCTTCTTGAAACAGCCCTGCTTCTGGCTCTAACGGCAAAGCTGTATGTAACCTGCACACCTTCTGACTTCTTGTTCTCTTTTAACCCCGCTTCTTCGCTCACCTTTTCTCTCCTCCTTCCCTTTGCCGATACTGTCAGCGAAATGCCTGAGGCAAACAGCGCCCCCTCCAGCCTGGGCCTCTCTTTGGAAGTCCTACCGTTTCAAATGCCTACGGCCCATTTCCACTTGGTTGTCCAATCATCGGTTCAATGTGAACCTATGAACACAGCCTGTACAAAAGACAGAGCAAAAGCAGACAGACAGCATCTTCCTATTTCTTTACCCCATGAGTTGTGCAGCCCTTATTAGTAAACCACTTCAGAGCCTCAGGTTTCCCATCTGTAACAAGCAAATTATTATTATTATTTTTTTTTTTTTTTGCGGCACGCGGGCCTCTCACTGTTGTGGCCTCTCCCGTTGCGGAGCACAGGCTCCGGACACGCAGGCTTAGCGACCATGGCTCACGGGACCAGCCGCTCCGCGGCATGTGGGATCTTCCCGGACCGGGGCACGAACCCGTGTCCCCTGCATCGCAGGCGGACTCTCAACCACTGCACCACCAGGGAAGCCCTGCCTTGCTTTTTGCAAGAATTTCATCTTTTTTTTTTATTACCCTCCCGACTTTGAACTTGGGATTCTTTTCTTCTCATTCCTATTTTCTCCAACAAATCTTGTTATTTCTTTGAAAGGTCCCTTGCATGCATTTGACTCCACATTCCAAAGGCACTGCCTCACAGCTGACCCTCATCACAATATAACAGCTACTAGAGGCTTCTACAGAGTTCTCCTGTCCTGGAAATACTCCCACTGCCCACTGTCCACTGATGTGTATAAATAGACCTTCCTAAAGCTTTGCTTTCCTTTCCTGCTCCAATCTTCCCAAGGTTGCCAGCCAGGGGAAGTTCAAACTTTGAAAAGATGAAGTAGAACGGCCAGAAGATTATAACTAATCTTACCTGCAGTAAGATTTTTAAGATACATTAATGTTCACGGAGGCCCTAAACCTTTTCCATACACGATCTCATTAAGTCTTTATGACGATTCAGAAACAGTAGATTATATCACAGTCGGTACAGATAATTGGTGAAGAGCTTAACTGTAGATCCTACAAGCTGCTATAGCACTTTTCATACAGTAAAATTTTGTAATGTGCGAAAAGTATTATGTAAACTGAACTCCACGTATAGGTTTTGCTAGTGTTATTAGACATTCTTACGTTATCAGATACTAGAGTACACACAACCAAGTGTAACTGCATAGTTATTCCAAAGCCAGACGAAAATGATCTGCAGTCTCTGAGCATGTACGTACAATTACCATTTCCTATGCGGGGTCCTACTTCACATCCTTAATCCCTGGTGTTCACATGGCCTCGCTCAGAGGCCGTCCTCATCCCACACGTGAAACAGCAACAAACCCACTCTGATCCCTCATCCTGCTTCACTCTCCTTTATTTTTCTTCACAGCAATCACTATCAGCTCACTTTCTACATTTTTGTTGACTGTACACTCTGAGACTATTGACTTCGGTGCATTGCTGTATCTGATTCTCAAAACAATCTCATTAGATGGACATTGTTACCTCTCTATAAAGGGCTGAAATTTAAAGGGCTTTAGGGGTTTGTGCCTGTGCCGGGGGCTTCACGTTTCAGCATCAAATACCAAGAGCACAGTCCTACAGACACGGCTTCGCCAGCTCCCATAAGCCCGTAGGGGTTCTGCCTCTCTTACTGAGCCTGGGCTAAGTTTTCTTTCAGATTTCACCTTGATCCCTGCTTGAAAGTGAGTCACTTCCACCCTGTTCTACGCCCCAGAACATCACTTCCCTCTCCATAGCACTTAGCGTCACTGCAGTTTTCCACGTATTTGTGGGATGACGTAAAGCACGGCAGCTCCTCCTACCTGACCACAATTCTTGATAACAAGGGCCATGTCCATTACCCCCACGGGTGGACCCTTCACTCACGGTATGCATTCAACTAGATATTTGTGAAAAGTATGAGCGTGGAGCCCATGTGTTCAAAGCCAAGGTGCTCTCCTGCACTTTGAAAGAAAGGGCAACATGGCACAGGTCGGATGATACGGGCAGAGAAGTTTCATGCCTGGATTTTGCTCATCTTTTGATCCCACATGCCTACCACAGAGTAGGTGCTTCCTGAATATGATCATTGAACGGCTGAAGAAACTGACACCTTAAATCCATCCCTGAGCCATTTATAATACTCTGCTCTTTAGTTTTCAGGACAAGAGTGACTCTGCCTTGTGATTTGGGGTAACTCCTCTCCAAGCTTCAGTGCTTTTGTCTGAAAGATGGAGATGACCACACCTTCTTTCCAGAACTGCAAATATTAAGCGAGATAATGGATCCAGACATAAACTTACAGAGTCTGATGAGGCGAGAGATGTGCTGTTCAAGCATCTCCCCCAGATTCATCAGCAGTATTTTAACACCCCATTCCCCTTTATCTTGATCCCATCTTTCATGTTCTTGCTTCTCTTGGTGAAAAGTCCTCCAGGCTTTCCACGATGTCAGCACATAGCTAGGCTGCCACAGTTACGCCCGTGTCGGCTTTTTCCATTACGAACTCCTATTTTCAGGAGCTCTGTGTGTTAGTGGAGACTCTGTGGTTTCCTCATTTTCTGTAATTGCTGTGAGCCACCACCTCCCTCCATGTGAATGACATTTCGCCTACTTCCCTGGTCTGAACAGCACCCAAGAAACCACGTTTCATTGATCAGGGCTGTTTTCTTTCCTTTGAGAGCGCATTTAAAAAATGATATAAAGGGTCCTGTAACAGCATATGGGTAAGAAAGACACGTTTCGAACATTCAGGCACTTCCCCTCCCTCTCACCCTCAGCTGAAGGGACTAATGCAATACACATCTTACAGCGGCATTCCGGTGGATGCTAATTTCATCTATAGTTCCAGCGGCATTCCGGCATTCCGGTGGGCGCTAATTTCATCTATAATTCTTCTGGCAGAGTCCACGTTCTGTGTTTAATTAACTAAACGACTTGAGCCATCCAATCCTTGTTGCTACTAATGTATCACAATTAGAGCAAATGGTAGCCATGGAAACCACAGGCTCCGTCATAATTCGTCAAACAAGGATGGCTTTATTTTGGAGCCCATCAAGTACAGACTCTGCACAGCATACGGTTATTGCTGAATGGGGATTTGGTCATTTTGGAATGTAATGTGAAGCTCCTCATTTCAACCGAATGTCATTATAAGGAGTCTGTCATTTTACTCAGGTTGCTAAGTTCCATTCATTTCCAGATCCCTCATATTTGTGTTCATTTAGAGAGGTATTGAAGTCCATAAAAATAGATCTGAATTCAGATCTAGCCCCCACCTGTGGGGGTGGGGAAATGCATCCCTTTTCTATGGTATAACAAGGAAAAGATAAAAATCTGTTTTGGGCTAATGCTGGGACAACCTGGAAATTAATTATTCACCTGCTTCTCTAAGTTGGGTTTTTCTCCCTACTCCCTTGTGGCAGGAATATTCGTTTCAGTTATTTGGCCACCAGGGTCTGCTCCACCACTGGCAAGGTACACTATCGAAATTCTGGACAAGGCTGCTGTAACATAACAGGCAAGGAGATGGCCTCTGTTGCTCCCAAATAGGCATTGCTAAATGGTAGCTTTTACCATTTGGGTCATTTTAAAGCAATTTCTGTACTGTATAACCGGATATCAAAATGAAGAGAAAAGTAACAGGCTACATGCCTCCACCAGCATATAAAAGCCATTTCAGGAACAAAGTCACATACGTATAGGGATGGGTACCTCGTATATAATATCGGTGCTGGGCCCACGTGCCGGTACACTGCCTGCTACGATATAAACATAAACCGAAAGTACTGACCTGCTGCTCATTTCCTGAAGATCCCTTTCTGAAAGTAAACTGTGGTTTTAAGTTAGAACCGTCCATGGAGACAGTCACTTAATATTGTATCGAAAATCCTGAAACATGACCCTCTTTCCCTAAAAGATGTTGGGGTCAGCGGAATAACTAGAGTTGGCAGAAAAAACAGACGGTACCTAGTTAAATGTAAATTCTGGATAAAAAAAACAAAGGGATGCATTTTTAGTAGGAGTATGTCCCAAATAGTGCCTGTTTATACTAACAATGATTCATAGTTTATTTAAGATTGAAATTTCATTGAGCAAACTGTATTTTTATTTGCTCCGTCTGGCAACTCCGGAAGCAAAATTTGTGCAGAGATCATTTATTTGTCAGTCTTGAAACACTATTAATGTTGTTACAGGTCTCCATTTCTACGTCTTCATACTCAGCTCCCTACCAGTAAGGGGAGGGGCCATGAGACTTGGGAGAAAAAAAGTGGCAAGAGTGGTGGGATCTTTGTGGTCGGCATTCAGTTGGCTGCCATTTCGAAAAGAAAGGCAGGGCTTCCCCGGGGGCGCAGTGGTTAAGAATCCACCTGCCCATGCAGGGGACATGGGTTCAAGCCCTGGTCCGGGAAGATCCCACACACAACACGGAGCAAGTAAGCCCGTGCGCCACAACTACTAAGCCTGTGCTCTAGAGCCCGCGAGCCACGACTACTGAAGCCCGTGTGCCACAACTACTGAAGCCTGTGCGCCTAGAGCCTGTGCTCCGCAACAAGAGAAGCCACTGCAATGAGAAGCCCGTGCACCGCAACGAACAGTAGCCCCTCGCTCGCTGCAACTAAAGCCTGCATGCAGCAACGAAGACCCAGTGCAGCCAAAAATAAAAATTAATTGTTTAATTTTTAAAAAAGAAAGGCAAAGGCAGAATTTTAAGAAAATGGCACTGGACTGCCGGAACGTTTCGGTAACACCTGTCTCACTCATCATGGACAACCGAGGCTAGATCCGATGAACTCTGGGGAAGGTGAACTTAGAATGTTAAGACATAAAATGTGAGACTGTTTATGAGTCCCGGCCGTTTCTTCCAAGGGAGAACTCTCTCACACAGAGTTGCCTGCTTTCCATCTGCCGTGAGTAAGCCCTCCACACACTGAATCCTGCCATAAGTAGGCCCACGATCCACTGAGAGCATGTTGCCTTAAACATAAATTGCTGGATAACTTCCATGTGTCACTGCTTTGGCTCAGAAGACATATGGCCAACACGGCAGTTGACAGTGATCCCTGCAAGATGGGTCCCTTGGGAGTGGCTTCTGAAGTCACCTCTCCAACTTTCACGTTGTTCCAAAAATGAGCTCCCTTACTCCACTAAGCCACACTGGTTAGTACGTCGGCCCTTGATATCTTGCTTTCGGTCTTCACTCAAACTCCTGAAACCAGGCAGCTCTTTCTACGCAAAGGCCAACATTTTCTGAAATCCATCCATTTCTCCCTTCCTTGTAAGTACCCGCGGGCGGACTCAGAGCCATTCTGTTGCACAGTCCGATTCAGACTTTTACTGACACCTGACATTTGAGTAACACCCCAATTCCTCAGTTTCATCAGTTACGGCCACTTCAGCCTTCACATTAGGTCGATAACCTAAGTTGTTAGCTGGAGTGGCGTCACACCACCAGAGAGGAGAAAAGTGCCTTCAAGTTACAGTTAATTAACTTCATTAAGGGAGACAGCGTTCCGTGACATGTACTGGCAACATGGGCAGACTAAAATGAGCCTAGCGCATCTCATTTCCCGGAAATCCTGGGCTTTCTTGTGCCTCCGCCCCATCGCCTTCTCCTCACTAGCGTTAGGGTCCAAGGAAAATTCACCTACATACTCTCCAGTCTAAGATATGACCAATTTCTGACAATGTATCCTCTGGACTGCCAGTGATAAAAACTTTTATAAAGCAACATTCACTACAGCTTTGCATTCCCCGAAGGGACCAAAAGTGGGCAATTTCTGCTCACAGACTGGTGTGTTCCTGGACCAGAGGACTGGCCCTTCAAATGGCTTTTCTGCATCATGATCAGGAAGGGGCTGCGGACATGTCTGGCCCGCCGTAACTGACACCCTTCAAGGTATGTCCTCCTAAGAGACCCGGTGGATGGAGCAGTTGCTTGACAGCTCTGGGAAAGAGACGAGGCTTTGTGTTGGCGAGTCATGCAGGGGATTCTAGGTTACAGTCAAGATAGACTTTGAAAACTAATGTTCATCCAGGCTCAATTCAATAGTCCATTCTTACTCTATTTGCAATATTTAATTGGGTTCTTTAAAATCACTGTTGGCAATAGAAAAAGGACCTAGAGATCATCATACTAAGTGAAGTAGGTCGGACAGAGAGAGACAAGTATCATATAATATCACCTATATGTGGAATCTAAAAAATGATACAAATGAACTTGCTTACAAAACAGAAATAGACTCACAGAGAAAATAATCTTATGGTTACCAAAGGGGAAAGGTGGGCATAGGGATAAATTAGGAGTTTGGGATTAACATATACACACTACTATATATAAAGTTGATAATTAACAAGGCCCTACTCTATAGCACTGGGAACTCTACTCAATATTCTGTAATAACCTGTAAGGGAAAAGAATCCAAGAAAGAATGGATATATGTACATGTATAGCTGAATCACTTTGCTGTACGCCTGAAACTAACGCAATATTGTAAATCGATTATACTGCAATATTAAATAAAAATTACATTAAAGAAAAATAACCTACTTGGACCTACAGTAACCAACAATAATAAAATCAAAAACAAAAACCTTGCTCCCCTGTCCCACCTTTTCTCTGACCACTTGGAAAGTGGTCACGTTTCCTAAATGTTCCTTTTGACATTTAAGCACACAGTCTTGGACTGCTACGGCTACTATTGGCTAGCTAGACCCGGCATTTTCCTTTGAACAAAAACTTAGGTGGGACTTAATGAACGCTATGCAAGTTCCAAAGGCAAGAGTGCTTTCTAAGCATTAGCTTATTTAATGATCACGCAACCCTACCATGTAGATACCACCATTTCCGCATTTTACAAATGAAGAAACTGAGGCCGGAAGGGTGAATGATTCACTCTAAATTATCCCCACCTCTTTCATGCAGAGGTGGGGTTTGAGGCTTGGCTCTATATAAAAAATTTTAAAAATGAAAGTAATAACTATATCAGCCAACAGTTACGACACACCTACTGTGTGCTGGTCACTGAGATAAGCGTTATCCAGTCTTCCCTTCAGCAGTCCTGTGCTAAATAAAGGTGTTCCTACCCTCTCGCCACCACTTTGCATGTAAGAACACTAAGGCACAAGAGGGGTTCAGTGATCTGCCCAGGGGTCGGTGCTGCACCCAGGGACAGCAGTGCCGGCCTAGCGCTCTTAAGGGCCGCGCTTGGACCCCCCTCACCACCCCATCCCATCCCGCCAGCCCCACGCCCCACTGTCCTGGGGTATTTATTACCGAAGTGCAATGGTTTTCGTTTACTTCTTAAAATCCTTATTCTTTAATAAAGGTGGATATTTGTAATTGTTTGTCCAAAAACAACTCCCCTCACATCTCTCCAAACTCTTCTCTCTCTCCAGGAAGTTAATATCTTAAGTGTCCTTCTGCATTCACTCTGTTATTCTGTGCATATGGCTCTATCAAGCCTGTCCACCCTGTCTTAGAGTTGTTTTCTGTTTCAGATTTTTCCTCTCCTTGACTTATTTGTTTCCTCACTTGCAAGTTTTATATAAATATATATGTACACACATACAGACATATATACATAAATATATGGTTTATGTATATATACTTTATATATACACACACACACACACACACACACATATATATATATATAAATGGTTTCTGGATTGTTTTTCTTAGTTCTTGAAATATTTTTCAAATTTATATTTACAGATTTTGCTTTTTAAATTTAGCTGTTTTTTTTTTTTTATCTACAGTGTCCTTTTTGTATAAGACATGACGTATGGGTTGAAATATTTCTTCCTCCCATAATGGATAATCCAGCTCGTCCCACATTATGCACTGAGCAGAACATCCTAACTTGATGATTTACAATGACACTTTTATTATAAACCAAATTTTCCCATAAACATGAGTCTCTTTCTGTACTCTCTATTATGTTCAGTTGAGCAATTTATCACCCTTACAACAATTCCACATTTTAATTACATTGGCTTGGATGTATATACCGCCGTGTGATATGGTAAATCACTAACACTCCTTTTCCAAACTTGTCGTTATTCTTGTTTCTTCCAGATTACCTTTAGAATCAGTTTACCTAATTGCATTTTTACACTTTTTATCAGAATTACATTGCATCATAGGTGAATTTCGAACTGAATGATCAATTCTTTTTTCCCGCCAGAAGCCTTACTCTCAATTCATGAGGCATCTTTTAAGTTTTCCTTTCTGAAGTCAGTCATTATGGCAATAAAACTATGGTCTAAGGCAGGGTTTCTAAGCTAATCAGTGCTTTTAATTAGTAATTTCAGGCTTCCCATTGTGCTGATCAAAAAAATGTTGAGGTTCTCCTACATGTCTTATCTCCTCTTTAAGACGTTTATTACACATACAGAGGAGACACCAAATATACATACTTTGTGAGAGAAGAAAAACATACAGAAAAATGCATGATCCAGGAGTTAATGAGCGCTAGAGTGCGGTGTGCGGAGAGTTCAGTGTGGCTGGAGTCTTGATGGGAAGCTGCAGGGGTGGGGGAATGATCTCGGTCCTGACAGACCGACTCAAAGTTTGGAGCAGCCTACGCCATCAGCAAAGCGCTGGCTTCCCTGCCTGCAGCAGGAATTCTGGGATAGCATCCTGGGCTTCAATGATTCAAGAAGGATCGTCTTCATCACGTGTAACAAGCACACAATACATGGATGTATAAACTTGAAAATATTCTAAGCCATGAAGAAAACGTTTTTTTTTTTTTGCACGGGGGTGGTCTTTAGTGTTGAAAGAGCCGTATGCTTTCCATCTCAGAAGCTTAAAAATGTGTGCAAATTGTTGCCCGTGGTAAAGTCTGTTAGCGTAAGACATTACATTTGCTACATAGAAAGTAAACATTTTTATTTGACCTTTGAGTAAAATAATATCTAACTAGAGCATCATTAAAAATTGCATTTGGGGACATTTCTGCTGATGGCTTACACCTTATTTCAGACCAACCCTTCCATTGAGGACAACACGAAAAACTGAACAAACTTGAATATATTTTTACCTATCTACCTGTGTAGATATCTTATCTAGTCAGTTTCAAGCACTGAAGAGCTAACAGACAGAAAAGAATCCCAGGGGGATTATTCTAAGTGAGAAGGGAAAAAAAAAAATCGGAGTGAAGCAATCCTGGCATTTCGGGCAGCCTTTTCCCCCATCCTCTTCTATTTTGTTTTTCCTCAAGAACCACATGCTTATTCTGGAAAAACCTCCTATATATCCAATCTTTAGTTTGAGACTTCTTAGGGCCATAAGCTAGAAATAGGGACTACCTAGGGAATCAGCTTAGCCTTGCTTAAAAGCAAAACTCAGTCTTCTCTGGATAGAATATTAGTATCTACTACTTCAAACTATCTGTATGACTTCCCTCACACGGTGTCAGCAGGCATTAATTATTGGTATTCAACGTAACAGGATTGAAAAAGGATGGCAACAAATTCATAACTTAGTGCATTAGAATAGAGCTCAAGAGAAAATGGATTTAGAAGATTTGTCAGAAGCAAAAAACCCAAAAGAGAAATTTATGAAAAACAACGGACACATTAAGACATTCTAAGTTACTTAAACTTAGAATTTCAGTATTAATTAAAATTGAGCATGGGGAAGACATAATATTTAATTAGATAATGGCTGAGAATGAATAAAACTGATAAAATATGATGGAGACAGTGATACACGGATTTTAAAAAAATGCCGCAAAACTCTATGGCAGGATGGATACACACACACACATGCACACACAACATACAATTGATGAAAACCAAGGAGGATATCTTGAAAACAGATAGAAAAAAATTAAATACATATTGCTTCCAAAGGAAGAAAACTATGGCTGACTTCTCAACAAAATCTAAGTCAAACACCATAAAATGCTATCTTTAAAGTGGAACTGATAGATAGCATATGATACTGCTTATATGTGGAATCTAAAAAAATGATACAAATGAACTTATTTACAAAGCAGAAACAGATTCACAGACATAGAAAACTTATGGTTACCGAAGGGCGAAGGGGAGCGGGGAAGGATAAATCTAGAGTTTGGGATTAACATATACACACTACTATGTTTGGAGTGGATAACCAACGAGGACTTACTATATAGCACAGGGAACTCTACTCAGTACTCTGTAATAACCTCTATGGGAAAAAAATAAGAAAGAGAATAGATATATATGTGCGTATAACTGAATCACTCTGCTGTATACCTGAAACATTGTAACTCAACTCTATTTCAGTAAAAAATTAAAAAGTAAGGTGGAACTAAATTTCCAGACAAAAACTGAACTGCCCAATAGGTATGACACAGACAGAAGGAAAAGTGAGTTCAGGTCACAGTTCAGAGATTTAAGAAGAAACGATGGGTCAGAAAGAATATGTAAGCGGGAAGGTATAAATGAATCTTAAATCTATTATACAATAGTACTGACTTTTCTGGTATAAAATGCATAACAACAGTGACATATAAATAAGGAAGGGAGTTCATGAAATTACTATTCCAAGACATCAGCAGTATCAGAAAAAAAAAATGGTAAAAGTAATCATTCCTATTAGACTTTGATTCAAGATGGCCTGTTGGGGGTAACTAAAAACAACAGGTTAAAAGCAGGAGAGGGAAATGAAAACGTTCTGTATTTGTTTTATGTTCCTTTCTTTCTTTCTTTTGGATTAGTCAAGAGTGACAAACTCAAAGATTAATCTTGCCAGATTAGATTATAAAATAAAACCCAGCTATATACTTTAAATGTAAGGGGAGAGAAAGTCCAAAGCAGAAGGATAGAAGAGGTATTCCTCTTGAACTTGACTGTTTACTGTAAACCATCTGAGAAGTGGGCCAAGGTTGGGAATTCTGGGGGTTTTAGCTTCAACTGGCTTCTTCAGTTTCTGCCATCACTCCACACCTACTAAGGAGTGAGTGACAGGAAGGGGGCACAAGGGGCATTTCCGGATGCTGGTAATGTTCTGATTACCAATTTGGGGCCTGGTTATCTGGATGTGTTCATTTCGTGAAAATTCTTTGAGATGTCCCTGTATGGTTCAGGTACTTTATTTAAATTAATCAACTCGATTTTTTTAAACTAAGGTTTACCACAGGTTAAACAATGATCTTATCAGAACTTCTAATATAAAAACTAAGTTTTCCCAGACTTTCCTTGTATCAAGACTTAGGTAGGGTGTGTAGATTAATCAAAATATCAAAATGTGGAGGTCTTGATGTCACGAGATGAGACCCAACATCATCATCTTCTGAGTCAGTTTAAATGATGCTCTCATGCCATGATGTTTAGAAGACGCCTTAGAGAGGAAACCCAGGCTGGGATCATCTACTTCCCCAGTCACGGGTCATGTTTATTTGGGAAGTACGTTCTCCCTTGTTAAAGTAAAAACCCAACATTCGGCAACTTCTAGAGAAAAGCAGCAACTCTGTACACTCAGCAGATGAGGACATTTTCTTCTCCGCTTCCCTGCCCTGGGAGAAATGACGGCCTTATGTTTATTTTCTGAGTGTCAGGGATGAATAATACCACATATTTGGAGGGTTCATCCAATGCCCAGTCACCATCTGGGCTGAAATCTAGCTGCCTTTACAAACGTTTTGTCAGCCATAATTGAATCCTGTTGAAATACACCTGACATACCTATGCTCTGGTCGGGATACTGAATGCAGAGGCTGAGTGCTATCTAGCAGGTGGGGAATAACCATGGAGGCAAATCTCTTATTGGTCAAATGAACCAAACCTTTACTATCTAAGCAAAATCTCACTAATCTAGTAGTCCCTGATTGCAAATCCACATTCATTCTGACTAAGTCAAACAGGCAGAATTTTTTTTTTTTTAACATCTTTATCGGGGTATAATTGCTTTACAATGGTGTGTTAGTTTCTGCTTTACAACAAAGTGAATCAGTTATACATATACATATGTTCCCGTATCTCTTCCCTCTTGCGTCTCCCTCCCTCCCACCCTCCCTATCCCACCCCTCCAGGCGGTCACAAAGCACCCAGCTGATCTCCCTGTGCCATGAGGCTGCTTCCCACTAGCTATCTACCTCACGTTTGGTAGTGTATATATGTCCATGCCTCTCTCTCGCTTTGTCACAGCTCACCCTTCCCCCTCCCCATATCCTCAAGTCCGTTCTCCAGTAGGTCTGTGTCTTTATTCCTGTCTTACCCCTAGGTTCTTCATGACATTTTTTTTTAAATTCCATATATATGTGTTAGCATATGGTATTTGTCTTTCTCTTTCTGACTTACTTCACTCTGTATGACAGACTCTAGGTCCATCCACCTCATTACAAGTAGCTCAATTTCGTTTCTTTCTATGGCTGAGTAATATTCCATTGTGTATATGTGCCACATCTTCTTTATCCATTCATCCGATGATGGGCACTTAGGTTGTTTCTATCTCCGGGCTATTGTAAATAGAGCCAAACAGGCAGAATTTTAACTCAGCTGATAAAATGTATTTCCGAGGCAAACTGAAAGGGTAAATATGTTGGGAGGTTGTTTGTAAGGTCTTCACATAAATATGTTAAAAAAGACTTTGAAACGGTAATTATATATTCATACTGCTGATAATTATATGTTCACATTATGTGTTCATTAAAGCAGCTCATTAATTTACTCTGAAAGAGTAATTGGTTCAAGTTACTGTGCATATTTGAAGGAAATGAAAGTCTGCTTCCTTGAAGATAAGCAGTGGATCTTTTGCTGAATCTAATGTCCACAAACTCATTCAAATTCATGCAGTTTTACTGAAGTTGTCTTTAAGAATTCTTCCCGGCTGCCCAAATAAACGGTATTCTCTCCTCTAAGTCTTTCCAGATACTAACGAATCTGAACAACTATTTCCCAGACCTTTTGTAGTCATCCATCCGGAATCCCTTCCACCCTTCATCTTAATTCTGCCCTTGGATGCCACGGGGACCAATCTGAGCCTCTGCTCCAAGACGACCCGCTGCCTATTTTAAGAAAGCTATTATGACTCTTCAGCTTCTCCAAGTTAAATATATCCTATTTCCTCCCTGAAGAAGTGAGATTAGAGCTGAGTGTTTCAGTGAGCCTCTTGAACTTGGCCACTCACTCTGAATCCAGACCTCACCTGATGCCAACCTTTCCAAGGAACTTCATCTCAGAGCTCCCTCCTCAAAAGCAAGGCCTTGTCTCGACTTCCGCACACCCTAGCTCAGGGCCTGGCACATGGAATGCATATTTTCCAATGGTTTTAACTGCTTAGGAAACATGATCACAATTTAATTCTGAAAACCAACTCATGGCAGTAGCTAGTGATACTATTGTTGACACGCCCATTTTACAGATGAAAATACTGAGAAACAGAGAGGTTGAAGAAAACTGACTAAGGGCATGTAACCCAACAGTGGTGAGCTCGTATCAGGGCCTTTGAGGTCTGGCTCCGAAGTCCAGGGTTTTTACTGCCAAGCTACTAACCATTCTGTCATCCTGTACTGTCAATACCATGAATATAGAATTATACTCCAAGACTTTCAGAACAAAGTCTTGATACAAGTAAGCATGTAGCAAAGCAACCCAGGTAAAGGAGTGAGTCTAACAGAGGTCAAGGGATTTCAAGGTAACAAAAGTTAGGATCAAAATTCTGGGCTATTAGCTTTCAGTCCAAAGCTCTTCCTATAGTATTCTGCATGAGAACTGTGAATATCTCAAAAACTATTATCCATAGTTTTCAAAAATTATCATGTATGATTTTGTACTCTCCCACTCTAAATTAACTTCCATGCTGGAAACCTCTAGCCCTCTGCTGGCAAGTCTGGCCGCACAGGACTGTGCATTTTTCTACCTTTAATGGGCATATGCAGATCACCTGGGGATCTCATTACAACAATGCAGATTCTGATTCAGCAGGTCTGGGGTCAGGCCTGAGATTCTGCATTTCTACCAGGGCTCTCAGATGATGCCAAGGCTTTCGGTCCATGGGTCAGCTTCCGTGAGCAATGACAAAGCTGTCTGGTGGTCTGGGCTCCAGTTTCCATTTCCAGCCGTTGGGAGGCTCGGCCTCAGGGGTCAGAAAGACCCCATCCAGCCCTCGTAAGTCTATGACACTTTACTTGTTTCTCTCTGGCCTCTCTCTAACTTCTTTATTCTCTTGGCCGACTCTTCAGTATGTTTGGAGTGACTTCAATAGGTGTGTGAGCGTTGAGAAAGGCCTTCCAAACAGACCCCCCCCACACACACACCGCTTTGCAACTTAGTAAACTCCTCCCTAAGGCACGGATGCCTCTTCTATAAAATGCACATAATCCCTCGACTACACTAGGTAGCTGAAAGGATCCCAAGGGTGGTGTTTATCCTTCTCCCCACTGTAAAAAATCAATAGACAGTAGTTTCTAACCCCCCTCACCAGCACCACTCCCAAATAAATTACAGGGCCAGCCACATCACCTGCCTTCCCAAAAGTTGTCTAGAGCTTACTAGTATTTTCTTTTTAAGTAAATTGTACCCATTATTATCAACTGGGAGTAAGTAGAGTCCTCTCTCACAACTATCCTTAAAAATAAGATGCTTCTCTTTAATCTTTAAGTCCACAAGAGGGGGCCAGTATATGCCAAGCCACCTTAGAGAGAGTGGCCCAAGTCCAGAAGTCTAAGGCCAAAGATGACACGAGGCCAGAAGACCTACAGGAAGAACGGAGGGAGAAGAGAGGGGGTTGGTTGGCCAGGTAAACTTAGATAAGGCACCGTCTAAGAGCCCAGGACTGATAGATATGTCTGGTTCTCTTGGCAAGAGCACACAGACCGAGGAGACAGTTACCAGGTGAACTAACTCGAAGCCCTTAACCATTCAGCCATCTGGTCCCACATTATTTGCCTGACCACAGGAAAAGGAACGTGCTCGTCATGCCGAACTGGATATGCTGCCTTCAGGGACAGTTCTGTTTGACGTTGCGAACGAATGACCCGCCAGTTCAGTTTTGATAATTCAGTCGCCTGAGCTGGGATGACTGGAGTGGACTTATTATAGAGGTGGTCATTGAATCAGGTGGTCCCAAAACTGACAGGAGCAAACCCAATTACATCCACTGAGGAGTCCTGTGGAGATGACTACACAGAACAATGTGACCTACAGTGACCTGGGAGGCACTGACGTGGGAGAAGGAGAGCCACTCTCCACGGTGCAGTCATGGAGGGCTTCTCCTTTGCGCTCAGCCCGGAGGTGTGAGAGATGCTGAAGAAAGCGGGATCTGTACTGATCAGGAGGTGGTACAGAAGTAGTCAAAGTATAATAGGGAGTTGAGCATCATGTGTTCCAAGGCTGGAAAGAGAGGGCTTGGGGAGGAAGAGGGTGAGGGCTGTGACAGCACACTGGATGAGCTCGGTTGGAAAGGAGGCAAAGACGATGCCATGTGGGTCCTTTTGGTCTTTGGAATTCTAGACTTTCTACAAAGAACAATAGTGGGTGCAATGGGAAGCCATTAGAAAATTATAACCGGGTAAAAACATAATCCCTTCTCTCACTCTTTTGTGGAGAAGAGAAGGTGTGAGTCGGGATGGAAATGGAGATCCCGGTCCAGAGGGTGTCATCAGCATGGGGAAGGGTGGCAGTCTGGATTCAGCTGGTAGCAGAGGACACAGGAAACACAGAGGGATTACAGATACAGATTCCAGAAAGGACTTGATCAGAGGCTGTTTCACTGTCCCCAAAGGACTCTCTGCATTCCCATTTTTCCCTCCCAAATTCCTTGTTTCCTCCTCACCACACAGAGCTCATTCATCTATATATCACAGCTCACTGTTCTCACACTCATCCTTTTCTGCCAAATTACAGGCCCCTCGATACATAAGGGCAACCGTTTCTTAGTAGCGCTCACTACTGGCGAGGCACCGTTCCAAGGAATTTGAGTGGATTGATTCATTTAATCCCTACAACAACTACAAGAAGATGAGTACTATTAGCATCTCTACTTGGTAGATGAGGAATATAAGGCTCAACAAGCTTGACTAACATGCACATTGTAGAATTAAACTGGATATGGTCCATGAGGAAATGTACGAGTGTTTTCTACATATTCTCTAAGATTGCTTTGCATTCAAAAGCTATCTAATATTTGAGGGTTGACAGTACTCCTTTGGCTCAGCTATGTCCAGGGAACAGAAAGCTCTTATTGCATATTAAAAATATTTTTATTGATATTTGGGTTTTTGTTTTATTTTTTAGTTTTCAGAGCAGGATGGTCCAATAACTGTTTCAGCTAACTCTATCCTGTTGGCTATAATCTTCCACTGCAGTGCACAGTGTGATGACAACAGGAGAAACCAAAAAACAAAAGCAAAAATCTTTCACCTCTAAGAACGTGCAGCCTCGGAGATTATCTGGAGTCTGTGGAAGACTAACATTTAGATTTCTACAGGGACAACAGAAGAGGCCAGATGTAATGACCTGAATCATGAAAATAAGAAACAAAATGCTTTTGTCCCAAGATGCTTCTTTTGGACCTATTTTATACCTAATCCATTTGCCACCTTGGCAATAGCTGGCTTGCGTTTTTTCCGGTATACTTCTTCTTTGTTAGGTCAATTACCCACTGAAAACTAAAACATCCCCCCGCCCCGAACACACAGCAGATCTCTTATTGCTCAGGAGAACTTTCATGGCCATAGCCATGTATTTTAATAGAAATGGGAACATAAACGAAAATGCCTTATGACATTGGAGAGATTAAAAACATACTGTCGGGTTATTTCATCTGCACGGTAATTGCTTCATTTGACTAGATTTAAAACCAATGTCAGCAGGTCTGTTGGAAATTCCTGGTAATGGACTGCCATGTCAACTGGTGTGTGTGGGGCGAGAGTTCCAAATTACTCGGAAAAGCATCTCTATTATGGCTAATTCTTTATTCAGTGGACAATTCATGAGTGACCTTTTGCACATTTTTAAAGAATGATTCCTAGACGTAACTACCATCACGAGGCATTAAAATCCTACACTATTTTAGACTTAAAATCCAAGCCCAGGGCACTTAGCCAAGAACTTATCCAAGTGCCTTACATTCAGTAAAGATACCCATTCGTACTTGCTGGGTGACCACCCCTCTTTCCAAAAAGTTAAAACAGAAGCATCAGGCATAGAACAGAAGTAGTTGAGTCTGTTTTATGTGAGTAAAACCAAGTTGGCCGAGAACCAACGTTAAAGGGCTGGAAATCCATGTAGCATGACTATGTAGGTATAAATGGGACAGCTATATTCTGAACATAATTCCATTGGGCATCCCTTGTCTTAGTGTTCCTGATTTAAGGGAGTCGTTCTCCAAGGGGGTTCCCCAAGTTGGCTGTTTTGACTTGAAATTTACCACCACCAAACTGCAGGTGGGTTCCAGACGTGACCCAACCATCAGATTGTATTGCTAGCGCTATGCGTGCCAACTCTCTCCGTGACTGTTTCATATACTGTCCCCTCTCCTTAAGACCTCAACACCTCCACCCCAGTCTTCATACTCATTGATAGAAGCCACCAAACAGAAATTTCCACCAGCTTCCAAATCCACATTTATTCAATGACCTACATCTCTGCCCACGTACCCTGCTTCCCTCCTGGTGACGCGGATGGACCATCCATCCTCAGTTCAATTCATCGCTCCACTGGTGCCCTAGGGCTCATCTACTCTCCCCTACTCAAGAAAATATTTCTGGCAATTTCCAGCCTGCATCATCATCACTTGTTCCCTGTCTACTAAATCATCCCCATGCAATACATATAGGCCACTTCCCTTACTGGCGAAAATATCATTTCCCAGCTTCTCTGGAGTTGTGGATATCTAGATCATTTCTAAGAAAGAATACTGTACTGCTGAATTAAGTATGTTTGCTTCCTACTTGGAGGTTGTATCTGTCCACGGTGTACGTGAACGTATTCACGTTTGTCACTTTGACAAGTTGTACGAGGGCGATATGGGGCGGTACGGAGGTAAGTGTGCTGATGAGCTCCTGAGCCTGTTGAAATGCTGGTGTATGACAGGCTGTCCTCAAGTATCCACCCCTCCAGTTTTCTCGGTGAAAGAGCGGCTCTTTACTTTGGCTAAAACTTATAATTGATAGAAGTGTTCGAGATTATACTTAGGACCAATAGTTTCAGGAAAATAAAACTATGCGTGTGCTTCTGTGGTTTTTCAAGGAAAGTGGACAATCAGGCTTTTATGTTGTTGGTTTTGTCTCCTTTAGACTCTACACTTTACACTCTTGGCATACCTTACACTCTTACATTCTTAAACTGATCGAGGACTCAAAGGAGGTTTCATTTGTAGATTGTAACTATCAATATTTACCACATTGGAAATTTAAAAGGAACCATTTTTACAAGGCTCATGTAACGATTCAGCTGACGATGCAAAGATGAAAACATTGTATTATTAAAACATCTCACTAACAGTATAAACTTACTTCTGACCTCATGGACCTCTTGAGGTCTGTCCTAAAATCAAGTGTCAGTTTGTTCCAGAACATCAAAGAGCATGACTGACACTACTTAGAGGATAAAATGTATTTGCCCTTGTTTATAATACCGGAATCTAAAAAGCTATAAAATGGGTTAAAAAATTAATAAAGCTTTTTCAGCTTTGATGGAGTTTTATTTTTTTCACTTACTGATTAATGCCTTAGGTGGCAATATGAAGAATTATTTTTTCCTGTGTAATCTGTCTAGATAACAAATATTTCATTTTACCAGATTTTCTATGCTTTATGATGATTTTTTTTTAAAATAAATTTATTTTATTTATTAATTTTTTGGCTGTGTTGGGTCTTCGTTGCTGAGCACGGGCTTTCTCTAGTTGCAGCAAGTGGGGTCTTTGTTGCGGAGCGCGGGCTCTAGGCACATGGGCTTCAGTAGTTGTGGTACATGGGCTTCAGTAGTTGTGGCTCACGGGCAGTAGAGCGCAGGCTCAGTTGTTATGGCGCACGGACTTAGTAGCTCCGCAGCATGTGGGATCTTCCCAGACAAGGGCTTGACCTGGTGTCCCCTGAACTGGCAGGTGGATTCTTAACCACTGCGCCACCAGGGAAGTCCCCATGATGACGTTATTATGCCCTTGATTATTAAGAAAACAAAGCTTCCTCACTTATAAACAAGCTATATTTCTTTACAGTGGTATTAGCTTGTATGCTTGTCTTGTCTTTTATTGTCACATCTTCTTCAAGAGTACAAATCACCTCTGACCAAAAAAAAAAAAAGTTTTCCCCAAATGAGATTCTTAATGGAGGAAAAATATTAAAACCCTCAGGTTATCTTTTATACCTAAGACTTATCTCTGAGATTTCATAAAGAACATCTAGAATCACGAAGATTTGTTTTTTCACCTCATGAAAAGAGAGGAACTAGAAATATTTAGGTTCCTTTGCTATGTTACTATTTATGCGTTGCATGGGTAAAAGTCAACTTAGAAGAGCTGGTGAGCCTTCCCTAGATTAAATTTGTATAAGGGAAACGTTATGAATATAAATAATCAGAAATTATACGCTTTATGGGCAGTTCCTAGAGATTCACTAGTGTCCTCACCATGCATGTTTCTATTTCTCAGACTCTGACTTATGCCTTCTCTGATGACAGCAGGCAGCAATAGCATAGTGCAGGTGTTGGTCAACAATGGCCCACTGCCTGATTTTAAATAAAGTTTTATTGGAACATAGACAAGCCCACTTGTTGACATACTGCCTATGGTTGCTTTTGCACTGTAATAGAAGTGAGTAGTCAGTAGTCCACAGAGATCTTATACCCCACCAGCATAAAAGATGTACTACTTGACCTTATACAGAAAAAGCTTGCCAATACCTCATATACTGTTATCATCTGTAATTTCAGTTATTATTCAAAAGACTTACTTGGCCACAAGCTCGTCTCTTTTATTTAAATCTAGCATTTTCTACAACAATGGATTTCAACTAGGAATAGACATCATCCTTACCTAAGGAGTTTTATAAAAAATGCAGATACCTAGGACCTTCTTCAGACTTACTTAATCCCATTAGTTGACATTCTTGCCATATTCTTATTATGTCACTGGTATCCTGTGTATATTATTTCTCAGGATTATTGTATGTTATGTATCAACACTTTTTCCTCTGTAAAAATTATTTTCATATATTTTTTATAAGTGATAGGTAGTATCCATTCTCTACCCTAATCATGATTCTTGGAAACATTCTGTCTAAAACTTTTTTAGGAGTTGCTTTGTCATCTTGCTTTGCATGTGACAGAAACAACCAAATTTCCTTGTCAGTTGCATCATTCTTGATTTGAACTTTCACCAGACCTTCCACATTTGGAAATGTCTAGTAATAAATTAACCACAGACACTGTAAGTCTCTTCATTTCCCTCTGACTTTTCCCTGAAGGATTTGCAATCAGCTACAGACCTTCTCAGAGCCCCGAGGGGAAGAACTCTATCACACTTGGACAGTATCATTAGCACAACTTTCCATTTATACCAAGATTTCCAGACCCTTTTTAATTAAAAAAAAAAAAAAAAAAAGGCAGCTTCATGAGGCTCTTACCCAAAAGTCCAAAAGGAATAAGAATTAATTATCTAGGACTGAATGGACTAATGAGGGAAACTGTATTGTTATTTGTTTGCCATCTTGTTGATGTGGCCTAATGTCCTGTTTTTTGAATAGATAAGGCAACTCTTTCTTCCTCCTTAAGCTATCTGTAATAACTCAGAACAGATTTAGTAGGTTCTGCTTTTATAAACTGAAATGAAACATCTGAAATGCTATCTCATTTGCACGTTTTCACTGACTCTCCCACCCCAAATTCAGAAACTCTTAGTGAATTTTCTTACTTTACATAACTGTAACATTACTGCATAGTAAGAGTCTGTCCCCCTTTTTTCCCAAATATATAATAGGAAATACTGGTTATGCACCCAAAGCCTCGCATGGTATATTATATTTGAGGATGATATTTGCTTAATCAGGTATGGCAAGCCACATTGAAGGCAATAAGATTGACTTTTATGGAGTCCTCACAAGAAAAAGAGTTTGGTACCTGGTTTTAGGGGTCTCAGCATTACACAGGTGTTAAGGAATGTCACTTTCTGGCAGGCCAAGAATATTGAAATAACTCAGGAAACTCAAGAGAGAAACTTACCCACATTTATAAATACTGGAGGGGAAATCTGGCAGGCTTTCCCTTCAGTACTGGAGTGGCCTCCTAGCCTCAGAATGGCAAATGATAGAGCCTTTAAAGGTCCAGTCTGGCATTCCTTATGAACAGTTCTAGCAGAGCGAACTTAAGTTGTTGCAGATAGTAAATTAATACTAGCTGCACCTATGTCAATAACCAGGCCAAACCTCATGAGACCAGTCTTGTTTATAATCAAGAATAATCGGATAAACAGCAAGGTCCTACTGTGTAGCACTGAGAACTATATCCAATATCCTATGAGAAACCATAGTGGAAAAAAAAAGAATGTGTGTGTGTGTGTGTATACACACACACACATACACACATATATATGTATAACTGTATCACTTTGCTGTACAGCACCAATTAATACATTAAAAATCAACTATACTTCATTTAAAAAATAATAATCTTTTTTTGACATTACTTTGGTCCAAAGGCAAGAAGAATAAGAAAATTGAGAATATGCAAAAAGATGAAAATGGAAAGCTATGCATTTTTCAGAGCAAGCCCTTCTAGGTTGCCTGATCTGGCCTTTCACTGCCTTTGAGCTATTTTACCCTCTGTAACTTACAGTTAACTAACTGTAATGCAAAATAATTCTTGTTTATAGACAAAGAGATAAATTCCGTGCAGTATGTCCAGGAGTGCACTGGACATTTGACTCCCCAGGCCCCCACAGCAAAAGCCAGTTTTGTGTCTATTTGTACATTCATTTCAACTTTTCCTTATTCCATACAAATGTGTGCCTCTTTGATTTCTCTTTTCAGGTGGTTTTACTATCTGCGTGGAGCCCACGTTAATAACATGAGGAGTTATATAATAAAATCTGAAACGTGTACATTAACATTTGTTTAAAATCACTTGCAAAGTTGCATTGTTTTCAATAGCATCAAATTAACTTGCATCCCGCCTCCCTGCTTGATTGAAGCTCATGACAATACACTACAATATTCAGAAGGAAAACAGACAAAATCCATTCATTCTAGAGCTTATACTCTAAAGGAGGGAGAGGAATGATGAATAAAATAAGTGTATAAATTATATAGTGCACCTGAAGGTGACAGTGCCACGAAGAAAATGAAAGATGCCATCTCTGTGAACTGCTATGCTGGAAACTGAACGCACTCGCACAGTTTTTTTCTCTGGGAGGTAACAAAACTTAGAAGGATGATTCTTCAAATCATCCTTCATCAAATAGGATGATTTTAGTCCTATTTCTGGCCTATCAGGGGTTTTGGTCTCTGTGACGTGTATCACAACGTAATATAAATTTGGGGGCTGAGGGCAAATAAGCAAAAACAACAACTTCCACTACGTGACACACCATTTTAACAAGTGATAACCTGCCTTTCCCCAGATTACAAAAGGCAGCCTCAGACCAACAGATTTTAGTTCTGATTGGACAGATAGATTTTTTTTTCCATTAAATAAGTAAAGGTTTTGCACTTGAACGAGTATGATATGTATCCGGGTCTTTGGGAAAGAAATCTGAGCACTTTTGTATCAACTCAAAATAGTCAAGTTTGATTAAAAGGCACATATCTGGGCATTAGAGCCATACTCAGTGGTAGTTGTAACTAGACAGAATTTCTTTCTGAGGTACAGCTGACATCACATTTTTGAAGGAAGTCGGACGTCTGCGATTTTATGTCTCATTTCCCATACAAAGAGTTCACAAGATATCCCCTCTTTGGACAGTAGATGCTTTGCTTATCAGAGAACCTAAGACTTCTAAAAGTTTAACTTACTCACTCATACCCTCCTGCCAACAAGCCTCTGGAAATAGTATAGGGGCTACAATAACGACTCATAGTTGGTAGCGATGGCAGAAGAACCCGATTTTCTACCAGAAACGTCAAAGCACAAAACTTGAAGCTTCAAAGACTTTCACGTTGACTACCAGCCTACCTTAGAGAATTCTAGCTTATAAAAACGTAATTTCTTCTGAAATAACTTTCTTTATTATGAAACAGTAGCAGGCAAATTAACTACAAGTGCATCTCCATAAAGATTTCTATTCCAAGAGTGGAAATTTCAGAAAATCAATGGAAGGCTATGCATGAGTAGTTCCCTGATGCTGAACGCGGGGACGCAGGGCGCGGGACCGGAGATGCGTGAATTGCTGTCTCTGTGAGACAGCATCTCCCCTTCTGGAGGCAGGCGTATGATCTGTAAGGAGTCACAGGGGGGAAGCACGCTGACTTTCACTTCTTTCTTTTTCATCTCTTCTGGAGATGATAATTGGAGGGATGGGTACTGAATGAATGTGAAGAATGAAATACGACAAAACAGAAAAGAGCTGCGTTAAATCTTGGTGTTCATTTTGTTTCCTTTCTTTCGCACTGTGAAAAGCCTGATTCAAAATGTGCCACTGATTGAGAAGAGGGCGATGCTGCCACTTCCCCCATGTATTCTTGAGTGAAATTCCACTGCAAAGGCATCAAAAGCAGGGCTGCTTATACACACCATCACTTTTCAGACTGGCTCTCCCCTTATCTTTTTTTCCAAAGATAAGTATTGAACACACATAAAGTGACAGTTTTCTTGGTCTGTTAGTGTGTGTCCTCTGATGAGACCTCCTGAAGAGATGCTTGACTCTGCTGGCTGCCCATCAAGTATGTTTCCTTTCCTCCTTCTAGCATGATCGATTATTTTTTTAATCTGCCCACCCCAGCTACCATGATGGTTACTGACCAGTCTTACCCAACCAACATGTGGCATGACCCTGGCAGCTACTACTGGTCCAGGGAATGGCATGAATTCTAAATTAGCTTAACAAGACTGATGGGAAGTAGTTATTTCCCGTGAACGGGGGTGAGGGTCTCTCTCTTTCCGACTGGACAGCAACAAAGAAGCTGTTACTGGCAGCATCTTGTGAGCGTGAATGCAGACAGCAGAACACAAACATGGAAAGAGGCTGAGATCCTGATGGCCTGTGGAGACACTGACCACACAGTACCCGAAGCCTGGCCACCTCTGGACTTCATGAACACACATCTCTTTGGTACTGAAGCCATCTTGAGTCAGATTTCTTTGTGGCCCAAAACATATTAACTATATAAAAGATTTAATGTACCTTTTCTCCAAGAATTCAACTTCAGCAGGTTATATCAAGTAACTAAATTTCTGAATGGTTTTCTTCTCCAAACTTCTGTTTTTGCATTTTTTTCACTCGGCATGCAATTATTTAGCACCTGTAGTCTGCCAAATACTGTACTTTGATACACAGAGCGAGATACAGCCCCTACTCTACCTAACTTGCGGTTTCATATAGGTGTTCTTAAGCTTTTGGGCACCAAAGTCCTCTGGCAGTCTAGGGAAACCTGTGGACCCCTTCTCAGAACATTGCCTTCAGATGCATAGGATAAGATACACAGCATGACCAAAGGAGAAGATATGTTAAAATACAGTTAGGAAAGTGCTTTTAAAACTGTGATATTATCATATATTTGCTTCTCTATTAATGCCTTAGATAATAAGATCAAGACGGCGGGTTTAATAGCCAGCAGAATTACAAAGTAATGATGAACATCAATGACATACTGAGGTAGCTGTAACAAGTATAATGTGGTCTGAAGACATCTGTGAGTTTTTAACATGTGCAAAGACCCTGTGGCAGCGCAAAACATGGAAAGTATTGGGGATTAAAGACGCTGTAGCCGGATCACAGAGAAACAGCAAACGGGTATGAATGAGGTTACATCGGTGAAGACGAGTTGCTTCTCTCTGTCTCTCTCTCTCTCACACAAATACACATACACACACTAAAATAACTATAATAAGGAAATAGCACATGAAATGGCAATGAAATAACTATAGAAAGGAAATTGCAGATGCAGCTTTAGAAATGAATGGTTCTATTCATCAATTCAGTTAAACACCAATTTTCCCAGAGACACTATAATCTCTAGTCAATTATAATAAAAAAAAAACCTTGATTGAGATGATATGGGCAAATTATAAGACATTTTCTCAGTTAAGAATCATAGACTTAAGATGATGGTAAGATCCATTTTATGGACGGGGAAACTGATGTCCAGAGAAGAGAGCACACTTGCTGGAAGCCACACGGGTAGACAGCTGCAGAGCCGGATCCAAGCCCTGGTCCTTTCATTCACTGTCCTCCACTGCTTCAGAACACCCAGCTCAAGAGGACAGGCATAACTAGGTCATTTGTGTTGCTAACCGAGAGCTTTTATTGACAACTAAGAGCTCTAAGGAGAAATTCAAACAATTATCAAAATCTCAACTTGTCCTCCTTTCGGCCCCATCTCCCACCTCAACCCCTGAGATGCAGAATGAGAATTGTAGTTAGTGCATCTCTCATCTATTCTACACTGTTTTCTGTGATAAAGAAAATCCATTTCCCACTAAATTAAAATTGCTTTTTCATCCTAACCAACACTATACCCCTGGTACACACCAGAATAAAAATAAATTGATTTTTAAGTAGCCACTGGAAGAAAAGAACAAAAAAGAAGCATAAAAATCATGGTGCCGTTGTGTGCCTTTTGAACAATTTAACTATGAAAATGGATTCCTTTCCTGGAGACAGCCATTGTAGCTCCACGGTGGCAGCATTTCTGGGCAGTTCATCAGCTTCAGTAAAAACCTCAGTTGTCCAGATATTTTGTAGGACTGATGCTAAATGACCTGTTTGTTTGAATTTTTGCTAAGGTAATAAAACAGCTGATGAAATACACCACCCTGTCATTCAAAAAACGGGAGTGACTTGCAAAGGGCCTGGACAACCTTCATCTCCTCACTAGAAACGCATACCCCAACCACGTTATGTCAGGGTCTGAAAACCCAGCAACCAGCTGTGTGCTCCTGAAACAACAGTCGGTAAGTGACAATCTCACCTCGGGCTGCATGGGTTCAAGTTGCCAGTTATCCGCCTGAACTTCAAGAGACCAAGATCCTTTGTCAGTTACTCTCTCAACTGTCCTTCTGACAATCTGTCCTCCACTTTCACAGTCACGTAAAGCCTGCTTCTCTATGTGATGCTCTGCTAGTCACTGAGCCTGCATCTTTCTTTCGATACTGAGCAAGCATAGCTGTCCCTGTGTCAACCTCTGGGTAGAGGAGCGGAGAAAGCTCCCACTACTAAAACACACAGCCGGTGTTAGTGCAAAAACGGAATGCTAATGTTTTCAGGTCCAGGATTTCTCATCACTCATCCAGGATGTAGGAACTAAAGTTTAAACATATGTCCATAACATATCATCAGGTGATGCTCTGAACAGCTCTGGGGATGTACAATAGCCAGTAAGAAGCAAACGTCTTAACGTCTTTTAGTTTCATGGTTTTAAAAAAAGAAAGAACAAAAGGCTGTGTAAAATTCCCAGCGTTTAATTTTATATGGCAAATATTACTTTTATAATTTAAAAAATTCAAGAAGCACTTCTAAAAACGATGAAAAAGCCATTAGCAAAGATACTGAGGTGCTATGAGCGCATTATGAGAAACATCATTTACGTGAGCCCCAGTTAAACGAAATCAAGGCTGCCAGTGATGATGGGACCCAGGCAGGTCACTTCCAATCTGAGTCTCTGACCTCAGATCTGTAGAATAAAAGAACTGGGCTAGATTACACCCACAGTTCAAATGTCTTGTGAGTGGAAATTCTCTTCCAAGTGGCCTATATGAAGATTTAAGGGAAAAAAAAAAAAACTTCAGTCCTTGCATTCTTGCCCTTTGCTTTCATTAACTCTAGATATCTTCATAAAATCCAAACTGGTAGTCCTTCTGGAAAGACAAATTCGCGTTTCCAGTCATCACTGCTCCATTTTTAATCCACCAAAGTCAATTATTGATTATTCCACTATGGATACAAAACGCTTATTTTTGCAGCAGGGAGCAACTCTCTGCCCTGTGCAGAAGTATGTTTATCCAGCCCACTCTGAAGTGTGCTTCACTAACTACAGAAGTGCCAATAGGATTTTCAGAAACTTGAGCAAAGGTCGCAACTTTTTAAATTAATTTTACAGGTGTTCCAAGGATTAAAAAGTTCTAGTTGGTTTAATGCCTTCTGAAGGACAACTTCAAGACCCTGTAAACAAAGCTCATGAGCAAGAGACCCCTTTGGTGGTAACTGATTAAATGTTTTAAAGAAAGTATCCTTCCTCTATTGGAAGGGTTGGGGGCATTGTGTCTTTACTGAGGAGGCTGGATAAATGGGTGGGGAATATGACCTAAGTGTACGTGTGTTATCAAAGGACAGGTGGGTGGTGACAGCATATCCTGAGGCGGAACCAGTGCTTGCCCGACATCCCTTGCATCTCCCAGACACTCTGTCACCCTCCCCTGCTACTGCAACCTCTGAAGTCACGTGTTCCACATAGCGTAAGTAGACGATAGAGAGTCACTACCCAGCCCTCGTCAGACTCTACTTGGTCGGCAGCCACTGGGATGTGCGGATTTGTCTTCATACCCTAGCCTGGATTGGCTAATACAAGTCTTTCCATCTTTACATTAGATATTGATGGCTGCAGAACAGAATCTTGAGATCCAGAGAAGGTACTGATTTGCATGCAAATTTTACTGTTTAACAAGGCTCAACACCTGGCATTGATGGTCAAGGGGAATTCGTCCTCTGGTCTTCCTGACAATCTAGCTCTCTCTCACTCTCCATCTGTTCAGGGGAGTAGGAAGCAGAAAGAGAAGGGAGATACTTGCTGTCTTGCACATAATAAGGGGTCTGTTGTCCATCCCAGAACTTCTCCTTTTCCTTCTCTATGATTTGTCCTGGTCAGCTGGAGAGCATGTTGAGATGCCTGTCCTAGTTTTCCTCCACCCCTGGGACCAGCCAGCATTATAGGGTCTATCTGTTGAAAGGTGCAGTTTTAACTTCTAATGCCAGCCATGGCTCCAGCAAATAACATACTTTAAAATCTCATGCTCATGGAAACGAACAAAAACATTGAGCCACGCCAAGAAACAAAGCAATTAGAAGCCTTCCTATGAATACCATCTAATGGATGGAGTCATCATACCCTTCACATATGCTAACAGCCCTAAGGAGCAATGTGCTATAACTGGTACAGCCAACTGTAGTCAAGGAAGGCAACTTACTAGCCCACTGGACTGCAGGGGTCCGCAAACTATAGCCTGTGGGCCAAATCTGACCTGCACACAAAGCTAAAAATGTGGGGTTTTTTACATTTTTAAAAGGTTGTAAATAACAAATAAGCAAACAATAGTAATCATGTCACTCTTAAAATGGTGTGCTCACTCTTCTGTCGTTTTAAGTTTTCTCTCTCTGCCGTAATCACTGTTTCCGCCATACAAACATTCAGAGACACCCTCCCTCAAGCCTATACCATTCTCCACCTACCACTCAGGCCTCTTACAGAATCATTACAGTATTTGGTGGAAAAAAAAGGAACAAAAGCACAACAGGGGAGAGGAAGGGTAAAGGGAAGTATCTGGCAGCTCAGTGTGAGTTGAACAGATCATGTTTACCCTCTGAACCCTTCTCATCACTGATTCATCTTAAATATCACCTCCTCGGTGAGGCCTTGCCTGACCAAATCTGAAGTCGCACTGCTCTCTCCAGCCACCCTCTATTCCCATTCACCAGTTTCTTCAGAACACGTGTGACTATCTAAAATTATATGTTCATTTTTCTCCCTCACTAGAATGTAAGTTTCATGAAAATACAAGCCTTGTCAATTTTGATCACTGTACTCACAGCCTAGACAGTGTCAGGCGCAAAGGTGCTATTCCTAAATACATACTGAAAGAATGAATGAATGAATCAATCAACAACTGACTAAACAGATCATTTCTTTGCAGTAAAAGTCAATGGACCATATAAGATGAGAAAGTGTGGTCCACATCAGAAACACACACACACACACACACACACAGAAAGGAAGGTCAGGAAATAGAAGGCAACTTTACCCCTCCTTCCACAGTGACGTTAAATTGATACTTTTAACCCCTTGAGAGGTGAGGCAACTCACCATCTGCTGGTTTTCCCAGATCGTATATTTCATCTTGCTTGTGGTGTGAGAGCCCTGAGCACTGAGGAGAGGCTGCAACGCTGCAGCAGAGGCCCAATGGTGCTCAGGGATGTATCTGGAATCTCCAGTCAGCCCTGGCTGCAGCTCACCTCTGCAACCTGCTTTGGTCTGATATGTTTGTGATGCGTTTTCAGGATGAATACTGCCCAAGGCCAGTCGAGGAGACAGGTCTGAAGTTTCACCTTTTTGGAAATGAACCCCGATGTTAGTCCAGCCACTTCTATATTTACATAAAAGATGGTGATAGGGCTTCCCTGGTGGCGCAGTTGTTGAGAGTCCGCCTGCCGATGCAGGGGACACGGGTTCGTGCCCCGGTCCGGGAAGGTCCCACATGCTGCAGAGCGGCTGGGCCCGTGAGCCATGGCCGCTAAGCCTGCGCGTCCGGAGCCTGTGCTCCGCAGCGGGAGAGGCCACAACAGTGAGAAGCCCACGTACCGCAGAAAAACAAACAAACAAACAAACAAAAAAGATGGTGATAAATAAATGAACTCATTAGAAAACCAAGACAAGGGTAATCACTCTACCGTAGGCTCTCTGTGAACTGAAAAGATGATGTCTTGGTCATCTCTATTCTCAGGGCCTAGCACAGTGGCAGGACGCAGGGTACCATTGTGCAGGTTACACATAAAACTCCACGGAGTGGAATTCTCATCACAGGCTGTGTGAGTGGCAGCCCCAGGCATTGTGCAGGATACAACTGCAAGGCCCCACGTTGTGGTCCAGATGCACGGCAGACAGCACATCAAGGTGCTCTATAAAATGTGCTGAATCGATTAGGGGGAGGGAACACCTGGGAGGCTCATTTGTTTTCTGGGAACTATCTCAGGTGGCCACCAGGCAGGTGGGAGGGCCTGAAATACCCACATCTTTTCAGAGAGAGGAGGAAAAATTAGGGTCAGGATCTCTGGGACATTGCCCACAGGATTTCCTACTTCAGGGAAGTTGTAGAACCTTGCCTACCTAATTGAACTGCTAAAATGGGTTCCCCAAAGGTAGGAACGCGTGATGCTTACACTGTGAGTAAATCACTTTGATTCACTTTTTTTTCTCGTCCCATGCATTGCGTCAAGGGTATAGTTTCAAAAGTTCTAGCAAATGTGCAGGTGATTATGAAACCTCTATCTGGCCTCTTTGATCCTCCGTTTTCCCCTCTACAGTTTGCTCCTAACAAGCAGTAAAAGCGGTCTTTCTAAAACATACGTCATATGACATCCTCTGAAGCCTCCTACTGCTACCCATCTTGCTCAGAATGGATTCTAAAGCCCTGGCTCTCTCGCTAACTCCATCTCCTACCTCCATCTTCTACACTCCAGCTTCTGTTTCTCAAGCCAATCACACTCTCCACTGAGGGATTTTCCCATGCTGTTCCCTCTATCATTTCATTTCAGGCAGGTTTCAGGTTGAAGAGCACCTCCTCCAGGAAGCCCTCCCTGACCACCACTATCTAAAACAGTCCCTGACAAAGTCTATTCCACACTCTTCTTTATTTCCCCCATTTCTTCTTATCATCCGTTTATTTGTAGACTGTCTTACTATTCTAACAGAATGTAATTTCCATGAGGCCAGAGAATTGTCTTGTTTTCTGTTTTATCTCCCAAACCTAGAAAAGTACCTGGCACATGGTAGGCTTTCGAAAAAATATTTGTGGGATGAATGAAGAATGAACGCTTGAAATTGGAAACTGTCCAAAATAGCCAACTGATTAAACAGAAAATCACAGGAAAACAAGGCTACGAATATGGAACCATTCTCTCACTATCTGCTACTTGATTAAGCTGCACTTAAAAAAAGGTCAAAGAAGAAATCCCGTGGGGCAGTTGCCAGAAGCAATGAGTGCTTCAAAATAGTATTTGAAATGCCAAACTGTTATTGTCAAATCAAAGCTGTAGAGATACTGTTATATTGTAGTTAAATTACTGCATAGTTATGGGTGGGAGCCCTAGTGCCTGGTCCCAGGTCTACTCAGGTTTAACTGTTTCTAGACTGAGTTCCAGGGAAGGGTTGGTGCAAGAATTCAGTTTCCTTGTGTTTCCCATCACAAACTGGCTTCTCACAAGTAGTAGGAAAGTGGCATGTGCATAGGTGTGTAAAGGAGTAAGGAAAGATGAAGGTTTTCTTATTTTAAAAAATATGTATATGTATGTGTGTGTATATATATATATATATATATATATATATATGAGCCCTTATAAAATTTTAGAAAATGCATTCAAGCTAGACAATGATGATGCTAATACTACAGATAAAAATACCTAAACTTTAATGAGCATTTAATACTTTTAATATGTACAGGCACTGTTTTGAGTATTTCACATGAAATAAAATGGATGTCAGTTGATCCTTTAAAAATCTAAGTCAAGGGCTTCCCTGGTGGCGCAGTGGTTGAGAGTCCGCCTGCCGATGCAGGGGACGCGGGTTCGTGCTGCGGAGTGGCTGGGCCCGTGAGCCATGGCCGCTGAGCCTGAGCGTCCGGAGCCTGTGCTCCGCAACAGGAGAGGCCACAACAGTGAGAGGCCCGCGTACCGCAAAAAAAAAAAAAAAAAAAAAAAATCTAAGTCAAATGATTTTGCTTTCATACAAAACCCTCTAAAGGATTCCCATCTCATCCAACCTGATTCACATGAATCGATGCTGTGTTCCCTGTCCTTCTATGCCCACCTCCTACTATGAACCTCCTTACAAATACTGCTCTCCCTGTTCTCACAAACATTCCTGACATCCTTCTGCCTCAGGACCTTTGCACTGTTCTTCCCTGTACCTGGAATGCTCTTCTCCTAGATCTCATAGCTTGCTTCTTGACATCGTTGCTCACAGTTCATCTTCTCAGTGAGGCCTTCTTTGAGTACCTATTCAAAATTGCAAATACTGCCCTCCCGCCCCCCACATCCTGGCACTTTTTAAATTTTTTTCCATATTATTTGTCATAGTCTGACATTCTCTATAGGTTTCATATATTTATTTAAAATGTTTCTTCCCTCCATTGGAATGTAGACTGAAATATTAATCTCTTTGGCTTCCTGCTATTTCCTCAGCATATACAACCATGCCTGGTGTGTGTGTGTGTATTTCCATATACATATTCCATATATATGGAATGTATATATGCATACATATATAAAATGAATTAACTAATTCAATTCTTATGATAACCTTTTAAGATAAATATTATTGACATTCTCATTTTGTAAATAAGGAAGTCGACACACAGAAAGGTTAACTAATTAAACCAGGGTAATGATCATAAGAGACTACTATGAACAAGTATACACCAAAAAATTGGACAACCTAGAAGAAATGGAAAATTCCGAGAAGCATACAACCTAGCAACAATGAATCATGAAGAAATACAAAATCTGAAATGACAAATTACTAGTAAGGAGATCAAATCAATAATCAAAAACCTCACAACAAAGAAAATTCCAGTGCCATATGGCTTCACTGATGAATTCTACCAAACATTTAAAGAAGAATACATAACAAATCCTTCTCAAACTCCTCAAAAAACTGAAAAGGAGTGAACACTTCCAAACTAATTTTACAAGGCTAGCATTCTCCTGATGCAAAAACCAGGTAAGGACACTACAAGGAAAGAAAATTAGAGATCAATATCCCTGATGAACATAAATGCAAAAATCCTTAACAAAATATTAGCAACCAATATTCAACAGTACATGAAAAGGATCACACACCATGATTAATTGGGATTTATTCCAGGGTTCAACACACACAAATCAATCAATGTGATCTACCACATTAACAAAATGAAGAATAAATATCCCATTATTATCTCAATAAGTATAGAGAAAGCATTCAACAAAATTCAATATCCATTTATGATAAAAAGTCTCAACAAACTAGGTATAGAGAAAACATATCTCAACATAATAAAGGCCATAATGACAAGTCCACAACTAATATATGGAAAAAGCTAAAAGCTTTTCCTCTAGTATCAGAAACAAGACAACGATGTCCACTGTCACCACTTTTATCCAACACAGCATAGGAAGCCCTGGCCAAGAAATTAGGCAACATAAATAAATAAAAGGCAGTCAAACTGGAAAGGAAGAAATAACTATCTCTATATGCAGGTGACATTATATTACAGAAAATCCTCAAGACTCCACCAAAAAACTATTAGAACAAATAAACTAATTTAGTAAAGTTGCAGGATACAAAATCAATATACAAAAATCAGTTGCATTTCTATATACTACCATCAAACAAAAAAAAGAGAAATACCTAGGGATACAAAAATCAGCTCAAACTGGGAAAACACTAGAGCTTAAGACCTGAAAGCATAAAGCTTCCAGAAGAAAACTGGAGGTAAGCTCCTTGACATCTGTACTGGCAGTGATTATTTTGCATTTGACTTCAACTACGAAGACAACAAAAGCAAAAAAAAAACAAGTGGGACTACATCAAGCTAAAAAACTTCTGCACAGCAAAGGAAACCATCAACAAAATGAAAAACAACTTTTGTAATGGGAGAAAATCATATATAAGAAGTTAAAATCCAAAATATATAAAGAACTCATACAATTCAATAGCCAAAAAAACCCAAAAACAAAACAAACCCAAACAATCTAATTAAAAAATGAGCAGAGGAACTGAATAGACATTTTTCCAAAGAAGGTATACAAATGACCGACAGGTTAACGAAAAGGAGCTTGACATTACAAATCATCAGGGGAATGCAAATCAAAACTACAATGAAATATCACCTCGCATCTGTGAGAATGCCTAGTATCAAAAAGACAACAGGTAACAAGTGTTGGTGAGAACGTAGGGAAAAGGGAACACTTGTGCACTGTTGGTGGGAATGTTAACTGGTACACCCACTATGGAAAACAGTATGGAGGGTCCTCAAAAAATTAAAAATAGAACTACCATATAATCCAGCAATTCCACTTCTGGGAATATATCTAAAGGAAACAAAATCAATATTTTTAACAGGTACATGCACCCCATGTTCATGAGAGCATTATTTACGATAGCTAAGTCATGGAAACAACCTAAGTGTCCACCAGTAGATGAATGGATAAAGAAGATTATATATATGTATATTTATATAAGCATACATATGTATGTATATATGAACAAAAGAAAAATATGTGAACAAAATAGCCGTTAAAAAGAAGGAAATCCTGCCATTGCTCACAACATGGATGGACCTTGAGGGTATTACGCTAAGTGAAATAAGTCAGTCAGAGAAAGCCAAACAATCTCTTGTAGGATCTCTCTTACATGTGGAATCTAAAAAAAAAAAGAACTGAAAGAGACAACAGGTGATTGCCAGAAGTGGTGGGGAGTGAATTGAGTGAAGATGATCAAAAGCTATAAACGGGCTTCCCTGGTGGCGCAGTGGTTGAGAGTCCACCTGCCCATGCAGGGGACACGGGTTCGTGCCCCGGTCCGGGAAGATCCCACATGCCGCGGAGCGGCTGGGCCCGTGAGCCATGGCCGCTGAGCCTGTGCGTCCGGAGCCTGTGCTCCGCAATGGGAGGGGCCACAACAGTGAGAGGCCCGCGTACCGCAAAAAAAAAAAAAATCTATAAACTTCCATTTATAACATACATAATTTCTGGTATGTAATGTACAGCATGGTGACTTATAGTTAACAATACTGTGCTGTATATTTGAAAGTTGCTGAGAAACTACATCTTTAAAGCTCTTATCATAAGGAAAGAGAAAACTTGTAGCTATTTGAAGCGATGGATATTAACTAAACTGATCGTGGTAATCATTCTGCAATATATACATATGTCAAATCATTCACGTTCTGCACCTTAAACTAATATAATGATATATGTCAAATCTATCTCAATACAACTGGACAAAATTTAAAATTAAAGAAAAATTTTTAAATAATCCAGATTAATAAAAAAAAGATTTGATCAGTTTAGACATCCATTTGTAGTTCATAAGAATATCCATCTTTCCATGCCCTCACCATCATGTGAACTTTTGGATTTTTTCATCAGCTTTACTCTTCTGGGGACTGAAAATAGTTTGTGAGATGGGACACTTTTATATATTCAATGGTAATCAATTTCAATAAATCACTTCCCCAATCAATTCCTTCAGTTTAGAAAGCCCTTCTCTGTCCAACAATGCCTAGTCATCCTTGAAGATTTGCTTTGTCTGTGTCGTCTTCATGCATATATTCCTCCAGCAAATTCTCTCTCTCATTTCTTACTATAAACCTACTTTCCTATGGTTTTATATTTTAGTGATTTTTGCAGATATTAGTTTACATGGCTCTCTCCACTTCTAAACTGTTTATTTAGGGGAGGGGCTATATCTTACTCCAAAACAGATTCATTCATTCATTCATTCATTCATTCAACCCACAGGGATTCATTGAGTGTTTACTAGGGCCAGTCACCATTTGGGGTCCTAGGGATCCAGAAAAGAACCAGACAAACCAAGTGTACGGGTGAAAAACACATAACACAACAATAGCTGACATTAGGTACTGATGAATGCTAGGACGGAACAGAATGTAACTGGATGGAGAGAGCTTGGATGGAGGAGAGTTAAAAGATCCCTCTGATATGAGTCTGTAAGCTGGGAGCTGAGTGATGAAAAAAGGCAGCATGAGAAGTTCTCGGTGACAGCAGCCTTGACAGAGGGCACATCTGTGCAGAGGTCCTGGGAAGGAAATGGTCTCGGTATGTTAAGCGAAGAAATAATTTCAGCAAGACGAAAGGGAAATCACTGAGCATGAGATGCACGTGAAACAAGGATCCAAGAGATAGGAAAGCACCAGAGCATCCGAGTCAAGGACATCAAACTTCTTTGGTCAAGATTCAGATGATAAGTATTTTCGGCTTTGCAGGCCATACTATCTCTGCCACATCTACTCAAGTCTGTCCTCGTAGCATAAAAGCAGCCATAGGGAATATGTAAATTAATAAACATGGCTGTGTTCCAATCAAACTTTACTTATAAAAACAAGCAGCTGGGGCTTCCCTGGTGGCGCGGCGGTTGAGAGTCCGCCTGCCGATGCAGGGGACACGGGTTCGTGCCCCGGTCCGGGAGGATCCCACGTGCCGCGGAGTGGCTGGGCCCGTGAGCCATGGCCGCTGAGCCTGCGCGTCCGGAGCCTGTGCTCCACAACGGGAGAGGCCACAACAGCGAGAGGCCCGCGTACCGCAAAAACAAACAAACAAACAAAAAACAAGCAGCTGGTTGGATTTGGTTCACAGGCCATAGTCTATGACCTTGATCTAAGTCTTACAGGCTCTAAGGACGTGCTTAAATACTATTCTAATTTTGATCGTGGCAGGGAGGTAAAAATAATAAATTATGATTATCAATGGGAAGGCACTGGAGAACTTTTCTTTTAAAAACGAGGGATAAGGTCCCCTGTTGGTGGGGTCTCTGGGCCTAGCATGTTACAGGCACTTAAAAATGGATTGCTAAATAGCAGAGACCATTCTAAAAGAAAAGGAAACTATTTTAAAATCCTCTCTCCTAGAATGTCTAGCTCAGAGGTAGTAGGCACCGGAGGGGAAAAAAAGGTGGTGTCATTATGGGGAAAAAAACCTTTCATATTTGCTGTTTCCGTACATCTACTAACCTGTTTTTTCAGAACTGTGCAATGGGAGGCATTGGATCAAAAAACTGACTGTTGGTTATAAGCCAAGCAATCAACTAGAACATAAGAGCTGAATGGAATGCACAGACACGTCAGAGAGACGGTTTTCAATTTTAGGTACCTCAGGACCCATTACAGACACTGATGCTTCTGTATCAGGCAGACCGACTGCCAGCATCACTCATTAAGAAATCATTTCCTTACATTTTCTTTTTGTAACAGCTGTAGTGGGAAACTGGATTTCTATGACAAAATGAAACGATAGTCCCTTCCATTTCCCAGAGCTGGTTACTGGGATTGAAAATTTAACGAGCTTGCTTACAAATCATCCGCACAGCTCTTCACCCCGGAATCAGATGGTGAAGTCTCCTTCTCTTACGTAGGTCTTCCTAGAGTGTTCGGTTCAACTCCTGTGTCAGCAGTTTGCCTCTGTTTGTTGTGTATAAGCTTTTGTGCCATATTTTCAACAGCGGAAAATCTGAAGATTGTGAGCCCATTTCCCACTACGATATAACTGGGTAATGTCCCAATTTCAAAACTATTACAAAAATGCCAAAGACCTATACACTTATCTCTACCCCTGTCCACCCAGCAAGGATTCTGGGAAAAGGGGATTAAAAATTAAATTAAATTTCACTAAACAAATAAAAACGTTTGGGTGGTTCCTTGCCTCTAGTTAAGTTTCTTAAAATACAATTGCATAACCTACTTCTAGATCTCAAGATCTGGAACATTAAACAAGGAGATAATAATCTGATTACTGGGTTAAAACGAAGCACCTCATTCATCTGGCACGTGATCCAGCACAGGCAGCAGCGCTCACCACATCTACAGGGTAATCTGGCCATGGCATCCGAACCTAGTCACTTTGACAGGGCACTGGGAAGGTTACTGGAGAAACACGATGGAACTGGTTGAATTGGAAGACAGATTTAGCCAGCGTACATATCCGGTCTTGGATGCTAAAACCCGGTCACCACAAACTGATACAGGGCTTTGGGTCTGTTAGCCAGAATTTCCCAGGTGTGAAAAACTGACTCATATATAAATCAAGCCTCTCTGGCAACAGTTTTAGCTTCTTGGAAGTGAGAAAGCAGAAAAGATCATTGCTTCGAAGTTCAGAGGTGAAGACTGGAGAGCCTGTGACACAGGAAAGAAAATAGGACTTTTTGTTTCATCATTTAATTGTCTACCAATGGATTTTTACTGATGACCAAGTGTGCCTGAAGTTCCTCCTTCACGTATATAAAGACTTTATTTTTTTGCAGTACGCGGGCCTCCACTGTTGTGGCCTCTCCTGTTGCGGAGCACAGGCTCCGGACGCGCAGGCTCAGCGGCCATGGCTCGTGGGCCCAGCCGCTCCGCGGCATGTGGGATCTTCCGGGACCGGGGCACGAACCCGTGTCCCCTGCATCGGCAGGCGGGCTCTCAACCACTGCGCCACCAGGGAAGCCCCTATAAAGACTTTTGAAACCTCAAGGAATTGCTAATTGAGTGGCACAGGCGTGTACTTTAAATTCCTTGCCACACTGTGCTCTCAGCCTGGCCCTACAATTGCTCTGTTGACTACCTGTGGCTCCCCTCTCTTCTCAGATACGCTTATGTGCCTGAGATGTGAATGGGAAAATGTCACTTTTATTCAGTCAGAGTTGAGAAATTCCACATGAGCCCTCCTTCAAGTCTGTAACTGGATTATCATTTGAGACCATTCCCTTCCTGATGCACTGCCTTCCCAATGGCTTTATCTCCCAACCCAGGCAGACGTGGAGAGTCAACTGTAGTGCTGGGCAGGGGTAGAGGGCTACCAAAGGCACAGGCTAACAAGCTGGGCTCTCAGAGGGTGGGAACTCCATAGCAGACAACATGCACCCTGATTCTCAAGACAAAGGGCCAATCAGCTGAGGACAGCTTTATTCATTAGGAACTGCTTCCGGTTCAAAAGCCCCCATCACCTTTGGAGAAAGAGGGAACGGTGGCAACACGGTGAGAATACCCAAAGCACGGGGAAATGTGTATAGACGGTATTTCTACTATATAGATACTCTTCAAAACAAACTCTTACTAATACCCATAATATATATCAACTACTGAATAGTATCGACTGCAGTTTCACCTGCAGGTCCCTCTCTTTACCTGGGGAGGGAGAGTGTAGACTGGAGGCAGTGTTTCAAAGTCTCCACCCCACCAACCATCCTACGAGACAGGGGAGTGAGCAGAATTGCAATTCCCAAGCCCATCTAACTTTCTCTGGTGTTGGAGGTTTGCTGGCCCCTTCACCAAAAGGGAAGAGAAGGAAAGTACATGGCTACCAGCTCTGATCCAAGTTTTTCATCCAACAGACGGTTTTCACTCTTCCCCACCCCTCAGGTTGCATACTATCATGGATCTAAAAGTCTGGTTATAGGAAAAACCCATTTAAATCTTTACTGGTAACCACCGTCTGTCTGCCCAGGACAGAACTTCACATATTAACTGTAAAATGTTCTGCACCCAATTCCAACATATGGGACTTCTTTTCCTCCAGTACTCTGACACCTGCAGGATATCCTACAAATCAACTCAGTTCTGATACTATGGAAGATAGCATCATATTCCAGGTCAAGGGCTCAGTCCCATGAGACTGCACCCCCGACTGCACTTCAGATGCCAACTGCTTGTCCAGGTTGTCACCTGTGCTTCTGATCTACTGACTATAGACTGGAGGTCCCAGCAGCCCCCTCCTTGGGTTGGATTATTTTGCTGGAGTGGCTCACAGAACTCAGGAACATTGACTAATTAGATGACTGTTGTTTTCTTTTCTTTTCTTTTTATAAAAGAATATAACTCAGGAATGGCCAGAGGGAAGATATGTATACATCACAGGTACGGGGAAAGGGAAATGCTCTTGGAGCGCGCCGCTCTCCCCAATTCTCCAAGTGTTAACCAACCCAGAAGTTCTCCAAACCCCATCCTTTTGGGATTTTACGGAGGCTGCAGTAAGTAGGCACGAATGAATAAATCATTGCTCAATGCTGACTGACCCAGAGGTCAGGGGTGGAAATAGAAGTTGTAACTCTAATCACAAGCCTGACTCCTGGCAACCTCTCCCAGAGGCCCAAAAGGTACTCCATTAACATAACAAAAGACACCTTTACGGCTCTCCTAGTTTAGGAAATTCCAAGGGTTTTAGCAGCTCCATGCCAGAAATGGAATGAAGATCAGATACGTATTTCTTATTATAAATCACAATGTTACAACTATCATGCAAACCATTACTCATAGGCCATGAGTAATCTTTCTAAAACATAAATCCAGCAGCATCACACCCCTGCCCTAAAACTCACTGAAGCTCACACCCCAATTCCTTAAAAAACAAGGTCAAACATACAGGGTCCTCTAAGATTTCACCTCTACCCACCTCTCCAGAGTTAGCTCTTGCTTTCCCTCTAAGCCACACTACAGCCTCTACTTACAGTTTCCCCAAATGCATGACTATTTCACCTTCTGTTCACCCTCCTGCCTTGACTTAGACAAAAATTTTTGCTAAGGGGAGCCTAGGATGGAAGGTGACAGTTCTCCTTTCATGAGCATTTACCATTTGTCAGAGAATGTGTGAGGTGTTCTCTATACTCTCATTTATACAATTCTAGTTTTATTTCCGATGCAATTTCTTGTGTCAGCACTGTGCAAATAGGCCAATAGGTATAAGAACACTTAATATTTTTTTTTTGCTGCATTGGGTCTTTTTTACTGCACGCAGGCTTTCTCTAGTTGCGGCGAGCAGGGGATACTGTTCGTTGCGGTGCGCGGGCTTCTCACTGCGGTGGCTTCTCTTGTTGCGGAGCATGGGCTCTAGGCACGTGGGCTTCAGTAGTTGTGGCTCGCGGGCTCTAGAGCGCAGGGTCAGTAGCTGTGGCGCACGGGCTTCGTTGCTCCGCGGCATGTGGGATCTTCCCGGACCAGGGCTCAAACTTGTGTCCCCTGCATCGGCAGGCGGATTCTTAACCACTGCGCCACCAGGGAAGTCCCAGAACACTTAATTATTAAGTTTCAAGAAAAAGGAAGAAGACGAGAAGGGTTTCTGTGCAAAGCAATTTTTAAAGGCTTTATTGATGTATAACTGATACATAAGAAACTGCACACATTTGAAGTGTGCAATTTGATGAGCTTTGACATATAGACACACACATGCTTGAAACCATCACCATAATCAAGAAAGTGAACACATACATCACCCTCCAAATTTCCTTGTGCTCCTCTGTCATTCTTCAGCACCACCCCCAGCCTACAACTGATCTGCTTTCTGTTACTATAGATTAATTTGGATATTAAAAAGGATTCGAGGGCTTCCCTGGTGGTGCGGTGGTTGAGAGTCCGCCTGCCGATGCAGGGGACACGGGTTCGTGCCCCGGTCCGGGAAGATCCCACATGCCATGGAGCGGCTGGTCCCATTAGCCATGGCCGCTGAGCCTGCGCGTCTGGAGCCTGTGCTCCGCAACGGCAGAGGCCACAACAGTGAGAGGCCCGCGTACCGCAAAAAAAAAAAAAAAAAGAATTTGATATAAATGGAATCATACCTATACACTCTTTTTTGATCTGCATTCTTTCACTCAGAGTAATTACTTAGGATTTATCCATGCTGTTGGACGTATCAATACTCTGATGCTTTTTACTGTACAGTAGTATTCCATTTTATGAAGAGACGGTAATTTGCATATCCATTCACCTATTGATGGGTGCTTGGATTGTTTCCAGTTTTGGACTCTTAAAAATAAATCTACGGGGCTTCCCTGGTGGCACAGTGGTTAAGAATCCGCCTGCCAATGCAGGGGACACGGGTTCGAGCCCTGGTCTGGGAAGATCCCACATGCCGTGGAGCAACTAAGCCTGTGCACCACAGCTACTGAGCCCACATGCCACAACTACTGAAGCCTGTGCACCTAGAGGCTGTGCTCCGCAGCAAGAGGAGCCACTGCAGTGAGAAGCCCACACACCTCAACGAAGAGTAGCCACAACTAGAGAGAGCCTGCACACAGCCAAAAAAATAAATAAATAAATTTAAAAATAATAAATCTTTTTACAAAAATAATAAATCTACAAAAAAATTGACGTGCAAGTCTGTGTATGGACATATTCTTTCATATCTCACGGGTAAAGATAGAGGACGAATGGCTAGAGTTTTACAGTAGGTACACGCTTTTCATTTTAAGAACGTGCCAAACTATTTTTCAAAGTGACTATACTATCTTTGACATTTCCACCAGCAGAGTATGAGAGCACCCATTGTCCCACATCCTCACCAGCACCTGGTATCATCAGTCTTTTCAATGCTGTGCTAAACAATTTAGAGAACTCATTTGTTCTTAAACAAACATAGAAGGAATAATTATACCCATTGTGCAGATGAAAAACCCTAGGACCAAAAAGGTTAAATGACACACCCAAAATGTGCAAATTCCAAAATGTGATTAGAGTCAGAGCACCATAAGATGAGGGGGTAGGGAGGAACGGTCTTCTAGGACCAGAGGGCAACTGGGACCTGAAAGAAATGCTCACGAGACCAGGACGTATTATGAACTACAGTACAGGGATCTCCAGCCCCCAAGGCTGGATTTGGCAGTCCTCTGACTGCTCATCAGTAAACTATGTTGCATTATGATTTCCTGCGCTTTGAGAAGAGTTGTTGGTGAAAATGATGGGTGGTCTCTGATGGTCTTAGAAATGCCGAAGAACAGAGATTTGTCTCATTATCCTGATACCAGTTATAAAGGTGAGGTCTGGGTCCTGGTGACTAGGTCTTTTGGTGGCTGACATCTCAAAATGAAAGCCATCTAATGGGAAAACTGGGCTCCAGGGAGCACACTATGGGGGGCAGATTCAACACTCTTGTTAAGTCTTCTTTTTAGCAGAAATATTTTTCTTGAGTACGTCTCTGTTCAGACCTTGAATGGTTGGGGCCTTGAATGGTTTTAATGCAGTAAGTTATTTCCTTATTAGTTCTAGCTCAATTCAGTTTTACACAGGCTCTTGGGTTTTACCTGTTGAATTACCTTCTCTGGTTAAAGGAAAGGACTGAGATGGTGAAGGCTGCAATTATCCCAGGTGACAGCACTTGAAATTAGCTGATGCATCATGAAGGGAGCAAAGAGGACTGTACTATTCCAAGCCATGGGCTAATACCAGATGTGCAAACAGCTGGCTTCAGAGGACTGTTTGGAGAGAAGCTCAGCTATCACCAAGGTCACAGCAGGAAGCAGAAAAGAGATGATTTCACAAGATTTTGATAAAAATTTGAGCAGACAAAATTAAATAGCAGAAGTAATGCCTCAACCACCAGTATGCACGGGTAGAAAAACGGCCTCAGCATCGCCTATGCCCTGGGACGTTTCTCTCCACTGTGTTTAGATGCAAGGTGAAGGTCTTAGTAAGCATTCCAGAAGGGAAAAGAAGAATTTTTATTTTAAAAAATGTTTGTGTATGTGTGTGTACTTATACGTCTAGAGGTAGAGCCATCAGACTGTTGACGATGGCTGTCTCTAGAGGATGGGATAATAGGAGTCCTTTCTTTCCTCACTTAGTTGCTGTTTGAAAAAAGATTAAATAGTGGGCAACGCTACTTGCAAAACCCACAAAACAGAAAAAAAAAAAAAAAAACCCGTATCTCTGATTTCAGCAATAAAGCAAAGTAACACAAAAAGGAATATAAGACAGCCTGTTCGCGTATTCTTTTAATGTTCAAAACAGCTTTCGGACCTGCTTTATCTTTTCTAGTCCTTCAGGCTTTCTTCGAGGCAATGCCATCCTTTGATCCATCTACGACAAGAGCTACTTAACTAGTTCTCTAGCTGCTTCACCTTGGGCTCATCCTCCATCCTCAAGTGCTATCCCTGGGATTCACTTTCCAAGATACCCTACGCTCACACTCCTCCCACACTTGGAAACTTTTGTTGGATCTCCATAGCTTCAAAGAGAAAGTCCAAACACAGCTACTCTTCCACTGCATCGTTATCTCTGTTATCTCTGACTCGAGACCCCCAAAACCAGAGAGGGGGCGGGACTGCACCACAGGGAAGACCACGCATAATTCAACATATGCATAAGGGGATGTTTCATCCTAAGAAAGAACAGCTGGTGTTTCGGCTTACACGCTCCAGTATTTCAAATTAACTCGGCCCACCCCTTAGGAAAGAGGCAATTCTTGCCAAAAGTTTGATGTGGGAGCGAAATGTGGGGTTCACGTTGTTTCAAAATTTGCCCATAGAATGAGGTTTTCTTAAAAACCTCTCAGGTTTGCAAGAGTCAAAATGATCTAAGCACAATGTCGTCTCCTCAGTCCACATACTGTATGTTGAAAACAGCATCCCCCTACTTTTTCACATGTGATAGAATTTCTTAATGGATTGTCTTAGCACTTCCTCTGCCTGTTCACTTCCGGCCCCTTGTTGCATTTTCCATGAAGCTTAAGTGGAGGTCCCTTTCTCTGTGTGTCCATACTGCATTCTTTGTGTGACGAGTGCAGCTTATCTCACACCAGGTGATATTTCTTTGAAGGCCTGTGTGGACCACTAGCTTTCAGCTCCTGTCTGACAAGGATGGTGCCTTCTTTACACCTACATTACAGCCCTTCCCAGAGCCCTAGGGGCACAGTAGGTGTTGCACAATTGTTAGTTCAATTGCTAAAAGGTGAGGAGAAAATTTTAATCAAATGAAATAGCGCAGAAGCATTAACCAATATATTACTTCCAAAGAGAACTAGGTCTTTTCCTTCCTGTACATCTTTGGGCCATTAAAAAAAAAAAAAAAAAAGATGTGTGATCAGAGACAGAATAAAGCCTAATTCAAACACACCCCATTTCTCTGACTATTCTTTACCTTTAAGCAGATTAATCTTAACAGAAGCTGTTCAAGGACTTCAGTAGGGTGACAACACACAGCTGCATGGGAAGAGATACCGAGGGTCATTCATTGAAACCCAACACTACCTCAGAAATGGCACGTGGATTTCACATTCCTTTCAGTTCTGATTTATTGGTAGTGGTTGCCAAGAAAGACTATGATTTCGCGCCCACACCGGGGTTCAGGGGAAGCTTGCCGTTAGTCATTAGAGATGTCTGCCTCAGGCATGGATTAGGGAAGGTGTCCCTCCCTACCAAACATTTCTGATCCTTAATATGAGTCCTAGGCTTGTTTTGCTTTGTGTTTAGATTCTGGGGAGCTACTGCTCTAACTGGAAGATCAAAAGATCTTGGCATATAGTCCCAGCCCTTCAAGAATACTCTGGGGGACACTCCTACCCGCCTGCCCTCTTGCTATGTCTGGTTCCAGGGCCAGGTGCCTTGGTTCTGGCTTTTCAGGTCTCTGGTCCAAACTTTGAAGTTGACACTTTATTCAGACCTTTTGACTCTAGACTTGGTCTTCGACCATGGATAGTATCCTTCTGACCTCTTGGTTTCCTGTGGCTCTTCCAGGTGTTTGGGGTGAGTATTAATTTACCCCCAAAGTCTTTTAAATTAGAAATCAGGAAATATTTAGCGAATGTCTTTTGTGGATTAGAAAGAAGATATTTAGGCAGTTTTAAAAAGCAACCTTGGTTTCCACTGGTGTTTTGCCAGCATGCTTATTTAAAAAATCTAGTTTTATGCCCATCCTATCCTTACTGAGCCAGTTGGGGAGGGTGGACATGCGATATTTTTTTAAAACAAATTTCTCCGGGGATTACCACAGACACAATTTTGAACCACTGAGTTAAAAACGCTGAGCTGGTGCAGAGATCGCCAACAATGGCCCTAATTCTGTCATTTAGTGGAATACGCTTCAGGGAAAACCAAAGAATCCTGTTATTTAAGTACTGAAATCCCCCCTGGTTCTGTTCTGATATGTGCACAAGAGAGGTTTGTGGGTCACGTTACAGAAAACATAACTCTTTTCCTTCAAGACTCTTTTCCCAGCATTTTTCTGTGACCAGAAAATGCCTCAATTCTTTTCTTTCTCCCCTTCTCACCAACCCATTCCCTGCCCCATCCAAGCAAACACACGTGCACAGAGGGAAAGACTTCTGAGACCCTCTGATCCTTTCCCTTTTACACAAAGGTCTACTTTGCTTTTGTAGAAATGGTACAAAGCTTGTCTCCCTGTCCCTGTGTAAGATATGATATATTGGCTTACCCAGAAAGTCCTCCAGACAACAACAGGCTCAAAACAATGGAATAAATACAGCATCTATAGGGATTCCCAGATTGGAGCAGCATAACCTGTATCCTCCCTACCTGGCTTCATGAATAGCTCTTTGTGAAGAAACACCCACGAGTCAAGCCTTTGTTTTCCATGAAAACAATCCAGTCCTCCAACAGATTGTGCCAGTATATAGCAGTAGCACATTATAGCACTTCACCACACACGCAAGCTCTTGCTGTGCCGTCATTCTACCATTTGCAGCGTCTCCTTGAATCATTTCAGTCACATATATATAATTCCTAAGATAAGGAATCGTTATTTTTTGCCTAGAGTTTCCCTCTTCCATCCCTGGCCACGTCCAAGATCCTCATTTCAGAAGTCACAGGGCCAGCAATGATAAAACAAGGTAACAGTAATATCCTCTTGCATCCTCCATAACAAAAGCAAAAATAAACTTCTTGAGGGTTGATGTTTTGCAAGACAACAAGGAACATTTCTCATACCTTATGCTGTGTTAATGAACTCAACTGATGAGAAATTTCACAAAGAAATACTCATATAATCAAAACAAATTCAATATCCTGAAACAGTAAATAGATATTACTGAACTCACTGCCTAATTTTTCTTTTTTTGTTTGTCTTGTAACAATGGAATTCTTCCAGTTGAAACACTTCAACTCTTAAATCTAAACAAAAACGGAAGGGCTATGATTTTGTATGTATTAGGTTGGCAATAATGCCTTTTGCTGTGAAATCTTTTTGCAATTTGCTGCCTTCCACAATTTAAATTCCATGGTTTCACCAGTCCCTCCCATCAGGAAACTTACACAAGCCTCTCAGATGGCCTCATCCACCAGAGGGCAGACAGCAGAAGCAAGAAGAACTATAATCCTACAGCCTGTGGAACAAAAACCACATTCACAGAAAGATAGACAAGATGAAAAGGCAGAGGGCTATGTACCAGATGAAGAAACAAGATAAAACCCCAGAAAAACAACTAAATGAAGTGGAGATAGGCAACCTTTCAGAAAAAGAATTCAGAATAATGATAGTGAAGATGATCCAGGACCTCAGAAAAAGAATGGAGGCAAAGATCGAGAAGATGCAAGAAATGTTTAACAAAGATCTAGAAGAATTAAAGAACAAACAGAGATGAACAATGCAATAACTAAAATGAAAACTATAATCAACAGCAGAATAACTGAGGCAGAAGAACGGATAAGTGACCTGGAAGACAGAATGGTGGAATTCACTGCTGCAGAACAGAATAAAGAAAAAAGAATGAAAAGAAATGAAGACAGCCTAAGAGACCTCTGGGACAACATTAAACACCACAACATTCGCATTATAGGGGTCCCAGAAGGAGAAGAGAAAGAGAAAGGACCAGAGAAAATATTTGAAGAGATTATAGTCGAAAACTTCCGTAACATGGGAAAGGAACTAGCCACCCAAGTCCAGTAAGCGCAGTGAGCCCCATACAGGATAAACCCAAGGGGAAATGCGCTGAGACAGAGAGTAATCAAAGTGGCAAAAATTAAAGACAAAGAAAAATTATTGAAAGCAGCAAGGGAAAAACGACAAATAACATACAAGGGAACTCCCATAAGGTTAACAGCTGATTTCTCAGCAGAAACTCTGTAAGCCAGAAGGGAGTGGCATGATATACTTCAAGTGATGAAAGGGAAGAACCTACAACCAAGATTACTCTACCCAGCAAGGATCTCATTCAGCTTCGATGGAGAAATCAAAAGTTTTACAGACAGCAAAAGCTTAGAGAATTCAGCACCACCAAATCAGCTCTACAACAAATGCTAAAGGATATTCTCTAAGTGGGAAACACAAGAAAAGGACCTACAAAAACAAACCCAAAACAATTAAGAAAATGGTAATAGGAACATACATATCAATAATTACCTTAAACGTGAATGGATTAAATGCTCCAACCAAAAGACACAGGCTTGCAGAATGGATACAAAAACAAGACCCATATATATGCTGTCTACAAGAGACCCACTTCAGACCTAGGGACACATACAGAGTGAAAGTGAGGGGACAGTAAAAGACATTCCATGCAAATGGAAATCAAAAGAAAGCTGGAGTAGCAATACTCATATCAGATAAAACAGACTTTAAAATAAAGAATGTTACAAGAGACAAGGAAGGACACTACATAATGATCAAGGGAGCAATCCAAGAAGAAGATATAACAATTATAAACATATATGCACCCAACAGAGCAGCACCTCAATACACAAGGCAACTGCTAACAGCTACAAAAAAGGAAATCGACAGTAACACAATAATAGTGGGGGACTTTAACACCTCACTTACAGCAATGGACAGATCATCCAAAATGAAAATAAATAAGGAAACAGAAGATTTAAATGACATAATAGACCAGATAGATTTAATTGATATTTATAGGACACTCCATCCAAAAACAGGAGATTACACTTTCTTCTCAAGTGCACACGGAACATTCTCCAGGATCGATCACATCTTGGGTCACAAATCAAGCCTCAGTAAATTGAAGAAAATTGAAATCATAGCAAGCATCTTTCTGACCACAACGCTATGAGATTAGAAATGAATTACAGCGTAAAAAATGTAAAAAACACAAACACATGGAGGCTAAACAATACGTTACTAAATAACCAAGAGATCACTGAAGAAATCAAGGAGGAAATCAAAAAATACCTAGAAACAAATGACAATGAAAACACGACAATCCAAAACCTATGGGATGCAGCAAAAGCAGTTAGAAGAGGGAAGTTTATAGCTATACAAGCCTACCTCAATAACGAAGAAAAATCTCAAATAAACCATATAATGTTATACATAAAGAACTAGAGAAAGAAGAACAGACAAAACCCAAAGTTAGCAGAAGGAAAGAAATCATAAAGATCAGAGCGGAAATAAATGAAATAGAAACAAAGAAAACAATAGCAAAGATCAATAAAACTAAAAGCTGGTTCTTTGAGAAGATAAACAAAATTGATAAACCATTAGCCCAACTCATCAAGAAAAAGAGGGAGGGGACTCAAACGAATAGAATTAGAAAAGAAAAAGGAGAAGTAACAACAGACACTGCAGAAATACAAAGCATCCTAAGAGACTACTACAAGCAACTCTATGCCAATAAAATGGACAACCTGGAAGAAATGGACAAATTCTTAGAAAGGTATAACATTCCAAGACTGAACCAGGAAGAAATACAAAATATGAACAGCCCAATCACAAGTAATGAAATTGAAACTGTGATTAAACACCTGCCAACAAACAAAAGTCCAGGACTAGATGGCTTCACAGGTGAATTCTATCAAACATTTAGAGAAGAGCTAACACCCATCCTTCTCAAACTCTTCCAAAAATTTGCAGAGGAAGGAACACTCCCAAACTCATTCTATGAGACCACCATCACCCTGATACCAAAACCAGACAAAGATACTACAAAAAAAGAAAATTACAGATCAATATCACTCATGAATATAGATGCAAAAATCCTCAACAAAATACAAGCCAACAGAATCCAACAACACATTAAAAGGATCATACGCCATGATCAAGTGGGATTTATCCCAGGGATGCAAGGACTCTTCAATATACGCAAATCAATCCATGTGATACACCATATTAACAAATTGAAGAAGAAAAACCATATAATCATCTCAATAGATGCAGAAAAAGCTTTTGACAAAGTTCAACACCCATTTATGATAAAAACTCTCCAGAAAGTGGGCATAGAGGGAATCTACCTAAACATAATAAAGGCCATATACGACAAACCCACAGCCAACATCATTCTCAATGGTGAAAAACTGAAAGCATTTCCTCTAAGATCAGGAACAAGACAAGGGTGTCCACTCTCACCACTATTATTCAACATAGTTTTGGAAGTCATGGCAATCAGAGAAGAAAAAGAAATAAAAGGAATACAAATTGGAAAAGAAGAAGTAAAACTGTCACTGTTTGCAGATGACATGATACTATACATAGAGAATCCTAAAGAAGCCACCAGAAAACTACTAGAGCTAATCAATGAATTTGGTAAAGTTGCAGGATACAAAATTAATGCACAGAAATCTCTTGCATTCCTATATATTAATGATGAAAAATCTGAAAGAGAAATTAAGAAAACACTCCCATTTACCATTGCAACAAAAAGAATAAAATACCTAGGAATAAACCTACCTAGGGAGACAAAAGACCTGAATGCAGAAAACTATAAGACACTGATGAAAGAAATTAAAGGTGATACCAACAGATGGAGAGATATACCATGTTCTTAGATTGGAAGAATCAACATTGTGAAAATGACTATACTACCCAAAGCAATCTACAGATTCAGGGCAATCCCTATCAAATTACCAATGGCATTTTTTACAGAACTAGAACAAAAAATCTTAAAATTTGTATGGAGACACAAAAGACCCCAAATAGCCAAAGCAGTCTTGAGGGGAAAAAACGGAGCTGGAGGAATCAGACTCTCTGACTTCAGACTATACTACAAAGCTATAGTCAAGACTACAATCAAGACAATATGGTACTAGCACAATAACAAACACATAGATCAATGGAACAAGATAGAAAGCCCCGAGATAAACCCACGCACCTATGGTCAAGTAATCTATGACAAAGGACGGAAGGATATACAATGGAGAAAAGACAGTCTCTTCAATACGTGGTGCTGGGAAAACTCGACAGCTACATGTAAAAGAATGAAATTAGAACACTCCCTAACACCATACACAGAAATAAACTCAAAATGGATTAAAGACCTAAATGTAAGACCGGACACTATAAAACTCTTAGAGGAAAACATAGGAAGAACACTCTTTGACATAAATCACTGCAAGATCTTTTTTGATCCAGCTCCTAGAGTAATGGAAATAAAAACAAAAATAAACAAATGGGACCTAATGAAACTTCAAAGCTTTTGCACAGCAAAGCTGTGCAAATAAACAAGACGAACAGACAACCCTCAGAATGGGAGAAAATATTTCCGAACGAGTCAATGGACAAAGGTTTAATCTCCAAAATACATAAACAGCTCATGCAGCTCAATATTAAAGAAACAAACAACCCAATCTAAAAATGGGCAGGAGACCTAAATAGACATTTCTCCAAAGAAGACATACAGATGGCCAAGAAGCACACGAAAAGCTCCTCAACATCACTAATTATTAGAGAAATGTAAATCAAAACTACAATGGGGCTTCCCTGGTGGCGCAGTGGTTGAGCGTCCACCTGTCGATGCATGGGACACGGGTTCGTGCCCCGGTCTGGGAAGATCCCACATGCTGCGGAGAGGCTGGGCCCGTGAGCCATGGCCGCTGAGCCTGTGCATCCGGAGCCTGTGCTCCGCAATGGGAGAGGCCACAACAGTGAGAGGCCTGCGTACCGCAAAAAAAAACCACACAAAAAACCCCACAAAACTACAATGAGGTATCACCTCACACCAGTTAGAATGGGCATCATTAGAAAATCTACAAACAACAAATGCTGGAGAGGATGTGGAGAAAAGGGAACCCTCTTGCAGTGTTAGGAATGTAAATTGATACAGCCACTATGGAGAAGAGTATGGAGGTTCCTTAAAAACTAAAAGTAGAATTATCATATATCCAGCAATCCTACTACTGGGCATATACCCAGAGAAAACCATAATTCAAAATGACACATGCACCCCAATGTTCACTGCAGCACTATTTACAATAGCCAGGTCATGGAAGCAACCTAAATGCCCATCAACAGACAAATGGATAAAGAAATTGTGGTACATATATACAATGGAATATTCCTCAGTCATAAAAAGGAACGAAATCGGATCATTTGTTGAGACGTGGATGGATCTAGAGAGTGTCATACAGAGTGAAGTAAGTCAGAAAGAAAAACAAATATCATATATTAACGCATATATGTGGAACCTAGAAAAATGGTACAGATGAACCAGTTTGCAGGGCAGAAGTTGAGACACAAATGTAGAGAACAAATATATGGACACCAAAGGGGGAAAGCCGCGGTGGGTTGGGGATGGTGGTGTGCTGACTTGGGCGATTGGGATTGACCTGTATACACTGATGTGTATAAAATTGATGACTAATAAGAAAAAAAAAGGATAAGGAAAATAAAAAATTAAAAAAATTTTAAAAATAAATTCCATGGTTTCATGTACTCTAGCCATATGCCTGGCATGAAGGCACGCGCATTTTCATTCCAAATTCACTGTTCCCAGTTGGCAATTTGGTACCTTTAATTGTGTCAAACAGCTATGCAAAACATCATAATCCACTGAGAGTATACAAAGAGAAATGCGCGCCTTCTAAATTCTGGTATACCAAGCGCACTGCTTGAAGACAGCTTAGTTTTGCCTGTAGTCCGGTTCTACCTATGCAATGTTTTCTAGAACAACCAGAATCAGTGAATCCAGTTCCTGAAAACTTGCATCCTTCTCAGGTTTTTAAATGAGTAAATGATACCCCTGATCTTAACTGACAAGATTCAGAGTCATGACTAGAAATGGCCAGAAAGGACAAACGAAATGGTAGAGACCCATAATGCCACATTTGCATTACAGCAAGGCTCATCTACAGGACAGCTGCCATGAGCCCTGCCTTTTATATTCCTCAAGCACAAATTTACAAGAGAAAGCTCTAATATTTTTATCCTGTTGCATGGGAAATTGTGTTTAATAACAGAATGATGTTTATCTCGATAGGCTTTGATGATGAACATCAGACCCCACAAAAATGTCCAGGATTATCAACTTACTGCCATACACTGCATGTCACTACCCCACCTCATATTTTAGTATATTCCCTTGGCCCAGGGATAAAGCAATGAAATGAAGTTCAAGTTGGTTTCACAGATAGTAAACATGCATTATGAATTTGAAACATACTTCCGGACACACACTTTGCTCACTGAGCATATGTTCAGGAAGAACTTCCTCTAAGAACTTCCTTTTATGACTAAAACCGTAATCTGGAACCATTCACTGTCCTTGGTTTTAGAATTCTATGTGCTTTCATAAGATATTTGCCTTTTTCATTTTAAACACAGTCCAATCTTATAGCTGCTAAATCAAACTGTTTAGGTAAAAGACATCTTTTCAGTTGGAAAACCAGTCAAAGTCCATTCATCCTTTCTATGATTATAAACAACCGGATTCAACTAATTCCCAGAAGCGGAGATTTGTAAATTTGTAGACATTTCTACTTCAATCCTTGTTCTCCCCACTTAGGGCGTTAAGTCCTTGAATGTTGAAGAGGCTTCTCCCAAGTGACGTGGTACCAGGCTAGACGCCCGATGTGCCGACTTGTAATCGAGCTGTAACCGTGCTCTCCCTATAGAGCGCGCCAGTGAGGACTTAAGTCTCAGTTCTGGCTTCAGCTGTACCGACATGCCAGAGCTACCTTCACTGGGTAAAGGTCACCACATCGTATTAAGATCAACCTATTAGCATCGCCCAGTTTGCATATATACAAAACAATATCCAGGTGAGCACAGACGTATGTGAATCACGTTTAGAATCAACGCGGTAGCGTTGCCTGATTCGCGCACACGTCAGACCTACAGCTACACATGTATTAGTTGCGTTAGGATTCAACGTATTAGGACTGCCTAGCTTACAGACTCATAAAAAACATGAAACTCTATATATGGGGAGGGGGAGGTCATGTACACTGAACATATCTAGGATCAACATTTTAGGGCCCACCAATTTTGAAAACTTTGAACTTCTGCAGCCAGGTGACACTTCCCTTGTGACGTACTGGCCCTTCCACTGCTGGAGACTTGACTCTCTGATATCGCTCTGCCTCACTTGAGGCAATGACTGTACATCTAGCTGTAGGGAGCCTATAGACTGGAATGACAACCAAAGGTCTCCTATATCCACCCATTTAGAGATACATGTAGGTACAGACATATGTTGTATAGTTCACACACATGATCCAATCCACAGTGAGCGCCTACACAGCCACTAGGAAGAGACAGAGCTGGTGATGCCCATCCTTCTCCTGGGAACTAACGGACTGTGGCCCTCCTCTCTTATCGCAAGGAAAGACATATGAAAGAAGAGGGAGTGGGTAATGAATGAATAGGAAGGTTTAATTTAGACAGATTGGATTATGTTATACTGCATAATCTCTTGCTACATTGCATCACTCTCTGATCAGTTGACTTGAAAAGTCTGTACCTCTGGTTGGTTTCCAGTGGAATGACTGTATTGGACTGGCCAAAAAGTTCGTTCGGGTTTTGGGTACGATGTCACAGAAACACCCGGAAGAACTTTTTGGCCAACCCAATAGCACAGCCCAAGGCAGGTTCTGGACTTCTGTAGCACTGATGCCTATTAACTCAGGATTTGTCTGGTCTTGGGAATACCATTCTGCATTTTTAAAACCTCTTGCTCTATACAATCGATGTGGCTTCAATATTTTCAAAAAGGAACACATTTTTGAAACGCATGGTGTGCAGTGTGCATTTTCACTTACCTTTTCCGCCGACTGAGCGGTGCCAAAAAAAATGGGAATGAAGGCAAGCCAGACTATACATGTTGTGTACATGGTGAATCCAATGGGCTTGGCTTCATTAAAGTTCTCTGGGACACCCCGAGTCTTGATGGCATACACAGTACATGTGACCATGAGAAGAATGCTATATCCCAAGGAGCAGATAATCTGGAGATCCGTAATGTCACATTTGAGAACTCCCCGGGCCTGCTCAGGGTTCATTGTCTTATGTTCATCATAGTCTATGATGATGTTGGGTGGGTCAACACCAAACCAAATGAAAACACCTAGAAGCTGAACTGATATTAAACTAGAAGTGATCGCCAGCTGTGACGTTGGGCTTATGAGTCTGGGAGCTGTCACTGACTTCTTGCCCTGTTCGAATATGCGATAAATCCGATTGGTTTTTGTCAAAAGGGCTGCATAACTGATGCACATACCCAAGCCCAAGAAAACTCTCCGGAAAGAACACACTGCCACGTCAGGTTTGGCTATCATCAGGAAAGTGATGATGTAGCAAAGAAAGATGCCCGTCAACAGAACATAGCTCAGTTCCCGCCCAGATGCCCGGACGATGGGAGTGTCATTGTAGCGGATGAAAGTGGCCATGACAAATATAGTGGCGATGATCCCCAACATGGCGAGGAAGACAGGGATGACGGCCCAGGGGGAGTGCCACTCCAGTTTGATGATGGGGATATCCTGGCAGCCGGTTCGGTTTTCATTGGGTCGCTGGTCGTAGGGGCAATGCTGGCATGTCATCTCATCAAACTGGTACTGGTAGCCATCGCAAGGCTCACAGGTCCAGCAGCAAGGAGTTCCCTTCTGTGTCTTCTTTCTTTGCCCAGGCTTGCAGGGCAGTGTACACACTGACGGCGGGATCTCCCGGAGTCCTTTACCCCACTGCATGTCCTCTATCTGCAACAAGAAATAAGAAGGTGCAACAGGTAGATTAGTTAAGAGGAAAGAAAAAGACCAATAACAACAAACAGTAATGATAACAACATGTGAGACTTGACAAGGTAAAGTAACCCCCAGCTGTAGGAGCTACAACCAAGATTCAACCCCACACCATTTCACTATAGCATCCTCAGTCTTCACCACTGTAGAGTGTGCCAAACATGCCGATTGTTAAGAATTCCCTGTGGTAGCTATTGGAAATACAGATTCCCTGTTCCCACCCTAGACCCCCCGTTCCCACCCTAGACCCCCCCCCCAAATAAGAATATCCTGAAAAGGAGCCTTTGGATCTTCATTTTCAACAAGTACTCAGAGGATTCTTAGGATTAGATAAAGTCAGAGACTACTGACATGCTCTCTACTGCCGCCTCCTGGGTAATAAGTGCAAATGTTCCAAATTAAGTTAAAAATCTTAAGTAACGTGAAAAGCTATATTCATTTCCCTTATTAGATGCTTTTGCTTTTTTTAATTGTTTTTAAATTATTTTGGATGATATTGCAGTGCTAACCACCTTTTCTAAAATTCTGTAGGCATCACTGCCATTTTCATTGAGAAATTTTGAAGCAAATGAACCTATTCTATTTATCACAGAGGAGTGATAAGGTTCATTATTGAAAGTTTTAATTGTAGTTAACGAAGCATTTGATAAGAACGTAATATGGTCTGGAAACCTTTCAAGATGAGCCATGTACCTATTTGGAGATGAAATTTAAACTAAAACACTATATCCTAGAGGAGGATGAACGTGTGCTTGCTTATTTAGAATATTGGCTTTCTGGAGGGGAATTCATAATTAACAGTCTTCTGAGAAATAATGGCATCAGAAACAAAGAAGAACTTTATTACGGGGCTGATATCTCATCTTTTCCAGCACAGCATCTATTCTTTTTTTCCTGATATCAGTTCCTCACTTTTTTTTTTTCCTATGTACTTTCTGTGAGATGGGATTTACACGGAAACTCCAGGGGTGACAAGCAAGACCCAGGCTGGGCCAATTAGGATAGTGCGTCGTTCTCAAGCTTGAGTCCACATTAGAATCACTTGGAGGTGTTTTTACAACCCAGCGTGCTGAACCCCACTCTCAGATTTTCTGATTCACTGGGACTAGGATGGGGCCCGAGAGTATATATTTCTAACAAAATCACAGATGGTGTTGCTGGAGATTCTCTAGTCATCACACTTTGTCAACCACTGATACATTCCAACCTCCTAGCCCCAGAGACTGGGTCAGGGATGGGGTCATTACAGAATGGCACAACATTTAACTTCACGGCTTTTACAGAGATTACGTAGGATGAAAATCTTTGTTTCTGCTGGATTTGCAGGTTCCAGGATGTAAGGATGCTGGTGCTCATGGCTATAAAGAGGAAGTTATTTCTCAGAGGAAGAAGCCAATATCAAGGAAAGCAGAGTAGAGAATTGAAGAGAAAGATTACTGATAAGCCTGTTTAAGCTCCTGGTAACGGCTCTGCCTGAAGCAGGTTTTCCCTATATTGTGTCATTATGTGACTCAGTAAACTGCTATGCTGAAGTACTTTGAATTGCATTTCTCTTACTTGTAACCAAGGGTCCTGAAAAATATACCTACTAAATGAATAATTTTAGTATCTACGTGTTGCAAAAGATGTACTTAAAAAATACACGAATACATTCCAATGGACAAATCTGGCTGATACTCCCCATATCTAGTTAATCAAATTTTTAAGATATGTGAACAAAAATACAGGTTAGAAAGATACTGGAAAGTCTTAACTATTTTTATTGATTGATTGATTGATTGATTGATTTGGCTGTGTTTGGTCTTTGTTGCTGTGTGCGGGCTTTCTCTATGTTCGGGGAGTGGGGGCTACTCTGTTGTGGTGTGAGGCTTCTCACTGTGGTGGCTTCTCTTGTTGCAGAACACGGGCTCTACATGCACAGGCTTCAGTAGTTGCAGCATGCGGGCTTCGGTAGTTGTGGCACACGGGCTCAGTAGTTGTGGCTCAGAGGCTTAGATGCTCCGCGGCATGTGGGATCTTCCCAGACCATGGATCAGAACCCGTGTCTCCTGAATTGGCAGGCGGATTCTTAACCACTGCACCACGAGGGAAGTCCCTGAGCCTTTTTTAAATGCATACTTTTAAGACATAAGGGGGGGAACTAATTTATTGCTCAGTGGAATTGGAATGCTCTGTTAAAACAGGATGCGGTGTATAGCAAGGTGTGATGATTCCATCGAAACTTGAATGAGAACTACATTCAACATCTGAATCAAATGTAGTTAACTCTGGGGAAAAGAACGGCTCAAGGATTAAACTTTATAAAATATTATAACCTTCTAGTGATTGAATTTAAACTTTAATCAGAGACCCAAGTATCTTTGGATGACTCCTATGAACTCATCTGCCTGAGCACAAAGCCCAAGTCACCACTAATAAATTTAACCAGATATAAAACATAATCATTTCTTTCTCAACATCATCATTTTTGCACCAGGAGGTCATTGTCAGCCATCCCAAAGTCATAAAATTAAGGAAATAATTTGTAACAAGAGAGAAAAAGACATGCATTAAGTTTATAAACGTCCAATTTCAAGAAGTTGGAACCTAAAACATTGCTATTATTAACACAAATGTTTCAAAATATCAAAGTAAAAGGCCCTACACATGGTTGGGAAGAAAGACTAACAAAAAAAACTTGCAAATAAATATCATTAGCTAAACTTGAGATCGCCTGATTCCAACACGAGTGGGAACTAATATACCATATGATTAAACTTAAGCTATGGAATAGATGTAGGGCTCATACAAATATAAAAACAAATTATCATTATATGTAATATTTTACAGCCAACTTCATATGTTGCCAGCTTGCAATCCCCCCTCACCACAAATAAAATGGTCAGCAATGCTGAACAGCTTTTTTTCTCAACTTAACCAAATGTATACAACAGCTATAACCACAAACATTACATTGACTACTTAATTTGTTTTCAATTTTCATTTAAAGTAGATCGCAACTCAACTTAATTGTATATATTAAAGCAACAAAGTTGCTTCTTGCTCCAAATGAACAGAAGTCTAATTTACTTGCTTTGCCAACAAAAATCATTATTTATTGAAAATATTATTTATGTTCCATAAAGGTACCAACTAACCTTTAAGAGCTCCAGTAAGTGAGAATTTTGTTAAAGTGACACGTATGATTTGTGTATATCTTTACCTATCCACACAAATTTAGTGTCTTGTTTCCTAAGAAGAAACAGCTGCAAATGACCACGGGCACCTATTTTTTTTAAAGAGGGTAACAATTTAGGGTTTTGAAAAATTAACTGTAATGTCAATTGACTTTGTCAAAAGGCTAGAAGGAATGCAAATTTCAAGTTTGTTCTAAACTCTGCAACAAAACTGTGTTTTCTTTAGTTAGCTGGAAAGCCAAAGTTAAATTGCAGAAAGATGTAAAAAATTTATAAATAGAAATCTCAATTAAAGAGTGTCAGGAGAAGGGGGAGATCTCACGCCCGGTGCCCGTAGCTGAACCCAACAGGAAGAAGATTCCTCTTCCTTGGAAGGACTCGACCAATGAAAAGCCATGAACCTTTTACTATTGCCCTCCAACTTCCTTTTCCCCTCTACAAAAGTGTTCTCCTTTCCTTGCCGTGAGGGGTCTTGCATGTGGCTTGCCACGGTTTCAGACCCGAATTGCAATTCTCTTGCTGATCTCAAGTAAACCCATCTTTGCTGGAGCAATATATGTCAGTCTATTTATTTCAGGTCAACAAAGATTAGGAAAAAGGCTAGGATGTTTACCATCGTCTTCTTTAGAAGATACAGTTCTAAATTCCCTGATAAGAATGCATTTTCTTCCCGGACATCCCAAGTTTATGGTTATTGGATACTGGATCAGCTCAGTAGCTGGCTCATGGCAAAGGACTGTTGAGATCTCAGCCCTTGGCAAGAGAATACACCTGTAAAGCTAGTATCATCAATTAACACCATGCATGGCGCATAGATTTTATGGATAAGTGAATCAATGGTTTAAAAAAGAGAAAATTAGGTAATTCTGGCCAATGAAAGCAAAAATAAGCCTTTTGTGGAGTCCTAGGAAAGCGTTCTTCACTCTTTAAAGTAGAGGCACAAAAGAGAGAGATGCTGTCTTCAGCCTTTGATGTGTGCAAATGTGATAGATGGAGCTGCAGCAGCCATTCTGCCACCACGAAGAGACAAGCTGAAGGAACAAAGCTGATATGCTGAGGATAGTAAAACAAAAACAAAAACAGAATTTGTATCTTTGATGCTCTCAAAGTAATGTTCTAGGCTCAACATGGAGCCACTCCTGTATGGGGTGCCACGTCCGTAAGCCAAAACTAAGATAACTTTCACATTCCTGTGAACAAGCTTCACTCGAACAGAAATGCAGTACATCTACATCTACAGCCAATCACCAAAGGCTAAGTCAACTCAGGGGCTTCTCACCCCAAAAAGGGTTGACTATGTGGGCCCAGCCCATCAGATAATTTTTATATGTCTTTTCCTTATTCTTTATCCTATGAGAGCTTTCCGCTTTCCACCCCATTTTGCAGTTCTCTGAAAGAAGACTGTCCACAAAATGTTAAATAAGGTGTGTCTGTACTGCCTAAATTGTCTTCTTTAATCATTTATTTTAACAGTGGCAATTTTTTTTTTTTTTTTTTTTTTTTTTTTTTTGCAGTACGCGGGCCTCTCACTGTTGTGGCCTCTCCCGCTGCGGAGCACAGGCTCCGGACGCGCAGGCTCAGCGGCCATGGCTCACGGGCCCAGCCGCTCCGCGGCATGTGGGATCTTCCCGGACCGGAGCACGAACCCGTGTCCCCTGCAACGGCAGGCGGACTCTCAACCACTGCGCCACCAGGGAAGCCCCAACAGCGGCATCATTTTGTCAACCAAATGAACCAACACTGGTACCACCCTACCCTGAACTGTGAACATGGCACAATAAACTTCCCTTGGTTAACCAATACCTCATGGGTAGCCTGCCACTTACAGTCAAACATTCTAACACACTCTTTCTTATTTCTGCAGCTGGTACGTGAAGGCCTGAGACTACTGGACAGTTCGGCAATAATTCAAGTTCTTGCGTGGGTAGTAGAGTTCCAGGAGGAAAGGAAACTTGTGAATCACACGTGATCGGATACACTTATCTTTGTCTCCTGAAAGCACTCAGAAAAGAGGGCGGTAGACACCTGGACTCAAAAAAAATCAGCTGTGACTCCACTGCTTCAGGCTCAGAGAGAATGAAAAAGGACCTGTCAGCTAAAGTTCTTTAGCACATGTGTTTGGCAAGGAAAAATTGGGGTCTGGCTCTAGCAGAGAAAGCTATTCCACCGGGGACGCGCAAACCTCATAATCACTGGAATTTTAAAATAAAACCCAATGAGTTGCTGTCTTACTGCCAAATGCAGGAATCAAACAGAGAGGATTTTTATAAACACTGTTCAGTGCATCCATTTTTATCTAGAAGACATCTTCTCTCTGAAGGAAAACTGTGTCACTGCAGGGATATTTTCCCCAGTGAAGTTTCATTTGCATTTTCCAGCGCACACTCTGTAGAGCGAGCTGGCTGGTGCTTTTGTTGCATAATTCTTTGCAACAGCATCATTTTAACTTACTAAAACCTTAATAGAATGAGCTAATTTAACAAGAGCTTTCTTATTAAACACCATTTGTTCATTAAAATATATTTGTCCTGGCTAATTTATGAAAAAATCTTTTCAGGAAAAATGCACAAGGATGCTGAATTTCTAATACTAGAAAAGAACCAGGTTTAGGTTCCGGTGGGGAGTGGGTAAGGTAGAATGGCTTTACAAGGAATTTTGTAGTATCTCAATGTCTTTTTTTTTTCTTTTTTAAGCCTCAGCCCCGATTGTTAAATTTTAGGCAGCAGGACGGGACTATAAAACAGAATTTCGGGACTGCTATAAACGCACTTAATTCAAATTCTACTTATTCAAAATTTGGAATTATTTGTACAATTCATCGTGTTTAATATACTCTAGGAAGAAAGTACCATACACTTTCTTCATTAAACTGTATATAAAAGATTGTACATAAAAGAGTACATAATTGACTAGTTCTTAAGTACGGTAGTCCCTGGGCACCCATGGAGGGATTTAGAGCTTCATCTCACTGTAAAGCACCTCGAGGTCCAAGATGTGGACAGCTCTGTACTGCTACTAAGACCTTTTTTTAAAAAAATTTTTACTGAACTATAGTTACAACGTTGTGTTAATTTCTTCTGCACAGCAAAGCAACTCAGCTATATGTGTATATATATATATTCTTTTTCATATTCTTTTCCATTATGGTTTGTCACAGGATATTGATTATACTTCCCGGTGCTGTACAGTAGGACCTTGTTGTTTATCCATTCTGTATATAAGAGTTTGCCTCTGCTAACCCCAAACTCCCATTCCTTCCCTCCCCTCCCCCCACCCCTTGGCAATCAGAAGTCCGTTCTCCATGTGACTCTGTTTCTGTTTCATGGATATGTTCATTTGTGTCATATCTTAGATTCCACACATAAGTGATTTCATATGGTATTTGTCTTTCTCTTTCTGACTTAATTCGCTTAGTATGCTAATCTCTAAGTCCATCCATGTTGCTGCAAATGGTATTATTTCATTATGTCTGATGCCTGAGTAATATTTCATTGGATATATATATATATATATGTATATTTATATATATGTATGTATTGAATACACACACACACACACACACACACCCCATCTTCTTTAGCCATTCCTTTGTTCATGGACACTTAGGTTGTTTCCATATCTTGGCTATTGTGAATAGTGCTGCTATGAACACAGGGGTGTATGTATCTTTTCCAATTATAGTTTTGTCTGGGTATATGCCCAGGAGTGGGATTGCTGGATCATAAGGCAGCTCTATTTTTAGTTTTTTAAGGCACCTCCATACTGTTTTCCATGGCGGCTGCACCAATTTACATTCCCACCAACAGTGTAGGAGGGTTCTCTTTTCTCCACAGCCTTTCCAGCATTTGTTATTTGTATACTTTTTAATGATGGCCATATGACGGGTGTGAGGTGGAACCTCATTGTAGCTCTGATTTGCATTTCACTGATAATTAGCGATGCTGAGCATCTTTTCATGTGCCTCTTGGCCATCTGTATGTCTGCTCTGAATTAAGACCTGTTTTTGAATGATGCCAGTGGCTCCCAAACTTGACTGCACATTTCAATCGCTTGGGGATCTTCTAAAAATTCCAAATAGGCAGCAGGGTGTTTGAAAGCTCCTCTGGTCATATGTAGACAAGTATGAGAAAGAATGAACTAAACTCTCTGAAGGGCTGGAATTTAGGAGAAAATATTTGCTTTGTTTAGAGAATCTATTGACTGCAGGCTTCTATTCTTGACCTTAGGATGCACTAGCTCTCATTAAAAGTCTGAGAAGGTCACCTAAAATTCTCAGTTATACTCTTATGGTTTAATGGGAAAGTATGGCGCTGTAGTGGAATTATAAATTTTCACAGTTCAGGAAGGTCTCCGGACTTATATTTCATAATGTCATTGGCTAAACAACTTAAAATGCCTAGAAAGGCTCAGCCCATAAAGCAAACAACTGACGTGAGAGTAAAAGAGTGCTTCTCCTCAAAACAAAGTCTAAAGGAACACAAATAAATTACATGTCCATGCAAATACATATTGAATTATACATCAAGAATAGACTTCATTAGTAGTTCTGCCAAAATGATCTGCATTTACTCTTTCTTTTTTTGTTTTGTTTATTTATTTATTTTTGGCTGTGTTGGGTCTTCGTTGCTGTGCGCGGGCTTTCTCTAGTTGCGGCGAGGGGGGTCTACTCTTTGTTGAGGTGCACAGGCTTCTCATTGCGGTGGCTTCTCTTGTTGCGGAGCACAGGCCCTAGGCGCACAGGCTTCAGTAGCTGTGGCACGTGGGCTCAGTAGTTGTGGCTTGTGGGCTCTAGAGCACAGGCTCAGTAGTTGTGGCGCATGGGCTTAGTTGCTCCGTGGCATGTGGGATCTTCCTGGACCAGGGCTTGAACCCGTGTTCCCTGCATTGGCAGGCGGATTCTTAACCACTGCGCCACCAGGGAAGCCCTGCATTTACTATTTCAATGCTTGCGTTTTCCTTAAGTACAAGGGGAAAGGAGGGTGGTATTTATTAAATTTGCGTAATTAAAAGCTCCCAGACGGATTGAACAGTTTGCCCCCAAAGTAATTCTACATTTCTTTCTTTATCACACCTTTTTCTATACCTCTAACTAAAAAAGGGTTATCTTTACTTGGCTTCAGATCTTCCTTTTATTTTTTTTTAATTTTATTTTTTCCAGAAGAATCAGGACAGCCTTCTGGGGAACCTTCGAGTTTTCACAATGTTGATGCTTTTTCAAAATTACCATATACTCAGTTGGCCAAACAATACATATCTGCTGACACTAGTTAGCTAACTCTTTCAGAAACAAAACTGCCAGAAGAGCCATCTCCTTATCATGTGCATGTTACCTACAAATCATCTCTTATCTAGTCCCCGCCTGGGGACACAGTTCCCTAAATGATGCTTACCGATCAAACATTAGGTATTTAATCTTGCTTGAATTATTAAAAACATTTGAAAGTAGTTTTTTAAAGCACGGATTTAAGAATAATTTACAATGTAAACATATTCACATGGATGCCTCAAAAATACCTCAAATAAACTTGTTCAAAACTGAATTCATGATCTTCACCGTGAATTGGCAAACTATGGCCCCCAGTGCGCCGAATCCTGCCCACCACCTGATTTCATAAATAAAGTTTTCCTGGGACATCACCACACTGTTCATTTACATATTGCCTCTAGCCCATTTTAGGCTACATTGGTAGAACTGAGTAGTTGTGAATGCATGGCCCGCAAAACCTAACCTATTTACTATCCGGCCCTTTACAGAAAACACCGGCTGACTCAGAGGTGATGACAAAAGGACAAAGCCCTAGCGCATGGCAGCTTTATCAATCCATAAACCAGAAGCTGTGTCATCGCTGACATCTTCCTTTCCTTTGGTCCCCACCCCTTCCCCCCATATCTAAGTGACCAACAACTTGTGTTGGGTTTCCCTCTTGCAATCACTTACATTAATTATTTTATCCAACAAACTATATATTAAGTAAGGTTACTGGGTGCTGGATCCCGTTTTAATTGTCGGGAGCAAAAGAGACAGAAACGAACGCCTTAGAGAAATGAATCCTCTTTTCTCACCTGTTATCACACCTCCTCTGCAAAAGCTTTCTATGCGGTTTCTTCACCTCTCTTTCCTGCTGGCCTTTCCCTAATCCCATCCTCTGCACCAGAGCCAGGAGGATGCTTTAGCATGGAGATGTGATCACGTCACCTTTTTTGCTTAATTCTTCAGTGGCTTCTTATTGCTCTTTAGCCTCCTAGCTGAGCATCGGCTCAAAGGGACACACACCAGGTGGCTTCTCTCTCCTGGCTCTATGAGTCCCATGAAGCACCCTGCCCCACGGTGGCTTCTGTGCTGTAACTAGCTGTTCAATACCTCTTCCGCTTACCGGACACTTGCTCAGGATGCCCCACCCTCACTGGGTTGGTTCCTCCATTTATAACCTCTCAAGGATCCCTCCTCAAAGAATTTAACACCATTTGTAATTGTGCAGATATGTGACTCATTAAAATCTGTCTCCCAGCTCCTCTGTAAACACAGTGATTTCAGAGCTTCCATCCACTTTACTCAACGCTGGAAACCCAGAATCTGAGAGGGGAATCAAGAACACTGGCAGGTGAAAGAGGTGAGAGAAAAGACTGACCACTACTGTAGAAACAATTTTCCCCCAGCCAAAACTGGAGTTTAACTGTAAGTGGAGTTGACCAAAGGATCCATAAGGACTTACGTGAGTCTCATCTATTTGTTGGTCATTTAATACACATCTGAAGAATGGAAGTTTGTATGTGGAATGTCCTCGGCATTTTGAGAGAAGAAAGGGAATTAAATCTGGAGCACCAAGTTGCTAGGTAGTGGAAACACGAACATAGCTAACACACCATGGGGAGCCAGAACAATCGCCTGCAGCCAGGGACAGAAGTGGATTTCAATAGGTCCCTGACCGCTCTCTGAACATTCTCCTCCGGTAAACTTAGCTACAGCTCAAAATAGAAAGAACACGAGCTAGGAAGTCAGCCTTTCCTGGGTTCAAAGACTGGCTTCGTCACCGCCAGACAGTATGACCCAAGGCGAGTCAACCATATGAAGCGTGTTTCCCTAGCTTATTTGTTATGAATGACATGCATTTGTGACAAAGGAGACAGAATGTGTAAGGTGTGTGTCTGAGACATCGTAAGTGCCTAATTATTAATTTTTACTGGAATATTTTATGCCTTCAGTGATCAACTTAAGTCTAATTAATCCAGGCAAAAACTTAAAGATGGCTATTGTCAGGCCTCCCCTCTCTCTTGAGCTCTGATTCTTCCAGCCACATATTATCAGCAACTAATGCTGTAGTGGCATTTCAGACTCTACATATCTAAAACTAGAAGTACCGCCTTCCTTCCCGTTTTCTAGATCTCTCCACCCACCCTCCAACCTGTCCTGCTATACCAGAGGAGTTAATAACATGAGCCTTGGACTCAGACAGACATGGGTTCAAATCCTAGCAGAGTGACACTGGCCAAGTCATTTTTTTTTTGTTTTTAAATTCTTATTGGAGTTGCTTTACAATTTTGCGTTAGTTTCTACTCTACAGCAAAGTGAATCATCCATACGTATACAATATCCCCTCTTTTTTGGATTTCCTTCCCATTTAGGTCACCACAGAGCACTGAGTAGAGTTCCTGCTGCTATACAGTAGATTCTCATTAGTTATCTATTGTGTACATAGTATCAATAGTGTATATACGTCAATCCCCATCTCCCGATTCATCCCATCCTCCCCTTTTCCCCTTGGTATCCAGACGTTTGTTCTCTACGTTTGTGTCTCTATTTCTGCTTTGTAAATAAGATCGGCTCTACCCATTTTTTCAGATTCCAATATATGCATTAATATACGATATTTGTTTTTCCCTTTCTGACTTACTTCACTCTGTAGGACAGTCTCTAGGTCCATCCACATCTCTACAAATGACCCAATTTTGTTCCTTTTTATGCATGAGTGATATTCCATTGTATATATGTACCACATCTTCTTTATCCATTCTTCTGTTGATGGACATTTAGGTTGTTTCCATGTCCTGGCTATTGTAAATAGGGCTGCAATGAACTTTGGGGTGCATGTGTCTTCTTGAATTATGGTTTTCTCTGGGTATATGCCAGCAGTGGGATTGCTGGGTCACATGGTAGCCAAGTCATTTAAGCTCTCTGAACCTTATTATTATTTTTTTCAACTGTGAAATGCACATAGCAATGATTACCTCCTAGAATTGAAACCGAGGAGGACCCTGTGGGGCTTCTGGGCACAAAAGCCTTTCTGTGTCCCCTTCCCTGAGTTCCGAAGGCCAGATTCAAACCGTTGCTAATCAGGGAAGGTGGGGGTGGGGAGGGATGCAGAGACCAGGGAGGAACGGCCAAGAAACAATGGTGCAGCCTTGGGGCGGGGTCCTGGTCCCCTTCAAGGGACACACGTAACAATATCTTTGAGCTCTTCTGCAGAACTAAAATCCCCACCAAATGGAAGGTGTTAACTACTTGATGAAGCACTCTTCATATCAGAGAAGGTCACAGTTGGCCCCATCATCACCTGATGCCAGGTGGCCCTTATCAACAACCCCGCCCCTTGACTATAATACCCCTCACAAACCCACCCCCGTTAGGACACACAGTTCTGAGGGCATTAGCCCACTGTGGCCCCCTTTGCCTGGCAAAACAATGAAGCTATTCTTTTCTACTTCACCCAAAACTCTGTCTCCAAGAATTAATTCGGTGTCGGGGTACAGAGGCCAGATTTGGCTTCAGAATTACTGAGAAAATGAATGTATGTGAAGCGTGTAGTCTGGCCCATAGTAAAACCTTAATGAGTTTTATCTACTGCAATTATTATTAGCGACTGTACTGTCATCTTTGACGCCTCGTCCACCTTGCTCCCCTCAAAAAACAGCAAAGTTTGTTCCAATCTTCTCCATAAACCTCTTTCCTCTTTGTCCCCAAACATTGCTCTATTAAAGTTATCATTATCCTGTCCTCTCAGTTACCCTCTTTGCTGTCAGTCTTCCCTGTCGGTTCTTATTCCTCTCCTCTGCTTTATTTCTCTACATTGTTAAGTTACTATCCGAAATTAAACGTCCGGGTGGTTACTTCTGTGTTCATCTCCCTCCATGTGAAGAGATCACATTTATGTTGTTTCCTTATGTCCACCCTATGCCTAGAAGAGCGGCTCACAGATGCTATTTGTCATGAAGTTGCCAGGGCGGCTTCTTGGAAGGCGAGTGTGGTTCTACTGCACCTTCATCAACCTCCAGCCCCACCCATACCCATCTTCCTTCTAGCAAAGGGCACTGCTTGCGTTTCCCTTCAATACCCTATGGTTCCCTATTTGCATTATTTAGTTTACACTCATCCTTTTAGCTGTCATGCTTTTCCCCTAATTCTGCAACCATTCAAATAACCCAAATCTGCTCTGAAGCCTCCAAGCTGGAAATGCCGTCTCCCTCTGTTGACATCTCTCAGCATTTTATCTGTGCTAGTCTCCTGCCTCTTCTGCTTCCACTGGGAAAACTGGGGCTATTATGTGTTTGTTTAAATGCCCAACAGAGCCTAAAGGATGGAATGAAACTTGGACAAATTCTATTCCAAGAAAAGACATAAGGGGATACGCCCTTAGGAGAAAATGCCTTCTTTTAGTGCCCGTGAATGCTCCTTATTCTTCCTCTTTGTTTGAGCCTCCCAACTCTGACTTGCTTAAATATGACAAACTATACAAGCAAGAACAACAGAAGTCCTCATATCTCTGCTACTAAATCTTCTTTTTTAATCCGTGCAGCCATTCATCTTAGGTTTGCACACTCCAGACAACTTGCAAATTGCTTTTCACCCACTCACGTGGGGTGAGTCATGCTCTCTGCCAGGTCAATGGGGAAGAATGCTGATCAGTTAGTTTACCCTCTGAGACAAGAAGAGCTTTTCATTTTCTGTTTTCTTTTCCCTCCTTTCTATTCTTCTATTCTCAGCCTCTGAATCTCTTGCTTCCCTTTGCTGAGCTAGAGGATAGAAATTGTTTTCATACAGATTATTTAGCATCATTATCCCACATTTCATTCTGATGGATACGAGCCCTGCAACACGATCTTCTGAACACAGAAAACCACACGGTTCAGTATCACGATGTCAGGGGAGCCACAGTGCATATTAGTTTATTAAAGACCCTGAGAAGTAATGCTATTAAGGAGAGATCATGCTTTGATTTAAGACAGTGCTTTCTAATTCTTTGGAGTTCAGAACAAATAATTCTTTCCCCTGTTGTAACATTTATTATCTCAACATACTGCAGAATCTGTATCCCTCCAGTAACACTGTAGAAAACACTGACATTGGTTAACTAATATTTCGATTGGAATTCTAGCATTGCCTTTCAGATCTTTTCCCTCCTTGGACTAGTGTAACCTGTGGGGTCATGGAAAGTCAGAGAACACTAGTGCGGTTGTCAACTCTCAGAACGCTAGCTGGATCGTCTTGGGCTTCTGTGCGGCTTAATTTTCTCGCCAGTAAAATGGAGTTGTTGGAGAATCAAATCTGATTGCATATATGAGAGTGTGTTAAAGACAGTGATATCCAATTAAAATAGGTATTTTAATTTCTTCCTTCTAACTTTCATTATAAGAAGCAGCTCTTACTTCATGCGGTTTTCAGGTTTCTCTTGTCCACTGCCTCCACGCCTTTGTTCATGCAGCCTCTGCTGACTGGCACACCCTCTCCCCTACTCAGGTTATCAACACTGAGCCAGACACGTCCTCCTTGTGAACACCTGGTGAGCCAAACTGAAAAGCTAACCTCTGTTTTGTAGAGAAATGGGTTACTGCTCTCTACAGACTGAGCATAAACCCGTACGTCTCGTTTCAGAGCACATGCTGTCCAGTGACGAGGTGGACAATCATCTCTTTCACAAACACCTCCAGGTTAATCCGAGGAAATAACTCAAATGGTTGGTTTAGCTGGCAGCTCAGAAGATGTGGTGGACGTGATATATTTGGTTCAGTGGTCCTTTGGTACCCTTCAAACAACATTTAATTAGGTAGCCACCTACTGCCCCTGGCTTCTGTCCCATGCCCTAAGGAATTTTGCAGAAAGCTGTTGAGATGCATTTGTGTTGACATCTATATCCACAGGTATACAAACAAAATTAGGCTATTTAAGAAGTGGAATATGTATATGTATAACTGATTCACTCTGTTATAAAGCAGAAACTAACACACCATTAAAAAGCAATTATACCCCAATAAAGATGTTAAAAAAAAAAGGAGTGGAGTCTACTGCCTTACGCATTTGGAAGTCCACAAAGCGAAGAGAGGAGTGGCCTCTCCAAACAGCACACGCTATGGAATGAATGCCTGTGTTTCCCCGCCCCCTCCAAATTCATATGCTGAAGTCTAATCCCAATTGTGATGGTGGGGAGAAGGGGCCTGTGGGAGGTGATTAGGTTTTAAGAGTGGAGCCCTCATGAGCAGGATTAATGCCCTTAGAAAGGGACTCCGGAGAACTCCCTCACCAATTAGGATACAGTGAAAACATGGCCATCTTATGAACCAGGTAGCAGGCTTCACCAGGCACCGAATCTGCTGGTGTCTTGATTTTGGACTTTTGAGGTTCCAGAGCTGTGAGAAATTAATTTCTGTTGTAATAAGCCACACAGCCTATTGCATTGGGTAGTAACAGCCTGAATGGTCTAAGACAGCCTATTTGTTACACTGAGAAGCTAGGTTATCTTAGGAAGGTGAGACAAATTAAGTGTTTATTTCATTCAGCTTATATTTCCAGGACCGCTGGAACACAAGGGAGATGAAAAGTGCTTTTTCATCAAGAAAAGTGCACACAGTCTACAGGGACTATACTAGTCAGGAAGGACTTTTTATGCCAAGATTCTGAAGTAGATGTAGGTTGGCTTTCGTTACACCAACCTTCTCACATCCTCTTGTATTTCTCCCGTCTCATAATTCAAAGGCCATTTACTGAGCAGTTCCTGTGTTCCATGCACTACATTAAGCAATGGCTATACAGATAAGATAAACGATTATTTCCTTTCCCTCTAGAGGATCCTGGTGTCATGGTAGAAATATGCATGTAAACTCAGTAAAATGCAATAGAATTCAAAATACAACTGTGGCCCAAATGGTCCTTAAGCTGTCTTTTCTAGAATATTGGAGCAGAGTCTCTGAGGGTGATTAAGTGTTCTTTAGTGAGAGGAGATGGGGAAAAAACATTCAGGAAGAGTGAGAAACTTAAGGAAATCCAAGAAAGCACGAAAGCACTTGATTCAAGGATGGCAATGAGGATGAGGGGCTGTAAGTAGTTTAAGGTGAGTGCAAGGAAGGAATAAAGAAGATAACGTTAGAGATACACGTAGGTAACACTCATGGAATATCAGTTTGCTCATTTTAATTCAACAACCATTTCTCGGCCACCCAATGCACCAAGTGATATTCATTAGGATACAACTGTTAAACGGGTTGGGCAAGACTTCTTCAAGGAGCTCAGACTTACTGGGACAGCTGAAGCAACATTACAACAAATTAATAAACTATATATTGTAACAGGTGTCGAGCAGGAATGCAAATGCAAGGCCAACACCAGGGCATTTACTTTAAAAAGAAGACGAGAGAGGCAGAAAAGGTGACTTTTAAGCTGTGACCCGAACGGTGAGGAGACATGCATGGGAAGTAACAGGGCAGGTGCAAAGGCGCTGAGGCAGGGAAGACCTGGTGTGTTAGAACAGTGCTTCTCAAACTTGAATGTGCCAACAAATCCCCTGGACATCTTGTTAAAATGCAGATCCTGATTTAGTCAGCCTTGCGGGGGAGGGTGGACTTGAGATTCTGTATTTTTAACAAGCTCCCAGGTGATGATGCAAGTCTGGGGACCACATTTTAAGAGGAAAGTGTTGGAGGAACAAAATGTCAGAGGGTTTGTCCAGAGCTTTGTGGTGATGGTGGAGAGGAAGAAATCCCATTGGGAAGGATACGGTTGGCAGCAGGCCTACAATTCACCTCCAACTTTACTTGGGGTGGGAGGAGGGTGAATGAGGGAGGACCTTCCAGAAATATAGAAGAAAGGTTGCTTGGTCAAATTTCCTTTTGCTGGGACTTCCCTGGTGGTCCAGTGGCTAAGACTCCATGCTCCTAATGCAGGGGACCCAGGTTCCATCCCTGGTCAGGGAACTAGATCCCTTATGCTGCAACTAAAGATCGCCCATGCAGCAGCAGAGATCCCAAGTGCCAACTAAGACCCGGTGCAGCCAAATAAATAAATAAGTATTAAAAATAAATACAGAAAAACACAAATTTCCTTTTGCTAACAATAGACCTCCTGGTGGACAAACAAATGGTGTATCCTAGCTTGAGATTTGGTATCTATGGAATGCTTTAGTGGGATGTACCTAGTCTGTCGATTCCCAGAAAAACATCATGAAGCTGTGTACCTAAGTTAAAAGTAATGATGCTTCATGGCCAAAACAGTTCTTACTTTTGTACATACACACATACATTACTTCAAGATTTAATTTATCACTCTGGGCCAAAGTGTGACCTTAGGCAAGAGAGGACCTGAGGAATAATATTGGTACTTCCAGACCTCTCCCGACTTTGCCTGTGTCTCACAGCTATTTGTAACTCTGAAATTAGGAGTAAAACCTGTGACTGGGTGTTAAGGACTCAATAGTGTCCTCCCCAAATTCATACGTTGCAGTTCTAACCCGGCCCTCACCCTCAGAGTGACTGTTTGGAGACAGAGACTTACAGGAGATTATTAAGGTCAAAAGAGGTCATAAGGGTGGGGCCCAAATCTGACAGGACCAGCATCCTTATAAGAAGTGAAGAGTCACCAGGAGTATGTGTTCAAAGAAGAAGGGCCATGTGAGGACACAGCAAGAAGGTGGCGTCCACAAGCCACGAAGGAGGGGGTCTCACCAGAGACCCTTTTGTTTTCATTTCTGAATACCGGGTCCGTATTTTTACTTCCAAAACCTCTTGAGACCTAAAACTTCCCCAGAAAAAGTTTTACTTAGCTACAACCTATCAGAAAAGACTTTCATTTGTCAACAGTACAATTTTTATTATTGAACACTCACTCTATGCCAGGTATTGAATATACTCTATCCCTAAGCCTCATCAAAAATCATGCAAGGTAAGAATTATTCCCTGTACCCTGTGAATAAGGAAACTTTGGCTCAGGTATTTGTTTTTACATATTCATTTATTTATTTTGTTATTACTTATTTGGTTGTGCCAGGTCTTAGCTGCAGCAGGTGGGCTCCTCGGATCACAGTCTCCTTAGTTGTGGCACATGGGCTCCTTAATGGCATCTCAAGGGCTCCTTAGTTGCGGCTTGCCGGCTCCTTTAGTTGCAGCACGTGGGCTCCTTAGCTGTGGCATGTGAACTCTTAGTTGCGGCATGCATGTGGAATCTAGTTCCCTGACCAGCGATCGAACCCGGGCCCCCTGCATTGGGAGTCTTAACCACTGCGCCACTGGGGAAGTGCCAGGTTCAGGTATTCAGCGTCTGAGTCCATAAACTTTCTGTTTACATCTTGGTGCCTTTCAGGCCACAAAAATAATGGACTTAAAAAAAATGTATTTAGATACACATCTTCTAACAATTCAAGAGATGCATAATCACATACAATGAAAAGTTGGTCCCCTTTCCATTCTTGCCAACAACTTCCTGGAGGTAAACACTATTAGCAGTCTCTTGTACACGTTTTAGTGGATTTGTGAAAATATCTTCACTAATTGCATTGCTTAACGTTAATTTCCGCGTGTGTGTGTGTGTGTGTGTGTGTGTGTGTGTGTGTGTGTGTGTGTGTTTCCAGGAGAGAGAAGAGACAAAAAAAAAGAAGACAAGCTCCAAGGGGTTCAAAAAATCATTCATTAAATATTGATCCTGCTTGTTTCTAAGCATTGTTCTGTTCCTCGCCCAGCTCTGTGGCACTCTGAGGTTATATGCAGGTACAAAAAGCTGCCCGATTTGGAAATGGCTGGCTTAAGGGAACACAAAGGAGCTTTGCATATTCATGCCCCTGTTCAGAATTCTTTTTAATATTACTAATTATAAATTATTTGAAGATTGTTAATGAGCTCAGGACTCTTACTGTTACAAAGTCTGTTTAATTTTGACTTTCGGTTGCTGCGTTCATGGTTAAAATTAAGTTTCTCAAGATAGCGAAGAGTTCTAGTCATTCTAACATGTGTTTACACACCCTCTCCTCTCCCTCTTTTCTTTCTCTTTGTCTCCCGTTTATGAATCTCTCCAGCCTGCAGTGGCCAGGCCACATCTACCCCTCTGCGCATCCTAGACACTGGTCACAGTGAATGTCTTCCTCAGACACAGCTCAGATTCTTTCATCTCCAGAAGGCACAAAGCAGTCCCAAACCTCCCCCTCTATAAACCCAGAGCATCTTGTTTCATCCTCCATTGTGGGATTATAACCAATATCTTCCTATGAGATTACTGTACATTCCTCAGGACCAGAATCCCATACTGTCTCTCAGAAAACCAACATAAAGTGGGTACAAAGGAAATACCTTGTGGTGGAAAAACTTGCGGGAGATTGTGGTTTCATATAACCCTGTGACCAAAAACATATTTTTCTTGTCATTAATTGTATGTTTTTAGGCCACTGAGGAGATCTTTCAGAACCTTTTTCTGAGCTGATAGATGAGGGTGGTGTCTGCCTTACGAGGTTACTAGAAAGATGAACCAGGATACATTAAAAGCACCCAAAACGTGGGAGGCGATGAAGACATGGTAATCCATTTCCTTTTTCTTCCTTCCACAATATGTTTTGTGAAGTGACAAATAATGTCATTCTAATTGTAATCTTAAATTGATATTAAGATTTGAAACTTCAGAACAACTTCTTCATGGTCTTTCTCCCCAGATTCGGCGCCATGTCCACGGATGGCACAACTTTCCATGCAATTTCGGAACTCAGAAGCCCTGGAGGGTCTCTTTGGACACTTCCTCCTTCTCATCTTCCACATGTGATCCATTACCAAGCCCTATGTGTTTGGCCATCTAAGTGCCTGCACTTCTCACTGTGCACCTCTATCCCCCAGACACTGAGCTGTCTTGGCTTCTCATGAAGTCCTTGACTCTTAGAGGAAGCTCCCCTCTGGTCCACACGCATCCACTCAACTCAACCCTCCAGACACAGTGATCTTCTCCAGAGGCAAATCTGACCTAGTCAGCAGCCTACTCTTCTCTGCTCAAAGCCCTTACACGGGTTTTCATTGCTCTGAAGTGAATGACCATTATTCACATGGCGGCCTTCAGCACCCGCTCTTCTGGCCTCATGCCATATGCCACGGTCCCCTTAGCTTTCTTCAAAGGCTTACCCACGTTTGAGTCATTAGAGCACATCTGCCCCCTCTGAAGAACAGCTTTCCTTTCCCTTGGGCCCAGATACCTGCTACTCCATCCATCAACCCTCAGCTCCCGGGTCACCTCCTCAAGGAAGCCATTCCTCGTCACCCATTTCAGTGAAATCCCCTTGTAATGGACACTCAGAGCATCAGTTGTTGTCATGATGCCGTTAGATATCGGATGTGAGCGAGTGTTTGATTATCATCTGTTCTCCCTACCAAGTGGCAGGTTCACTGAGGGCAGGGACAGTGTTTGGGTCACCATTGTGTCCTCATGAGCCAGCACAGTGCCTGGCACAAGAGAGACAACCCATAACGATGAGTCAAGTATCGTGCCTCTTGAGCCCTAACACAGAGGTGAAGAGAATTCCAACAAAGAGCCTAGCCTATGTCAATTGTCTCAAATGCTGACACCCCTGTAAACACTTCACTTAGAAATTAGTCTTATAAAGTTAAACAATGCCCTTGGCCCTTCATGAAGAGTGTTTCTTTTTGTTTGTTTGTTTGTTTTGCGGTACGTGGGTCTCTCACTGTTGTGGCCTCTCTCGTTGCAGAGCACAGGCTCCGGACGCTCAGGCTCAGCGGCCATGACTCACGGGCCCAGCCGCTCCGCGGCATGTGGGATCTTCCCGGACCAGGGCACAAACCCGTGTCCCCTGCATCGGCAGGCGGACTCTCAGCCACTGCGCCACCAGGGAAGCCCCGAGTGTTTCTTTTATGTAGGTAGAAAGGGCGGGCTTCTGACTGCAGGGTAGGGCAGCTACACAAGTGACAGCAGTATGAGTTGGATCTCCTGAGCACAAAAGGGAACCGTTTAGCAGATTAATGACTTGAGGGGCTGCTAGTGGTTCCACTGTGATGAGTAATGATTCTCCGCCTCCACTCTCAGTATCTGCCTTGAATCTAAGCGCCAGCACGTGAAACTATTTGCCAACTCAAGATTCCGGCCGCCAAACGCAAGACCCGGCATCCGGGCAGTCAGCATCATGTTTTGATTTTCCATGAAAAGATATACAGATTGTTAGGACAAGATGGAACCTTGGAGAAAAGCTAATTGAACACATCATTTTCAAAGAGGGAAAAGAAAAACAGCTATTTGCAAAATCTGAGTTAAAATTAAAACCATGCACCTACCCCATCAGAATCTTAGTGAGAAGGTGGGCACGGGGAGCCTGATATAACCAAGGAAATTAGCAGAAGAGAAGAGAGTGTAGGCTATTCCAGTACTGGTTTGCAAAGGACCAGGTGAACTTTCACACTGAGGTGGGAATGGAGGGGATAGTAACAAAGAGTTAGACGATAGTGTTTTCTGCCACACTGGTTTAACATTCTAAACCGCCTTTAACATTCAAGACCTCCTTCAGGTCTTGCCTTCTCATTACTAATGACAACCATGATAATAATTTAACTGCACTGATTTACTTAGAATAAACCAATCTGACCCTGTGCTAAATATTTTTGGAGTGCACTGGTTAACTTCATCTGCTCTCTCAGACTGCTCTATTATTTTCACCCACATTTCACAACTGAGGCATAGAGACGATGCACAACTAAACCCAACGTCCCCAACCTGGCAAGTGGCAGAGCCAGGAAGGGACTCAGGCAATCTGACTCCGGAACCTATGGTCTTAACCAAAGTCACTTCCTGGGTGACACCATCAACTCTGTTCTCTTCTGCTGTCTCCTGTATCACAAAACAACTAGAGATTCTTGTAGGCGCCCGGGTGGACCACGTTTCCGAGGCTCCCTCGAATTTACACTATAAGGTGAAGTGGGGGGAGCCAATGGCAGGCTGGTGTGCCTGCTGGACACAGAGAAGGGAGGGGGCCCTAGACAGGGCAGCACTGACTCAGAGAAAGAGTCCAGACCCTGGGAAGACTGAAGAAGCCCAAGAGGTCCTCTCATCCCCATACCAACCCCAGTTCCCACTGTCTAGCCACACTGGACTGCGATGTAAATGAGAAATAAACTTTTATGATGCTACTCTGCTGAGATTCCGGATGCGTTACTTACCCTAGTTAATTCAACATTGGTTTCCTCTACAGCACTCATCACAGTTACAGTTTTACTTCATTTGTATGTTACTCAATGGTGTTTTCTTTGCTCAGTTGCAAGCTCCCTGAGGGCAGGGACCAAGTCTCTTTCATCCACCCCTGTAGCCAGAGCACAGGAAAAGCCCAACCTCCAGCAAACACGTGGTCAGATTTGTCAAGTCAAGGTTGGGAGGCTGGGGAGTGACCGCAAGTGATCAGGGACTCTGGGTCACAGAGTGCTTCCTCCCCAGTGTCTATAAACCTATGCTTAAATAAAAATTTTATGTTCAAACATATTCTTCTCCGAGAGGGGAATTAGTGTGGAATTAGAATGCAGCACTAAGGGCTGTCCCTAGGCCTGGCAAACTCTACCTGGCATGATTCACTGTGGCTCTGGATGGAGGGTGGGGTCCTAGGAAGCTGCGCAGAGACCTGAGGTCCCCGTGCCCACCCTGTGAGGCCACCTTCCTTCAGCTGAGCTCAGGAAAACATATTAAGAACTTAATCTACCTTCATGGTGGGTCTGAGATCCCTTCTTGCTCTTATAGCCTCCCTGAAATGATACAATGCATGAATGAAAGAAAGAACCCCATGCCTGAAAGCCTACCATGGGCCAGACACTATGCTAATATTTTTTACCTTAATCCCCAATCAATCCTCTGAGGCAGGTAATAATCATAACAATAATAACAAGAAAAATACTAACGCTGGCTCCCACTTACTGTGTAACTATTATGAACGAGGCATAGGCATTGTCCTACGTGCTTTACACATGACTACATTTAATTATTACAAAAGATCTATGAACTAAAGGTCAAGAACCATAAAGGTTCTGGGATTTGAACCTACCTGATAGCTACCAAGTTAGCCTGCCACCGTCTCATGGACGCTGGCAGAAGATACATCACCCCTGGGTCAGAGACTAATGACAGTTTTCTCTTCACGGTAACAGCAAGATCCAGAGGTACATCATTTGTGCTGGTTTCCCAAGCGCCACTTCCCACAGGGCAAGGTGTAGAGGGCCAGATGGGTACTGCACGTGCTCCGGGCTGAAGAACCCTAGGTTTAGGAACTCCAGTGTTTTACAGGGCTGACGTGCAAACCTGTTCAAGCTCTGACATTATTTTCATTTTCTGGGGCAGAAAACAAATCCATCCTCTGTTCCATAAGGAAAAGCTTATTGCTACCTTTCAGAGTGTTCACTATATAAATATCCTTGAAAAACCAGCCTGGAACAAAAGCAGGAGTGAGTGGCTAGATCTGAACTTGGGGGTTGTTTTTAAGCTCATTCATCATCTTTAGCCTCTGAGCAGCCATCTTCATGCAAATGGAGGTTTCCGGATGGACAAACATTTGGGGGAGGGACCTGCCTCTTCACATTAGCTCACCTGCCTGCACCGCACCACACTATCATCGGCCACCATCTACCTGAAAGCTTAGCGTGATGGGAGCGCAACAAAAAATAGATCTCGCCAGTCATCGGGATACAGGCTTTGTCCTAGTAGACTTGGGAGGTGATGTCTACTGGCTTTAAAATGAATTAAGAAACTCCCACAAAGGAAAACAAGCAAAGGATATGAAGAGACAGCTCATTAAAAATAAATACATAAAGCAAGCCAGACAAAAGGAAATGGGAATGGCTAGTGAACACATGAGGAGAGCCCCATGTCACTCAGAAGGAGTGAAATTCGAATTAAAACTCCCTGCAGACAACACTGTTCAGCTGTCCGGCTGGCACAATCCCAAACTTTGACCACTGCTTCACCATGCTGGACTGGGGGGAAGAAGGCACCCCTTAGGCTGTTCACATTATAAAAAGTTACCGATCGCTGCATTATGCAATAGCAGAAGACTGGACACCACCCAGGGCCAACAACTAAGAAACTGGGTAAATAAATTAGAGCTCATTCAGATAATGGGACACTGTCCAGCTATTATTTTAAAAAACGAAGGAGCTCTGTACGCGTATCATATGGGAAGGTAACTAAAATGTATTATTAACGGAAAAAGAGCAAGGTATAGGAGAGTAAGTATATTGTGTGACATTTTGTGTAATAAGGAAAAGGATGATGGTAGTCAAAATTCATGTTTATATTTACTTGGACGTGCGAAAAAAACCTTGAAAGCATGTATAAAAAGAACCAGGAATGAACTGCTGGTGGGAGTTTTAGAAAGATGGCAGATATGTTCACTTCATAATTTTCTATACCTTCTAGTTGTTTGGACCATTTGAGCACATTTCCCTTAAAAGTTAAATTTAAAAATGCAAACACTAAAAAATTATGATCAAGGATTAGCTCTTCTGCAACATTAAGTCTCAGGAGTTGGGAAAGTTGGTCTTCTTGGATTTCACTAGGCAACTGCAAAATCCTCTGGCACCGTCACTTGTGAAAACAGAACTGATTTTGCCATTTGAAAGTAGCATGTGGATTCCACAGCTAGTTGCTGGCTTTCTTTTCTTGTCTTGCCTTTTGTAAGTAAGATGCTGAGAGAAGATTTTTTTCTCCCTACTTGGCTTTCTAGGCAACTTTTGGGAAAATCTTCCTTCAAGTTCTAACTCACGGTTGTTCTTCCTAAAAATAGCAAAGATGCTTCAACTGCACCTAAGCCTTCTTTCTCTCCCCACACACTTGTCCTATCCTAAAGGTGTGCTGTAAATGTTTCCAATCAACCCTCTGAGGGAAACACCTCAATTTGTAGTATTTGATGATTTCTTTGCTATAAATACTCACCACAGACTATCTCAATTTGCCAATATAATGCCATGCATGAGGTGGCATAGCATATACTTATGTAGTGTTTCCACTATACATATTCAACTGATGTAAATAACCCCAAGCACAGAGATAACAGTAAAACGTAGTAAAATAATTAGAAAATATGTTTTGAGTATTTCTTTCTTTTTTTAATTGATTAATCATAAGCCTGTATCATCTAATTTTAATAATCGTTGTTTAAAAACTAACTCACTAATTACTAGAGAAACGCAAATCAAAACTAGAATGAGGTATCATGGCACACCAGTCAGAATGGCCATCACCAAAAGGCCTACAAATAATAAATGCTGGAGAGGGTGTGGAAAAAAAGGAACCCTCCTACACTGTTGGTGGGAATGTAAATTGATACAGCCACTATGGAGAACAGTATGGAGGTTCCTTAAAAAACTAAAAATGGAGCTACCATATGACCCAGCAATCCCACTCCTGGGCATATATCCAGAGAAAACCATAATCCGAAGAGATACATGCACCCCAATGTTCACAGCAGCATTATTTACAATAGCCGAGACATGGAAGCAACCTAAGTGCCCATTGACAGGGGAATGGATAAAGAAGATGTGATACATATATACAATGGAGTATTACTCAGCCATAAAAAAGAATGAAATAATGAATAAAAGAATGAAATAATGCCATTTGCAGCAACCTGGATGGACCTAGACATTATCATACTAAGTGAAATCAGACAGAGACAGACAAATACTGTAAGATATCGCTTGTATGTTGAATCTAAAAAAATGATGCAAATGAACTTATTTACAAAACAGAAATAAGCCCACAGACATAGGAAACAAACTTACGGTTACCAAAGGGGAAAGGGGGAAGAGGGATAAATTAGGAGTCTGGGATTAAAATATACACACTACTATATGTAAAATAGATAACCGACAAGGACCTATTGTATAGCACAGGGAACTATACTCAATATCTTGTAATAACCTATAACGGAAAAGAACATATAAAAACTAACTTGCTAATTTCCTAGAAATGTAATAGATAGCTCTCGTGAGCTGGTACAAGGCGGTAAAAGTGGGATCCCCCGTGCCACCACCCAGAGCTCTCCGCAAGGGCACACGCTCTTTCTACACTCTGCTCACATAGCTGGAGAAACTATGACACCCACACAGGTTGACTGGATAATAACAATCACCACAGTGTACTGAGCCCTACAGAGTTCTAGACACCGTGAGAAGTGCTTTCAGTCAGATTTCATGCTACCTTCACATTAACTTTACAAAGGTTCAACTATTGGTTCCCATCACAAAAGGAGGAGGCTGAAGCTCATTGTTCTTAGAAAGGACACACCTAGAACCACAGCCCAAGCCAGACTCACGCCTGTTCGTAACTCTCACGTTCTGCTTCTTTGAGACATCTTCAAGATGTGATTTCAACTGAGTTGTACAAATGAGAGGAAATTCCAGGTGGTCAAGGTAAACAACCGAACCTTTAGATTGATCAACAGAGAGCCCTGCTTCCCACCCTCCCCAGAAAACACATTTTTCCTACCTCTGCAAGACGGTTTTTTTTTGCCTTAAGTTTGCCACTTAAATATGGTCTGGATTTATCTTGGGACACTTTTCTTAGTCATGCTCTGGGGCGCTGGTCATGCTGGCTGGAAAAATTTAGGATGCAAACTTGATACACATTTACCTTTGCTTTTTCCCTCGTCCTTGCCACCCAGAACCACGTCTACAACTCCACCTTCCTGGGGCCTCCTTTTGGGATCCACAGTCTGGCCTTTCTTTTTTCCGAACGAGCTCTTCGGGAAAGCGTCACTGGTTATCCAAATGACTAACCTGAGTGCCAGTCAACAGTATTTTCAAAATCCAATGGAAGGACACTTCTTACGTTATGTCTATGCCTAGAGGGAGGTTTATGCCTGTATTTGTTTTTGTTACTTTGTTTTTCCTTTGGGTACATGGAGAACAGATGGAGGGGAGAGATCAACTCCTAGGCGGAGTTTGACAAAGTTTGCTATCCACTGGAACCATCTGGGGATCTCTAACAAATACTGATGCCTGACGACAAGGAGGGACCTTAAGGGCATTATGCAAAGCAAAATAGGTCAGACAGAGAAAGGCAAAACACATATGATCTCACATGTAGAATCTAAAACAGACAAACAAACAAAAGAATGGACTTACTGATACAGAGAACAGAATGAACTTACTGATACACCCCTGAGGTGAGGGGTGAGTGAAATGGGTGAAGAGGGTCAAAAAATACAAACTCCCAGTTATAAAGAAGTCCCACGGATGCGATGTAGAACGTGGTGACTATACTTAACAATACTGTGTCGCATATTTGAAAGCTGCGAGAGAATAAATCTTAAAATTTCCTGTCACAAGAACAAAAATTTGTAACTATGCGTGGCGATGAACATTAACGAAATTTATGTGATAATCAGTTTGCAATATAATGTAATGTCATGTGTCAATTACATTGCAATTAAAAAAGTACTAATGCTTGGGGATCCTGCCCTTGCTTTTCTGGTTTCATTGGTAGGGGACGGGGCCTGGGCGCTGGGATGTTTTGAAGTTCCCTTGGTGATTCTTCTGTGCAGCAGAGTTCGGCAAACCCTGTCCTAGTTATTGAAACTTCAGCCTGTGGAAGGCTGTGCTGGGAAGGCCAGTCTCCCAGGGGCTTTCTCATCATCCTCATTCAGGTTCATTACTTAACGCTTCAATTCATCAAACTTTCATTGAGCCCTCCCTTGCTACCTTAGGCCTCAGGGATTCATGCGGATTCAGATGCGTGAGATTCAGTCTGATTCAGGTTCCCAGTGGCTCCTTGCTTTTAAACAAAATTAAACAACTTCCCCCCCCACCCTCAAAAAAAAGAGTTGCTTGCTAAATAGAGTGTAACTCAGCTGGCAAAGGAGAATGTTTTCCAATGGCTTATTAAGTTATTCTAACAGAGACATTTACATGCATATAATTAATGGACCAATTACAAATTGTTTGGTTTTTCTGTTCATTAAAGCAGAACTGAGATTTATTAGAGCAGGAACCCAAACAAAAGCTCTTATTGTACAAATGATCCAAGTCGCTATAGAAAAATTAGAATATAGAAACCCAGCATGCCTGTAAGAGAAAAATAACTCTAGGTTCTTCAGTATTCATTCAGTGGAATATATGCCTCATTCAAAGTCAGTGTTAATTCATGAATTCAGAAGCTCCTGAGAAGAATTTACATCTTCCGCTGCGTACGCTTTTAACCAAGCCAAGGTCACCCGACCAAAGGCTTTGTTTCTGAGGAGGACACAGTAGTGTTGAAGCTATATTACTTCCATTTCCCAAAGCAAGCTCTTTTGTTTACGGTCTGCTTAGAGGTTTGGATCGGGAGATCTGAATTATTCAACGGCACCACTGGGGTAAATTAATCCAGGACATATCCTGATCCTAGTGCTGTTGTTTTCCTTACTAAATTTCCCTGGCGGTTTCCACCCCAGGGCCGTGGTCAGCTCTCTGTAAACAAAAGGCCCAATTATGGTCTGAGGGATGGGTAGGTAGATGGATACCTGATAAAGCAAATCCACTAAAATGCTGAGTGTGAGAAGTCCGTAAGAGTTCACTGCACCGTTCTTTCAAATTTTCTGTGTGTTTGAAAATTTCTGTGATGAGATGTTGGAGAGAAAGAAAAACCTCATCTTACCCTGTTTCTGTATTTAGAACCTCACTGCACATGAATGAACAGTGATCGACACTTTTGGTATGTTCTCAATAAATCTGGGCTAAATGAATAAAGATAATGAATAAGAACGAATTGATACTAATAAACAACGTACCAGACACCACACACTGTGCTAAGCGATTTGTATTATCTTTTTCATTTGAACCACACATCAAACCCGTGACGTAGGTGTGGCATTATTTCGGTGTTACAAAGAAGGAAACCGAAGCTCAGGGAAGGAAAGGGACTTGCCTAAACGACTGACCCTCAGAAGGCTCAGACCTCACTCCTTGCCTTCATTATTCTTTTAGTTGAATTATCATACACATCCAGTAAAATACGCATATTATAAGCGTACAGCTGTGAGTTATCCCAAAGTGAGCACGCCCATGTAATCTGCATGCAGATTAGGAAACAGAACATCCCCCAGAACCGTCAAAGCTCCCTCCTTCTCCTTCCACTCATTTCCTTCCTGCCCCAAATTATCCTCTCTCCTGACTTAAGACCAGAGATTCAACTTGTTTGTCCTCATTCTTGCTGTGTCCAAACTTCTGGGGCGAAGTTCTCTTTTTGCAAAGTAACAGCATTCTTAAAGACTTTCTGGTAAAAAGGGAGTTAAATAAGCAGCTACTCTGTACCAAAGGGAGTTAAATAAGGTCAGATGCTTTCTCCTCTGCCTACCAAGGAAGCAGAAATCACTCACTGCGATAAGACAGAAACAGGGCCTGCGAGCAAAGGCATCATACTCCACTCCTTGGAGAGCGCAGAGATGACCAGACTCTTAGAATTGGCCCACCCGACAACGAGATGAGCTCTACATTTGAATTCTTCCTTGCACGCATTCATTTATCAAACAGACGTGGTAAGTAATACAGAGCAGTAGGCAATTAACAGAGGCCCTCAACGTGTCAACAGGAGAGTTAGAGATCAACACACAAAAATAAAGATCTGATGTGATTTTTTTTTTTTGCGGTATGTGGGCCTCTCACTGTTGCGGCCTCTCCCATTGCGGAGCACAGGCTCCGGATGCGCAGGCTCAGCGGCCATGGCTCACGGGCCCGGCCGCTCCGTGGCATGTGGGATCTTCCCGGACTGGGGCACAAACCCGTGTCCCCTGCATTGGCAGGCGGACTCTCAACCACTGCACCACCAGGGAAGCCCCTGATGTGATTTTGATCCGTGCTATTGGAAGGTTCAGACTGGATTTCAGCAGTGGGAGCAAATATATGTATTTCTTACTTGCTATGTAGCCGGTATAAGACTAAACGTTTGCTTTACACTGTTCTCAGTTGACCCTTGCGCATTGATTGATTCATTGCTTCCCCCAATCCAATAAACATCACTGTGCATTTCTCATGTGTCATGTGCTGAGGAAACTTATAAATAAGACACATCTTTCTTGCTAACCTCTAACTCACATCTGGGGCACACATTCTCCACAAGGGGCAATATTGTCCCCAAGGGGACAAGAATAGGTTCTAAAGGGGCAAAAAAATTGTTAAATCTTACAATGTTTCACGGCCCTCCAAAGGACCACAGTACACAAACTGATATATAGAATATCCGTGGCGTGAAAATATCATGGGGAAGGGAGAGCACAAGTAGGAAGAAATGTCAGAAATACCCCATGAGGGACAGTCGTGAAAAACAAGGAGACACACATCGGCCTAGGGGAGAAAAAAACAATAATAGTAAATCATGCAAATTAGAACAGGAGACATCCAGGGACCTTCAAGAACAGGAAACTAGGAGTCCTCATAAGTGAGGATTTGGAACGGATCTCAGGCTGGCATCTAAAGGGATTCCTGGAGCAATTATAATCTTTGATTTACAAATGAGACACCTGCTTACGTAGGTTGATCACCATCTAAGACCACTTACCCATCTGGTAAGCAAGAGACAGATCTGATTTCAAACCCAGTGCCCTTTCTACCTGATTTAAGCCCCAGTGTGTGTTTGCTCTCTGGGCTTACAAGGGACAGAACTGGAATTCTATCTCAAGTCTTTCTTCTCTGAACACCAAACACTGAATTTCCTCCATCCTGGCTGTAATCAACTAACAGCTTCATATCTAGGTATCTTTTAGATGGAATTGTAGAATTCATATGATTGACTTTTAATAGTGAAAAGCTCCGATTTAAGGAAAATCTAAGATCCTCGGCAAAGAAAGCACAGAGACTCAGCTCTTACTGGGTCAGCCATAAGCCTGGGAATGAAATCTGTGCCTTTCATTTAAAGGTAGCTCAAGTGCAGCACCATCCCCAGACACGCATTCTATCTCCTGTCCCTTGGGGCCGGTGTTCACGTGGCTACAGACTTTGGTGTTGTCTTATTGCTTCCTAAAGTTATATCCATAGAATCCTCTTCTTGTATTCAGCGCTAGCCAATTCTCCCTTCATGACCTCTTGCTAAAATGTTCCTTCATAAAATCACAAGTATATAGATCTTTCCCAATTCCTGGACTCCCCTCTTCTTACTTCAAGGATGTAACAGGCGGGCTCCCAGACCTGCTGCCAAGCCAATTGGCTGAAATGTACCAGCGAGAGTGAAACACACACACAAAGTAGCCTCAGGACAATGCTGTCCTCCAGGCTTCCGGAGCAGGTGCAGGAGCTGAGGGATACAGGGTTGGTCCTTTGGGAACTTCTGGGCTGGCCCCGACTTACATATTTGCTTTCTGATAAATTCCCAAATCACCCTCTTACCATCCCCTCCACTGCCACCTATGCCCCTGCTATGCCTCCCCCTCATTCATTGCGTTGAATAGGTACTATGATCAACCCTGTTCTCCGGACAACATTACCAAGACTTACAGAAAAGCCAAGGTCATACAGTCCGTGGTAGAAATGAAAGGTCTGTCTCATTTTAACCTCTCTGAACGCTCTATGTAAAACTGACTTCCCAATAGTGCCGTGTGTTTCAGAGAAGACCTACCACACTTGCTTCCGGTTTATTCTTTCACTTATTCATTCATTTATTCACTCAAACAAAAAACTGAGAACACTCATTGTGCACCAAGCACTGTGCTGAATCAAGAACCAAAGGGTAAAGATTCCTGCTCTTCACAGAGTTTATATTTGGGGGCAGAGGGAGAAGGAACAGAAAATACGTAGTAAATAGTTAAATCTTTACAAACTGTTTTTATTTATAACTTAACTGTGACTTTCTACAAATTTCTATGAAGTAAACTATCAGAGAATAAAGATATAGGGAATAATAGAGATAAGGGTCTGCTTAAGCGAGGGTAGGATAGGAACCCCATCTTAGAGGAGGTGTTATTTAAAACTAAGACCTAAAGATGGAGGAGAAGCAAGTCATAGGAAAGCTGAGGGAGTGTATTCCCAGCTGAGAGCAAAAATCCTGTGGTAGAAACTGACTTGGATACTACAGGAACCGAAAGACCAGTGTGGTAGAATAGTGGGGAGACAAGCATGAGGTCTGACAAGACCAGTGATATGGGTTGAATTGTGTCCTCCATAACGATATGTTGAAGTCCTAACCTCCAGGACCTCAGAATGTGACCTGATGTGGAAATAAGGTCTTAGCGAGCATCATCAACTTAGGATGAGGTCACATTCGATTAGGGTGAATCCTATTCGAATACGATCAATGTCCTTTTAAGAAAAGACACAGACACACAGGAAGAATGCCATGTAATGACAGAGGCAGAGATTGGAACGATGTAGCGGCAAGCCAAACAATGTTGAGGATTTCCAGCTACCAGCAGAAGCTACAAAGAGGCAACGAAGAATTTTACCCAGAGATACAGAGCATGGCTCTGCTGACACCTTGATTTAGGACTTCTAGGCTCTGGAACAGTACGAGATTAAATTTCTGTTATATTAAGACCCCCAGTGGTACTTTGTTATGGAAGTCCTAGGAAAGGAATGCAAACTTATAGATGTCAGGCAGGAATTCAGCTTTCACTCTAAGTGATTAAAGGCAGGACAAAGAGGGGCAGCTGGAAACACTTGGGACTTGCTGTAGCAGAGAGAATACATGACAGTGGCTTGGACTAAGTCTGTCACAGTGAAAATGCAAAGAAAGGGCTAGCTAGGATATTTTTTTTTTTTTAATTGGAGCCTGTAATTCTATGTAGGACAGTGGGAAAGACACAGGAACTAGCATTCCTCAAGTCACTTTGGTTAAGTTCTTAAAACTGACCCACACTTTTCCCTGTGAAGTATCAATCATAGACTTGCCATGAAGGTTTACACAGTGCCTGGCACATAATAAACATCTAATAAAAGTTGGCTGCCCTTGGTAATGTTAATATTGTTACTACATCAGAACCTAACAAAACCTGGTACAAAATGTGGCCCCCAAAATTGTGTACAGAGTTAAATTTAATGCCAAAAATTTGAGTCCAAATTACTATTATTCTCTTCACTTTTATTTAAAAAAGTTGAATACTATGAAATTGCTGATACTTGACCATTTTTGGATCAGTATTTCATTCCTTTTTATTGTCAAATAATATGCTACTGAATGGAAAGACCACATTTGTCCACTCATCGGTTGATGACTATTGGGTTGTTTCCACTTTCTGGCTGTTATGAACAATGCTACTCTGAAATTCATGAACAAGTTTATGTATTGACATACGTTTTTAATTCCCTTGAATACACAGCTAGGAGTGGAGTTGCTGGGTCATCTGGTAAACCCGCTGTTAAACTTTGGAGAAAATACCAGACTGTTTTTCAAAGCAGTTTCTTCAGTTTATATTCCCACCAGCAATGTATGTGGTTTCCAATTTTTCCACATCCTCGCCAACACCTGCTACCATCTTGTCTTTTGATTACAGAGACAATTTTTAAATAGGGGTATAATAAGAAAATCCACTTTGCAAAGTTATTAAGAGGAGCAAATACGATAATAGATATGAAAATGCTTTCTAAATTGCTAGCTGTCCTCATTACACTGATGAAAGCAAGGAAAGGAAAGAACATACAGAGAGTGTTTTTTGCCTGTGCCACAGAGACACACAAGATATTTTAATAACTAAGTAAGACAAGCCATCTTTGAAATTCAATTCGGTGCCAATGCTATTTACAATTCTAATGAACTCTTAAGGCTGAAAGAACCCTAGCAATTTAAGCATTTAACCTCTTCTTCTGCATTTCAGTGGTCTGCCTTCACCAGGTTGTCAGCGACTGATGGGGGATTGGCTTTTATAAAAAGCTAGGAAAACTTCAGCAAGACATTTAGAAGAACTTCCTGATTGTAATGTGAAAGGCGCATTTTCTTTTTCACGGAATTACACACTCTATCTGTTCTAGGAACTTTTTTGTTTCAGAAACTTGCCTCAAACTCTGCAAGAGGCCAGGGAATAAATGTCAAGATGAGGGTTTGGTGGAGAGTGGTGTGGTCTACGCAGCTACTGTGCCCCTTAGTTCTCTGCTGATCTGGGCACAATGAGTCACCTCGACGGACATGTTACATGGCCTCTGTGTATTTAGAATCCCAGATCTCATCTATGAGAATCAACCAACTGAAAGTTAATTTTAGAGGTGCATGAAGAGGAACCACATTTTGCATTATTTGGCAAAGGGACAGTTAATTTGAGGGTGGAGGCAGCTGTGAGTTCCTCGCCAAAAAACAAAGGCAAAGCACAAAAAAAAAAAAAAATTGAGTTTTTCTTCTGTGAGCTGCAGTCAAGCATAAAATCACATCTTACCTGCCAAGTCCCTGTTCTGATAACGCGCTTACTAACTTAGGCTTATCCGGAATTTATTCACTTGAGTTTGTGAGGAAAAGAAGAAAAACAAAAGGAAAAACAAGATCTATGATAAGTAATGGTCCTGACACAGCCAATAGTCCTTCTGAATCCTTCAAAACCTATTAAGCTGTGTTTAATTGCATGTTCTTTTTGTCACGTCTCTTTCTTTTTATTTTCCTTTCTGGTTGCTATAGAGCGCTGAACCTGCATCTAGCTGCCACTCTGTAATAATTCCTGATTTGAATAAGTCCTGATTTGAATATGATTTTACCAATACTTCAAAAACCGCCAACACGCTTATACATTTTCACCAAGCAACAGAGCTGATTCAATTAAGCCTTTATATTTTTTCAGACTTGTAGAAAGAGAGAGCATTTGCTGATACAGTTTCTCCAGCCTGGCATGCCGGCTCCTAGCCCAGAGGCAGTAATAGCCAAAGTGGGTCAGAGAAAAAGCCCGTATATCTCAATGCATTCCCAGCATAGGCAGTAACCCCTGTTTTTCAGTCATGGAACCAGCAGAAACAAGGAGATGATAAGCTTAAACCCAGCTCAACTTCGGAGGCTGCTACTGGGTACATTCCTTCCAAATACTCTTTTCATTTTGCCATGACTAATCTGGAAAAGATAAAAATAAAAAAAACTCCACTGAAGCTTTCTTTTCTGCCATGTTGATCCAAACTGCAGAGCATACTGGCTTAGACCAGTAGTTCTTACACTTTGGGGGGGCCCTGACAATCTGTCAAAAGCAAGAGACTTTCTCTCTTAAATATGGACATGTGCACTCTTTAGGTGAAGCAGTTACACAAAAATCATCACCCCCGGGTCCCCTTCCCCACCAGCCTGCATTCCAGAGGGAAGGAAGCTTATGTATTCCATCTCTGGGGAGTAATCCCCCACCCCCACCCCATGCAATGCCTGTACCTATCAAGCCTTCAGAACATTCTGTGGGGCTGACCTGAGGTCTGAGCCATGTGACAATTGTTTTGGGAAACACCACGTGAAAAGCGAGGGCCTGTGGACTTCTGCATGGAGATCGGGGTTAAAATTAAAGCAACCCATTTGTCTTTTCAGCTATTTACTTATTTTATTTTTTGGAGAGTTACTCCCTTTTTCCTTCCAAGTTCTCTTGCATCTGCCCTGGTGAACCCCACTGCTTGCCTCAGGCTGCAGAATCATACACTCAGTACCTAAAACAGCGTTTCATTAGAGCCAAAGATCCACTGTCAGTGTGTGTATGTTGCTCTTCAGGGGAGGCCTGAGCTGAGAGTCAAGGACCCTAGTTTTTGTCAAAAAGGTAGATACTTTCGGAAATCAATCCATCACGGAATAAATAAGAAGAGGAGAGAAAAAAAGGCACGTGCAGAACAGGAGTTGGCAGGAAGAGGAGAGAAAACTGAAGCTCAGAGGTGTGACGGTCATGGTCAAGTTTGCACGGCTGGCCTGGCTGTGCCCTGCCCTTACACCTGCTCCGGAGGTCACCTGCAGCTCTGACGAACGGTTGCAGTGGATGTTATATACTTCCTTCCTCAGCCGCCTGTGCTTCTCTTCCTGATGGCTTTTTCTGGCCACGGGAGCTTGCCTGGCCCATGCAAGTGTTATCTCAAAAGTACTGGGAAGTTAATACCACATATGAGTTATCTATGGTTGCAGAACAAATTACCCTAAACTCAGCCATCTAAAACAACAAGTATTTATTATCTCCCACAGTTTCTGAGAGGCAGGAATCGGGGAGAAGTTTAGCTGGATGGTCCCAGATTCTTTCATGAGACTGAAGTGAGGTGCTGGCCGGGGCTACAGTATCCACTTCCAAGATCACCGACTCAACTGGCTGTGGGCCGGAAGCCCAGAGAAGCCATGTGAGCCTCTATACAGGAAGTGGCAGCTGGCTTCCCCCAAGGGAGTGATGCAAGAGACAAAAAAAAGGCAGAATGTCTTTAATAATGTAGCCTCAGAAGCAATATCCCATCACTCTGCCATATGTGAATGGTCACACAGACCAGTCTTTTTTTTTTTTTTTTTTTTTTGCAGTATGCGGGCCTCTCACTGCTGTGGCCTCCCCGTTGTGGAGCACAGGTTCCGGACGCGCAGGCTCAGCGGCCATGGCTCACGGGCCCAGCCGCTCTGCGGCATGTGGGATCCTCTTGGACCGGGGCACGAACCCGTGTTCCCTGCATCAGCAGGCGGACTCTCAACCACTGCGCCACCAGGGAAGCCCCACACAGACCACTCTTGATCCATGTGGGACAGGCCCACACAAGGGAACAGATACCAGGGGTGACTGGAGTTACCTTGTTGGCTGGGTAACATATGTCCCCAGGAACAACCTTTATCTGTGAGAAGCAGGAGTCACAGGATTAAATACTTCATTTTTGGTCTTGGGGGAGACAATTCTCAGTTGTGCCCTCCAGAGTCCTTCAGACAGTGCGAGGTGGAAGGAAGGCCCAGTTGCCAACAGTAGTAACTATTACTGGCTTCCCTCTGTTCCCTACTTATCACCATGCTGCCTGGGATCATCTACCCAAACGCCACCTGCTCTCAAGCCCTCATCTCAGAAGCACGAGCTAAGACAGCAAGAAAGCAGCAGAGGTGGGGAAACAAGCCCGGGGGTTCTACTTCCTCAGCCCATGCTCTTAGCCACCATGCTCTTTTGGTTCTGGGCTGCAAAAAAGGATGAGAAGCACGTGCCTACTGTTCCTGTACACTGTCCCCCAAGAAGCCCCAGCAGAGAAGCCCCAGTTCCTCACCTTGAGCATCTCAAGGAGCAGGGCTGCTGCTAACCCACATGGTGCCTGATGCATGTTTTTCAAAGCTACACCCTCCCTGTGCAGAAGCAGACCCTAGACTTGTGACTTGGCCAGTGGATGCTGTCCTTGTGGGATGTTACCCTCCTCGGATGACACAGCATCTGCTAGGTGCATGGCTTGGTGAGTGAAATATGGGCTGGTTTTAAACTACTCTTGGCTTTCCCAGCGTGTACCACCTTCCCTACTGGATGACGACAGGGATATTTCTGTTGGTCTCCCTGGAGACCAACATGGAGAGTGGGGAGTCCACATCTTCAATGCCTGACAGAGAATTTGACTATGCAAGCAAGAAAATTACATCACATGGAGGTTAAGTGATTTGCCCAAGATCACAAAGGCAGCTAATGGCAAAGTCCCGAAAGTCCAGGTGAGTGCAGGTAAGTCCCCCAAAAGGTAGAGGTGCTTTCTGTCTCTACGGCTCTGAGCTACTGTCGGACCTCTCATGACTTCTAAGCCATTCCCACACCCGATACCGGTCATCCTGCAAGGTCCTACAACTACTCTGTGACTGTCTCAGATTTATTACTAAAGCAATACTCTCTGTCACCTTCCCAGCGCTCTTAAACTTTTCCCTATTTCGTTTCAAATGGAATCTTCATTTTCTTCCCAATATCCATCCTCCTCCAGTTGTCTCAGCCCTGGTCCACAGGTCCTCTAAGTCAGTTATAGTCGTCCCATTTCTTGAGACACTAATAGTTTGGAGGACGGATATGACATACTTCTGGCCAAAGATACCCTGGGGTCTTAGGGAAACACCCAGGAAAGTTTTTTTTTCACCCTCAGAAAAGAGACACATGGGAAGAGATGGCATTTGAGCCATTTCTGTTACATGTCATGTTACATGTCATTTCTCAATGTAACACCTGATACTCGCACAATGACCCTGAAACAATGAAGAAGGTCAATTGGAAGACAAATGACAAACAAAGATGGAAAAGCAGGAAGAGGGGAAGAACGTGCATCTGGATCCTTACAATACTGAGATGAAGAATGAATCACCCCCTAACCGCCCTGCCTATGGTCTTTATACTACACTATGAAGAAACGCATCTCCTATGGTTTGCGTCAATCTGACTCATGGATTTCTGTTGCTTGTGGCTAGAGGTAGCTAATGAATTCCCCACCTGAGCCACATCTGGATTCCCACACACTGTGTTTTGTTTCCACTGGTCATAATGATGCCAAGTACGCCATATATTCTGTAAGGACAAGGACTGTGTCTTCAACTTTATAGTCCCCACAGGACTGAGTGCAGGGTCTTGTTCACTGTAGCTCCTTAATAAATGGGGCAAATGGGACACTTGATAGTTTACTTGTACTTCAAAGGAACTTTTGAAAGTGAAGTGAAGCACAAGAGCAATTTACTAGCTCTGTGTGGCCTGCAATGTCATTTCTGAGCCTCATTTTCCTCATCTGTAAAATGGGTGACAGTAAAGAATGGTGTTAAACACCCAAGAGGTGGAATCAACCAGGCTCAGGTTCAAATCCTGGCTCTGCAATATTCCAACAGGGCAAGTTCCTTACGTCTCTATGCCCCAGTTTCCTCATTTGCAGACTCAGACAATAACATTTCTCTCCAAATGTGGTAGTGAGGCTTAAATGAGATAGTATATTTAAGGTACTTAGTACTTTATATGCCCCTACTTAATGCTCAGTTAATAAATCACCTGTGGGGTTACTGAGCGGATGCGGTAAAGTTGTACTCACAATGCGTGACACGTAGTAGGAGTGTAATACATCACTACAGGAGAAATTACAGGTGCAAGTCTTGGCTGTGAGGCTGAGATAGACCAGCTCTTATTACCCTTTGGAACTGGGGGAAGTCGGCAGCTGAGCGTAGACCATGTAAGTATCTTTTACCTGCGGGAATTAAATATTGATTTCATTTTCACTTCATTAAGTCTCCTACTGATTTCAGCCAGGCAGAGTGGAAGATGGCAATCACTAAACAGACACCGAATAAATATCAGGAAAGTTTGCTCTTCCTTCAGGACTGGGGCTTCATCCAGACTGTAAGAGCCCTTTGGTGAAGCCACATGGCCCACTGGAGAGCCTGCCTTGCTCTTTTGCGTTAGGGGCATAGAGGTGAATCGGCCATCACAGTTGCCCTCAAGGACCTGAAATCTTGTGGTCTCTTGATTTTAAAAAGCAGCCTATTCCCTAGGCTAAGGCCTTCGAGAATGTCTATAATTTTTCTTGTGATGTTAGAATTTGATATGCTAATGACAGGGCTAAGGAGAAGTACCAGGATCAAGAGTTTGATCAGACACTGAAGGTGGAGAGTCCGACCAATGTGTTAAGCAGACAGGTCAAAGTTTTTGGAGGTCCAGGGCGCCACATCGATGGTGGGTGAGGAACCAAGATATGGAACCTGAGGGAAGTCTGTCAAAAAGTCATGGAGCAAGAAGAGTGGGCCACATACATACAGTAAGAGTTTCTATAATGTTAGTGACCCTGATCCCATGAGTCTGTTCTTGTGACTCTGTTCTAAGGAAAGAACCCCTGAGTCTATTGGGTTGGGTTGTGCCATTTCCTTCCTGGAGGGAGCTGTCAAGCATAGCCTTTCTCTACCCCATGAGGTGGTGATCATGACACACACCCAACCCGTCATGGTAACTGGCCATAGCAAAGGGACATGTGACTTTCACCAGGACAGAGATGCCCTGTAAACCTCCCCACAACCAAAGACACAACCTGGAGCTACACAGAGAAAGGCTTGTTTCCTCCCTTGTCAAGAGGCTGTAAAGAGGCCAGCCTGTAGCTCCTAGTGATCAGGTCTGCAGACTCAAAGAAGCTGGTCTAGCCAATGAGAAGAGAGGAGAGTAGGAATGGAGAGAAATAGCCCCAGGATGATGGAGTCCCAGACTCCAGTAATTCTCAAGGGAGCTCATCACTAGCTGTCCCGCAGGTTCGTTACATGAGGCAATAAATCCCCTCTTTCTGCTTAAGGTATTTAAGATTCTCTTACCGGCATAATAACACAGTAAAGGCATAAAAAGTTTGAAGCACAAAGATATACTTTGCTGCAGATGCTTAACTGGAGGTGGGGTTTTGGCATATCTTAAGATAACCTATAATGCAACCATTGAAATTCTTTGTTTTTCTTATTAAAAACGTAAGTACGTATATGCCAGGCACTGTGTCACGCTCTATCAGCATGAGCTTATTTAAGCTTCACAACCACCCAGAGGTAGGGACAGCTTTGCTGTATTTTACAGAAAAGGAAACTGAGGCCAGAGAGGACGGAAAACAAACCTAGGTTATAAAGGCACTTAGTGACAGTCTACGTGGTGCTTAGAGTTTTTTCAGATTTCCAGAGACCACGCTCTAAACCTCTTTGCTATAGGGTTTAACAAAAACACATAATAGCAGATTATTATATAAAGTTAAATAAAACAGAATGGCAGAAGAGAAGATGACACACACAAAATAAAAATCATCATACAGGCTATATATATAACAAGCAGACTGGGGGGGAAATGCCACGATGCACATGGAGGTGAAATCACGAGTTATTTTAAAAGCATCCTTCTTTGTCTTTTCAGTTTCCCAGGATAAACATGGATTACAATTACCATGGGGAAGCGCACTGGGGAAATAACCTGCTTTTTAGCTCTAAGGTGAAGCCCCTTTGTCAGTTCCAGTCTTGCGGTCAGAAGTGGCATTGATTTGATTGCACCTCCAGATCAGCACGGGAACCACGAGTTAAAGCAGCGCCCTAGAGCATTGCATATTTCCTTTATTCTCTTTGCCGCCACCGTCTTGCCCCTCCTTTTTGTATCCCCTCAACTCGAATCTGTGCTGGAGCACACTACCTGAAGCTTATGGAGAGACCCTGGAGGGCTGGAGGAGGGGGGTAGTCAGATAAGCTTTGACAGAAGACAGAGGGTCTATTATCGGACGACGCCCACTGCTCATTCCTCCTCTTCTTCTGCTCCTGCCATGAATATCCTGTGTGACCTTCGTATCTGAATCATTTCCTTACCTTGACGTCACTTCTAGGCCAGCCCCACCACAGTAGCCCCAGCATCCCTCATCCAACCCCAATGCCTGTGTCAATTTATAAGCAAACATTCTGCTGATTCAGGGACCGCTCTGCTTACTCATGCAATGGACACGCAGGGCCCTAGTGAAGGTCTGATTTCCTCCTCATTCCTTTTTCCCCCTCCCTGTCTCAAGCCCCTGCACTTACACCTGGTATTCTTAATCTCCAGTTCTGATTCACGTCACTGACTCCCCTTCTGGTGCTTTGCCAAATCCCCAAAGTTAGACGAATGTGTGGATGGATGCCTAGCTAGTTGACTGGATAGATGGGTTCTTTAATTCAGAAGTGCCTCTTATGAACCAGAAGCTATCGTAAACATTCAATCAACAAACATTAGATTAATACTACTCTGTTTTAGGAACTACACTACACACTGGAGATCTATTTATTCACTGCGACAAGTATCATGTGACCACTTGGAGCTAGGCACTGTACCAGAAAATGGAATACCTAGGATAAAAACTCTCGAACTTTAGTGCTTAAGAACTTTCTAAGACTCTCCTTAAAAATTCAGTTTTTCAGATTCCATCCCCCCAAAGTTTCTGAGTCAGTTCACTTTGCCTGGGATCAGTCAACTGCATTTCGAATAATAATACCAGATGGTTCTGACACATGGCTCCTGCACTACCTCTGAGCAACAGTGAACAGCGATTCAGGGAATCATCTGAATTCACTTAAGGTCCAAGCTGAACTCCATCCAATGCCCTGGTGGTCTCAGCGACCTCTGTTGGAGGGAGATGGGAGGAGAGGGGCTTTTCCAGAGCCACCTGGACCTATTTGCCTTGGAAAAGCATCAACCCTGAAACCCAGAACCCTCAGCTGACATACTACCCATAGTTAACCTCTTTATTTTTCTCCAAGTCAGGACATATTTCCTGGAACCCTTCCTCTCTCCGTCACTGCATTTCCATGACTAATCCTTATCCTCTAACGTCCGTATGATCCACCCACCTCCTAATGTGATAGTGACCCTGACAGACCCAAAGGCAGAATTAAATGACATGCTTATCTAATCCTGTCTGTCTTTGAGATCCTGAAAAATTCCTCTGCTTCCCAACATCTTTTTCTGATGGTACCAGTATCAGGAAAGCACTCCCCTGTGTTTTCCCAGATTTGCTTATTTCCCTCAAGTGTCAAGGATGTGCACTGTACAATGGCACATTTATGTAAGTGCTATTAGTTGCTGGTTTTTTATGCCCAGGATGGAATACAGCAGGGGTGCGCCCTGCTACCAGCTCAGAGATGCTTTGCTTGCCACTCTGCTCTTGTAAAGCCCATTCTGGCCAAATGGAATGCACAGGACCTGCAGAACGCTTCATCAGTCTCTTAGGTTCTGTCTGTTACAGGCAACTAGGAGACTTGCTTAGTTGAGGGTCCAAGGTTTCATTAAGGATACAGAGAACAGGAGAGAGCTGGACAATTTCACACTGGAAAAAATTCCTTCCATATGTCAACTATTCCTTCCCCTTCTCTGACCTACCTTTTTGTTCAAAGGCACTGCAGGAAACAATTGATGACAAACACCTCATCGTGGAGTCATAGGGGAATAAGGGAAGAAAACGTGATGAGGGAAAAAAACAAAAAACACGAGAAACACGGGAGGATTAGTCAACTCAAGACTGTGAGGCATAGACAGCAGAAATTTATTTCTCACAGTTATGGAGACTGGGAGGTCCAAGAGCAAATGGTACTGGCCCATTTGCTTCCTGGTGAGAGCCCTCTTCCTGGCTTGCAGATGGCTGCCTTTATGTTGTGTCCTCACATGATAGAGAGAGCGCTCTGGTGTCTCTTCCTCTTCTTATAAGGGCACTAATCCTATCACAAGGGCTCCACCCTCCAGATCTCATCTAAATCTAACTTCCTCCCCAAGGACCCATCTCCAAACACCATCACATTGGGGGGTTAGGACTTCAACCTATGAATTTTGGGGAGACGTGATCCAGTTCATAGCAGTGGGCTTCAGAGGCTGTTCTGCCATCTTCACCTTGTGACCTTGATGAGTTACTTAAACTCTCTGCGAGACTTCTACAAATCCAGAGAAAGGCAATTGAGAAGTAAAAGCATTCTGGAAGCCTTGGAAAGTCACCAGAGATGTAACTCGAGGCAGGAATGTTTGGAAAGGAATTTTCTGGCTTCCAAGTGTGTGTGCGTGCGTATCTGTGTGCACATACACACACGGCAGGGGGCGGCAATAGGAGAGGCACTAAAATGACCCTTGGGAGGTGAAGAGGACGGCAGATTTTCAGCACTAAAAAAGAACAGTAGCTATAGATCTCCAGATGGAGACAGAGCAGCAGTAAGATAGTACATATGGGAACACAAGGCCAGGGACATTTCAGGATCCTGGGAGAATTGGCAAAGTGGAGAAAGAAGCACAGGGATCTGCAATTGCTGTTCTTGGCCTGTTTCTAGGTTTCCCAGCCCTAGTCTTTTTTTTCCCAGTTGATTGCATCTGTACTTATAGAAGATATGCTACAGAATGATGTAAGAGTCAAATTTGGGGCTTCAAAAGATAAGATCCAGCCACAATACTGTGGTTTGATAAGAAAGATCCAGGTCCATCCTACTCTCTCCCACTTTTCTTCAAGCTACATGAAGATCAGAAGCTACAGTCCAAGCCAAACCTGAAAAGGTCTGTGGATCCCCAAAGTGGGCTGAAGCACAAGGGCTGGTGTAACCTTACGGGAGCTGCTTCCCTGAGTCGGCCCAAGGGGGAGTGAGATCCTGGGCTCACGCTCCAGCATCAAGAAGAGAACAAACGGTCTGTGTGGCACGTGGATGCATCCGCGGCTCCGGAGGCTTCACCGGCTCCACTGACCAATGGCCTATCAGGGAGCCTTAGATGATTTCACAGGAAGAAAACTGGGAGCAGACTCAGACCCACTGAGTCGCTAAGTGTAAAAAGTGGCTCGGGGGCAACTCAGGGTTTTTTCTATTCTTAAGAGACAGAGCAGTGTCTCAGAGAGGCCAGACCGGAGTACATCCCATGGTGAGCTTCGTGAGACGTGAACCCAGAGACAGGAAGAGGATCCCCTGTGGAGGGACACTGATCTAGCACTGAGGCCACACCAGCCATCCACGATGCAGTGAGGGCACTGTCCATATGGCCGGTGGGAACCCAGGAAAAGGTGGGAGGAGGGTCAGTTTGACATCAGGTTCCAATCCCCCAGTGGAATGTCAAATTTATACGTCCAAAAATAATTCCTTGCACATTTGAGTTTCTGGCCTCATATTTCCACGCACTTCAGCTGGACCATCATCCTATTATCGATGTGACCCTCCTACCCCCTACTCCACTCATTAGGAAAAACAGAACCTGGGTCACAACCCATTAGCTGCTCAGAATTTGGAGGGGTGGACGTGACAAAGGAGCATAGTGACAACCCGGGATATACGAGGAAGGGGAACCCCCAATGTTTATCGCAGGAGTGTGCAGCAAATACGTGAAAAGTAGAGTTACCTTCACAATTACATGCGACGCTAGGAACTGACAGGAGTATTTCTGATGTCCCTCAGGAAAGCAGGCCATTTGGATGATGTCCCCCAGGGCATGGAATGTATTTTAAACGGGAATCTGAATGCTACAATTACAGCTCAGGTGTCTATGTAACAGCACCCTAAGCCTGAGACAAGGGCCAGGTATGAATTGGGCCTCAGGAAACATACTTTCCACACCCTGATCTCCCCTGAGAAATAGAAGGGGAAGAATCCGGAGAAAGGAAACTTGCACTGGGGTCAGTCTCAGTCGATTCTGAGCTTTAGACGCATCTTATCTTAATGGACAAATGTTAAGAGTCCTAGGGTGGCGTTTTATCACATCCAGAGAGAATTTGAATTGGGGCTATAAAGAAGACAGAATTTAAGAGAAGTAAGCGATGCAAGGAAGACGAGGATTAATAAAGGTAAGACCAGACACATCCCTGGCAGACCACAAAAGTGGCTCCTTAAACCTGCTAATTCAGCAGGAGCATGCCTGCCTCCTTGTGATCTTGCCTTTCCTTCAGGGTTCTAGCAACCATGGATAATCAGATTACCAAACTCTTATGGGAAGATGATGTTTCCCAAAGATGGTCCATCTCACATGCTCTTTTTACAATATGACTGACATCTTCTCCCTCAAGAGATCTTTGTCCCCTCTTCTTGGATGTGGGTAGGGGAAAGGGATTGCTCCAGCCAACAGACTACGGTGGAAATGACGCTATGGTTTTTTCCAAGGCTGGGTCCTTGGACTATAGCTTCCACCTGTCTCTCTCAGTCTCACTCTTAGGACGCTTGCCCTTAGCAACCAGCAACCATACTGTGAGGAAGCACAACCTAGCCCACAGATAGATGATATGGGTAGGCCCATGTGGAGTAGAACTGAGGCCCCCAGCCAACAGCCAGCATCAAACAAGAGCCAAGTGAGTGAATGAATCTTCAGAAGATTCCAGTGCTCAGGCTTTGTGCTGCCCCAGCTGATGCAAAGTGGAACAGAGATGAGCTACCCCCACAAATTACAGATTCATGAGCAAAATAAATGTATCTTGTTTTGAGCCATTAAGTTTCAGAGCAATTTTTTAATACTGCTTACAGTTAACTTACTGATGAATAGGTCTCAGGTGCTGCTATGGACTGAATTGTACGCCCCCCCCAAACACCCCAGAATTCATACGTTGAAGCTCCAACCCCCAACATGATGATCTTTGGAGATGCGGCCTTTGGGAGATAATTAGGGTTCGATGAGATCATGGGGGTGGAGCCCTCGTAATGGAATTAGTACATTTATAAGAAGAGAGCAATAGTAGAGCTCTCTCTTTGCCATGTGAGGACACAGCATGAAGGTGGCCATCTGCAAGCTAGGGAGAGAGCTCTCACCAGGCAGTGAATGGACCAACTCCTTGACCTAGAACTTCCCTGGAAGATATACATTTCTTTTGTTTAAGCCACCCGATTCTATGGTATTCTGTTATGGCAGTCCAAGCCAACAAGTGCAGGCACCTAATACTACTCAGGCACAAAATGGTAAATCGATCCCTGAATAATCCAGAAATGATCTTAGTTTTGCTTCATTGGTAACGTGGAGTTATCTATGCCCCCTCTGACCTCTGTTCCTTCTGCCCCAATTAATCAGGAGTAAATGAATACTCTTCACATCAGAAGCCCCATATAACAACAAAGGTTCTAGACCTGGACTATGTTATAAACATATTGAGTTTTCAGAAGCAATATAATGGCTAAATTATAGTAAATTAGTTTTACTAGTGCAAGTAAACACTCTCAAGATTACTGAGAAGCAACTTGGTTTCATGAAGAGTAGTGCACTTACAGTTAGAAAAAATGGGTGGAAATATTCTCAGTGTCATTTTCTAGCTGATCCAGTCACTTAATTTCTCCGGACCTCAGTCTCCTCAGATGCAGACTGGGTTGAGAATAATGTCTCCTTAGCAAAGCTCCTGTGAAGATTGAATTAAGTGGGACAATAGAGGGAAAAGTGCTCAAAATTATTGCCTGAATGAGAGTTATTTCAAGAGATTCTTTAAGAAAAGGACTAATGTTAAAAATAGTCAGCCAAATCTTAACATTAATCAGAGGTCTGGTTTTCACTAAGGAAAATTAGGGACTTATTTCATTAACCTATGTTCAGAGGTATTACATGAAACATACTTTCCACGTACTGATAACCATCTTACTCACTTCTATTTAAGAGGCTATTATTTTAACTCCCCCTGGCTTCTCAGAGTTTGATGGCCTGATGTTAGGCTTTTCACCAAAACATAAGCTATAGTAAATGAGGGCTGGCAGCTGCAGTATTATAATTCTGACGTTTGAAAAATCCAGCTGGTCCAGAGGTATTCTTTGTAGCATTTTAATGTCAGTGAGCTAATAGCTCAGTGACAGAAGCCAGGTGAAATCAGTAAGAGCAGTCTTCGACATGGACTCTTTTCCTAGGAAGAGAGGAGAACACTGGCACCTTTCTATACTCTTGTTTGAAGCCGATCGTAGCCGAATGACACAAGGCGACGAGGAGCTCTCTAGCTATGCCAGGCAGAACGGGAACCTGTTTCCATGCTGCTTTCTGATGCACTTTCCATAGGAGCCACCAAATGGCATGAACTTGGAGCTACCTCCACCCCGGGTTCGATTTTTGCAAAACTTTCGTTGGCATAGTTCAAATTCCCTAGCCCCTTGGAATGCCGCCATGGCCTTGGTGGTAGAAGACACTGAGGCCCTGGTGGAGAGAGGACCACGTCACAGCCGTCCCCTCCTGGGGCTTAGCTGCTAGGGTTATCAGCCACCTGATATCTGCACTTTGGGCAGCAGTCCAGATCCCACCTCTGCCACATGGGTACTTCACTTACAACTTCGGGATAAAAGAAGTTCTGAATTATTCGACCGTTATGTAGGTGAATTAGGATAATCCACGCAAAATGCGAATGACTGGGCCACGTGAGCCCAAAAAAGAACCAGCAGGGGCTTCCCTGCTGGCGCAGGGGTTGAGAGTCCGCCTGCTGATGCAGGGGACGCGGGTTCGTGCCCTGGTCCGGGAAGATCCCACGTGCCACGGAGCGGCTGGGCCCGTGAGCCATGGCCGCTGAGCCTGCATGTCCGGAGCCTGTGCTCCGCAGCCGGAGAGGCCACAGCGGTGAGAGGCCCGCGTACCGGAAAAAAAAAAAAAAAAAAAAAAAAAACCCAGCACCTCGTCTCAATAAGTAATAACTACTGTTATAACAATCCTATCAAACATTTCTTAATTTAGGCAAATAACATTTATCCTTCATTTCATCAGTATTCATTAATGTTTCATAACTATGTGTAAAGCGAGGACAAAGCAACTACTGTACAATTAAAACAAAACAAACAAGAACAACGAAACACCTCCGGACTTCCACCTCAAAATACTGCCAACAGGAAAGGGAAGAACACAGCTGGAGTCTCAGCGTGATTCATGGAGGCCGGGCTAGTCCACTGTCTCTCCTCTCGTCAGACCCTTTGTCCGTGATGCCAGGAGAGTCAGAGAGAGAAAGCTGCCATGGCCCCGCTTGTCAAAGGAATTGTGGACGGGATCAGTCTACCCCAGCGAAGCTGGCAGCAGAGAGACTGGTATGCTAGGTGTTGGGAGGTGGAGGGGGTCTACACAGAGGTGCCTCCCAGGAACCTGGAATTAAGGTTCTCCTATAAAAACACCTGTTTGATTCCCACAGAGATTCACAAGGTCATCTCAAGGCAAATAACAAGGTGCAAAATCTAGCAGAATTAGATTAAACCGGCATGGAAAAATGTTGAAATGCTGTGTCACTAAGGAGGACCATGGAAGCAGAGAAAGAGTTACATTGCTGAGGTAGATGTCGGCAACGCCCATCGAAGAACTTGCAAGCGCCTCACGAGTACACATCCCCATCGTGGCGTAGGTCCATCAGGTGCCGGTGCCTGGATCCTACCCAGCCTCCAGTGCTTCTTCCGGTAACTTGGGTAATTTGGTTTCCCCTGCAGTTATTTTAGGAATCAACTGCTCTGGTCACACTAACTTGAATGAAGCTACTCCTGACAATTTCATTTCTCTTTCCAAATGAAGGAAATAAGCATCTGCTTTGTACATCCGCCTCATGCAAGGGTCACTGCTCCCTAGTTTTTGCAACAAGAGACATCCAGCCCTAGTTCAGCAGATCTGGGACGTGAGAAAGCCTGAGGTCAGGCTTTCAAGGCTGAGAATCTAACCCTTGGTTGTAGCTAAGCCACTGATTACCTGTTGCTACGTCCTCATAGCACCAGGAGAGTTCTCCGTCATGAGGCTGGGGAATTTTCATGGAGGATATCTATCACAGGTAGGTCATGCTCTAGTTTCCCCTTTGATGCTAGCTTGTTAAAATACTGGCAAGTTTAATCTTGTAGTTTTATTTTACCATTTAATGCCTTAAAATTACAGGCAAAAACTTAGAACACTGGTTCTCAAAGGGATGATTTTCACCCCCCAGGGGACATGTGACACTGTCTGGAGACATATTTGTTGTCAGGAATATGGAGGAAGGGGTACCACTGACATCTAGTGAGGAGAGGCCAGGTGCTGCTAAACCTCCTGCCATGCACAGGACAGCCCCCCCCCCCAACCCCCCCCCCCCCCCCAAAACCTCCTGCCATGCACAGGACAGCCCCCCTCCCCAACCCCCTCCCCCTCCCCAAAACACACATCAACAACTATCTTTTGCTCAGGATGTCATAGTCCTGAAACTGATAAACCATTAGTTAAGAGAAAATGTGGTTTTTTTCCCCTCTCTTCCTACCAGTGCTCTTGTGTTTCAGAAAAACAGAAACTAACATCTCCGGGGCAATTTGCAAGGGTAGTAACTGCTTTCAACCATGTATTCTTAAGTTTCACAACGGCCCCTTGAGGTATTTGTCAGTATTCCCATTTTACACGTGGGGAGAGTGAGGGTCAGAAAGGTTGAAGAACTTGCCTTGTCACACAAGAACAAAATTCAAACCCAGATTGGTTTGATAGGCTATGTATCTTCTGTGAATGGAGATGCCTAATTAGAAATCAGGAAAAAAAAAAAAAAATCCAGCTAACTCCCAAACACCAATTAAGTTTTAGAGGTATTAAAATATGAACAATATTTCACTGAAAAGGACTCTAGAGAATGAAATCAAGTGCCTGTGTATTACGGAAAGTATTCCATTGGGATACAGTGGGAAAAGGGTCACGATGCCTCCTTCAATCATGGTTCACACTTAGAGCAAAGTCAGGCTCACCCTGGACTTGGACTGTACCATACCATGATGTGTGTTAATTATTACATTCTGCAAATGAGATGGCCCGATAGTTCTGACAGGGGAGTCCTGGGTGCAGTGCCCAAGAGCTTCAGGGATTCTGATTCAGTAGGAATCTGCAGTATTAACAAGCACTTCAGGTAGTTCTGTTGCAGGAATTCTTTATAATTACTGCTTTAAGCCAGCCCATACTGAGCGTCTCCTAGAGTGAGCCTCTGTCTCCAACTTCTTATTTTTGTCCTTCCCTGGGATTTTTCAATAGGACAATTACTTATTTTTGTATGTAGTGTACTCCGATTATTTCTTCAAAGAAAAGGGACAAGAAGATACTTAAAATATAATTGGTTGCAACTAGAGATTATCATATTAAGTGAAGTAAGTCAGAAAGAGAAAGACAAATACCATATGATATCACTTATATGGGGAGTCTAAAATATGACACAAATGAACTTATCTACAAAAGAGAAACAGACTCACAGACGTAGAGAACAGACTTGCGGTTGCCAAGGGGGAGGGGGTTGGAGGAGGGATGGAGTGGGAGTTTGGGGTTGGTAGATGCAAACTATTACATACAGAATGGATAAACAACAAGGTCCTACTGTACAGCACAGGGAATATATTCGATATCCTGGGATAAATCATAATGGAAAAGAATATAAAGAAGTATATATGTGTATAACTCAGTTGCTTTGCTGTATATTAGAAATTAACACAATATTGTAAATCAACTATACTCCAATCAGATAAATATTTTATAATCTTAATAAAAACAACGTTAGTAGCTGCCATCTTTGAGTTCAAACTACACACCGGACTTTTCTCTAGAAGCTTCATTTGCAGTAACTCATGAAGACTCACCCCAGGCACTATCACTACCCCCATTTTACAGCTGGTTAAATGGATTAAGACAGTCCCTCAAGGTGCACGGTTAGTAGTGAAGAGCTGAGTGTGGCTCTTCACTAAAATGAAGTATTGCGGGGGCTAGTTGAAGGATAATTGTAAATATGCAAATGACCATAGACAGGAAGGATGAAGCGCAGTAAAGGAAAAACCTGCTTTGCCCTGGCAGTGCAGAGAAGCAGAAGAGAACACCCAGGGCAGGGATCGGGTGAGAGGTGGCCTTTAGGTGTGCCTCGAGGATCCAGTTGGTCTCTCCTTGCTCAGTCATGGAAGGGAGTGCAATTTCTCCCTCCGTAAGGAAGTGTTAAACGATTTGTGAATCTGGGTACAGGGTATGTGGGCATCCATTTCACTATTCTTAAGGAAGACACAGCCCAGGAGATGGAAGAAGCTGGATGAGAGGCAAGAAAGCTTTGGGTACTGAACAAGCGATTTTAATTTGGTGGCCATCGGGGGAGGGAGTGGTGCTTGTTTCTGTGGTTTTTAATCCATGTGGTAATAACTATTGTGAGCGCTCATTCCTTTTACGTAAAACACCAGGAGGGAGGTGAGAACATGCGAATCCATGATACCGCAGGCTGCACGGTCCTAATGGAAACACCATTTTGCAGACTTTACAGGTAATCTGTTTTCTGGGCAACAACCTTCTTAGGCTGAATTCTCGAATGGCTTCCCTGCAATACGCATAGATATTGAAAGCAATTCCCTACTCCCTGGACTCATTTATTTTCTCCAGGTACTTCCTGGCAGCCATCTGTAACTGTAAACAATAGTTCCATTTGGGAAAATTAAAACTGACTTTCTATTATGCTCAAAATACTTAATTAGTATTCCCGCCTCTGCCACATTAATGAATTTTTTTTAACACGGTGACCACAGCTAGTGTCTGGGAGGGGGAAGGACGGCCCCGGAGTCGGAGTCCAGACTGGCCAGTCCCATGCCTCCCCATCCTGCCTCTTCTCCTTCCTCCCCAAGAACGTCTATCTCAGCTTCTCTTCCTCAGAGCAGCAGTTGCTAGGGCCTCTCCCAAGCGGGCTCCAGGTTGGATAAAAATGTTGTCCATGGCATCAACGGAGGGCTTTTTGAGAGAAATGAACTTCATTTCACACTCTTGACTTGAAGGAAGAATGTCCACCAACACTCCTACACCAATCCCTCATATTCCCGAAAGAGTGCTTATCTCCAAACACAAAACAAAAACATAAATACCACCCCCCATACCTACTTCCTCCCAAAACAAGATTCTTAAAAAAAGAGCTCTCTTCCTCTGGAACCCAGAAATAAGGAAAGTAAAGGGTGAGTCACAACACACTCATGTCAAGGCCATGGGAGAATGCCAAATATTTTACACCATTACATACAACACACACACACACACACACACACACACACAGAGTCGTTTTCTCTAACGACTGCATATGGTCTCTATAGAACGTGCATTTCTTTCAGAGAAGCTTTGACCCTTACACTGGAAGGGTCAACTTCTTTTCTTTCTATCACATTTAACATTTTAAATAAAAGTGAATTTCACATTTTTCAGGCTTGGGAATGACCTACATCTCCTATCTTGTTTAACACGAGCCTCTCACAAAGGATAAAACTAAAACGTTTTTTGCACTGAGACCTGTTGCTCTTAAGCATTTCCATGGTCACTGACTGAAGCTTTTTAATTTCCTGGCAATGCCTCCTAAGGGCAAAGGCTGGACACACACTGAAGATAGGAGGCCAAGAAGTCCAATGCTTCCCAGTCTCTCCTCCTTTCACCTCTCGGGACAAGCGCTGATGCCTCTGTGGTCTCATTTAGACATCTTCAGTTTAGCTCCATTCAAAGGTGACGGAAAGCAGTTCTGAAACTTGGTTGAGAAAATCAAAAGAAATCTTTAAAACTAAAGTCAGTGCCTCCCCTGGTGCTGGGCTACTTTGGCACGAGATGGTGCATCACCGGGTATGATCGGCTTGAACAAAACGCAGCTGAAGAGACGGAAGTTGAAACTTGGGATGAATGGGAACACACTCCAAATTGAGGAGTCCACTCAATGACAAGAGGTCACTGTGTCAGGTGTGTACACCCACCACTGCTCAGCAGCCTCTGAATGTGACCAGGTAGCAAACAGCTTCTGTTTCTCTTTGGAAGAAGAAGGCAACAGGCTCAGCTATGATTTTATCTTGGCATCGCTGTTCAAGTCGTGAACGTCTGCTCTTTTTGCTAAGTTTCCATATGATGGGGATATTAGTCAAGGTTCCCTCCACCCTCATCCCTATAGTCATGGGGTGGGCATGTACACTAAGCCACACTATTCAGCCTCCCTTTTTGTGGAATTTGAGATCTGAGCTGAATAGAGACGGGGGTGAACAGATTTCCTCTGATGGCGGTACCACAAGTGCCAGCCTCCTCCTTTCCGCTACCTAGATTCCTAACGGTATCCTGGTTTCTGAATTCCCTAAGTTCTGATTGCCTGGCTTGAATTCCATGAGCTAACTTAGGAATCGGCACACTTCTTCTGTAAAGGACCAGGTAATGAGCATTTTAAGCTTTGCTGGCCAGACAGTCTCAGTGACCACTACTCCGCTCTGCCATCACAATGCAAATGTAGCCCCAGAAAACCCATAAACAAAAGGCATGGCTGTGTCATGACAAGACTTTATTTAGGGACACTCAGATTTGAATTGCATGTAGTTGTCACATGTCAGGAAATATTGCTCTTGTTTTGATTTTTTTCAATGATTTGCAAATGTAAAAACTATCCTTAGCTTGTGGGCTATACAAAAACAGGCGGCAGGACTGACTTGACCTGACCCCTATCTCCCCCTGGGCTAAGGCATCTCTCTGGTAACTTCCTATATTCTACCTAATCTAAATGCAGTCAGTTTCTCTTGCCTGAAAGAGAAGAAATCTGACTCTAATGTGCATTGAATTTATCTGTATCTAAAGGACATCGGCTACAAGGCTCCCCAGTGAACACTTATTCAGTTCCTTATTTGTTCATTCATGCATTCAATCTGTGTTGAGCACCTTTTATGCTCCAGGGACCATATGTAGCAGGCACTGAGAATACAGCCATAATTCAGGCCAACACCATCCTGCCTTCCTAAGGGAGCTTTCTACACAACAGGCATGGATGAAACTGATGGGAAACAAAGGCAGGGATTTAAATTATCGCCTGTGGCTGCACAGGACACTCTCTGGGGAGACTGGATGTTCAAAAGGCACGTTCAGAGGGGGGAAAATTACAAAGTTCAAGATGGTAAGAGAGGGCGCAGATGACTGAGCTCCTAAATGATCCTTCTAGAAAGAAAAACAAGGTAAGGTCTACCAAAAGGGCAATTTGAAACTCTAGTGAGAAGGAAGAGAAATAAACAGTCAAAATCTCAAAAATCAATGTAAACAAGATGCATTTGATAGGACATTTTTATTAATTAAAAAAATAAACAGGGCTTCCCTGGTGGCGCAGTGGTTGAGAATCTGCCTGCTAATGCAGGGGACACGGGTTCGAGTCCTGGTCTGGGAGGATCCCACATGCCGCGGAGCAACTAGGCCCGTGCGCCACAACTACTGAGCCTGCGCGTCTGGAGCCTGTGCTCCGCAACAAGAGAGGCCGCGACAGTGAGAGGCCCGCGCACCGCAATGAAGAGTGGCCCCCGCTTGCCACAACTAGAGAAAGCCCTCGCACAGAAACGAAGACCCAACACAGCCAAAAATAAATTAATTAATTAATAAACTCCTACCCGCAACATCTAAAAAATAAAAAAATAAAAAAAAAAGAAACAATAAATATTAGAGATGACACTGGCTTACTTTCATAGTTTGTCTGGTGTGGACGGAATCACATATATAAAAGGGATCTTATCTAACTCTCTTCTGCCGAGATATGTAATTAAACAAGCAGAGCCAAGGTTTTGGCTTTTCAAGTCCTCATTGATGATTCCATATCCTTCCTCTTCTGTGTTCTTTTTTTATCCCCTGATATTTAGGTTTGGGAGAGTCTTCTTAATATGAAAGACAATCTCTCCAGCTGAAAATATAAGCCCAGCCCCACTTGTCATGTACTCAGAGGAAATAAATTGTGCTTGCCTTTTCTATCAAGCCTTTCTGAAGTGCTACTAAAGAAAGATTACTGCTAGGTTGACCTTAAGACCGTCATTCTCTGGGCTTAATTAACTTGGGTGAATATACTTGCTCCCAGATGGATTATAGTCGAAGTCCATTATGAAGTGGCTTATGAGAGCACAGGTTGGATCTCCCTAAGATGGAACTGAGAGGTCCAAAGCACTTCCTCTTTCGGTCGTGGCACGCCAATGCAGATGTACCGTCAAGTGGAGACGGTGCTGAACACATGGCAAGAGCTCAATAAATACATGGCAAGTAAGTGAAAATATTCTGAGCTGACTCTTATATGACATTATTGCTACTTTCCCAAGGATTTTGTAAATTCTCAACTTCTGGTTTCATTTTCCTCTCTATTCTTCTCAGAGGAAATGCCCTATGAACCACTTTTTCCATAACAACTTTTCAATTTACTAATATGAAAACTGACCAAACATAGATGGCTAAGAATACCCTTAGAAATACATTCCCACCTCACCACGGTATTGCTCATTAACAAAAGTAAACAGCTTTAAGAAGATCATTTCTGAGAATTTAGTGTACCATAAACAAATTGACCCCCTTTTACATATATATGCATGTGCACATATATACATGTGTATAAATTATACACTAATATTGTTGAGTGGACAAATATTTGTTAAACACATTTTTTGTGTTCACATTTAAATATAAGGATAAAACACCATTTGAGGTAACATTTAAAGAAATACAACTTTGTGGAACAGATCTGTGTTTTCTCCCCAGTATCTCAACTGTTATTTATCACTCCTTAGTTTAATCCTCACTTTCTTTCTGTATTTCCCACAGGGCATATTATAAATTTGATTTCTACTTCTACTTTATCACTCAAAGGCTAGCCGACATATTCTGGTTTTGACAGTCTCACTACAGCTATATCCCTCACCACCTCCATTCACTGGATTAACTAGGATTAATTACTTGACTATTTACTGAATTAAGTATAAGAAATTAGTAAGGAATTACTTAAGTATCTGAAAAGGAAACACTGCAGACCAGTGCTTTGAGCACCTAGACATTCAAAATACCACTTTGGTTTTTAATACTCTAGGTAAGGATATAACACATATGGTCTTTTTCTGCTCTCAGATACTACAGATCTACTCTTGGAATGAGGATATGGCAACAGGAGTGATTTCTCAAATTAAAAATCAAACTACTATTATCAGAAGAAGGCAAATAGGTGTTGAGTAATGCTAACGAGGAATTATATCTTTTTTTTCAACCAGAGACAGAAATATGTTAGAATCTCTATCTTCTTTAAAAACTGAACCCTACATTATACACTATGAATTCTTTTATAAAAAAGAAATAAAATACTCAGAAGTCTGAAGATAAGCAATGCTTTCAAGCATCAGAACAAACTAGAATAATCTAGTGTTTTCTCAGTTGTAATTATCTATCGAGCAATAGTCAATTCAGGTTTATTCCATCTGTCCTGAGTAGGTAAAGTTAGCGGAATCAGTTCTCCAACTGGACTATGTATTAAGAGAGGACATGGCCTCAGCTTTTATCTGCTGATAGGTGAATTGGCTTCCATTAGCTTGCACACCTTATCAGAGCCATGGTTGTCCCTTTACTCTGACAAATCTTTGGAATAGAGCCACAGCTGTCCCAGAAGCAGCTTTCCCTACAATACATCTGCTACAATACATCATACATCTCAATGTGGTAATACAAATTCTGTATGTGTCCAAAGTCAAAAGATGTGTTTGGTGTTTACTGACCCCAGCAGCTGTGCCCCAACCAGATGTTCCCTGCTGAGCCTTCTACTGTGGTTCCTGCTTCCAAGTCCTCTACACTGGACTGTTTCCTGCCTGTTTCCAAGCCTGGTTCTCCAACTTCAGAAGAGAAAATGCCATTTAATTCCCTTTTGCTTCAACTAACCAGAGTCCATTTCTGCTGCTTATGATACAATGTTCCCAGCTACAAACCATTTATTCAACTAATATTTTTTAAATGCCCGCAATCTGTGTGGCACTTGTGATTCAATGATGGGCAAACGTCAGGTCTCTGCTATAGGAGCTCACAGGCTAGAAGAGGTGATTATAAAAATGGCAATGAGGTCTGTCTGATAAAAGACAGGGGGCATGGGAAGGGTGACCCTCTGGGGGTAATTACAGAGCTCAGATCCAACTACAGAAAAGGAGGGAGCCATTTGAAGAGCTGGGGCAAGAAGAATCCATACAGAGGGAAGAACAATTACAAGGACAGGAGGACAGAAGGACAGGAGGACAGAACTTGGCAATCTCTGGTCTCTCCTTATCTGCCCTTCCACTCACGTGGGGCTATAAAATCCCTGCGGGCCAAAGCCACTCCCCAAAATGTTACCTCCTTTCTCTAAAATTATTTTAACACAAAATTTTTGTTTATTCTCAACTTGTTTGATACATTTGAGGCTTGTTTCTCAATAAAATTAGAAGCCCTTTCAGAGCAGGAGAGATGTCAGACACTCTGTTTATATCCCCACACATTATGGTCATGGTAGGTGTCCCATAAAAGTGCAGCAACTGAGATGCCAAGTGCCCAGCAAGACCAGGTTATCGTTAGTCTGTCACCATGTGTGGCAATGATGCTGTAAAGATGTTGCAGTGTTTCTCTCCAAGGGTTGTCTTATCTCTGCATTCATTAATTAAAGCAATTAGGATGGAGATTCTTTATATATCCAGTCTAGCCCGGAAGAGCTGACAGTTCAACTGGATTCATCAGGTAGTCCCTAAAGTTACAAGATCCTAGAATTGGCAATTGACTTCAAAGGATTTAGCAAACAATGCCGAACACACAGACACTTCCAATCCCAGCTAACACACAGAAATAATCATCTTTAATACACTGCATTAGGGGGGACCTTCAAGATGGCAGAGGAGTAAGACATGGAGATCACCTTCCTCCCCACAGATGCATCAAAAATACGTCTACATGTGGAACAATTTCTACAGAACATCTACTGAATGCTGGCAGAAGACCTCAGATTTCCCAAAAGGCAAGAAAATCCCCACATACCTGGGTAGGGCAAAAGAAAAAAGAAAAAACAGAGACGAAAAATTAGGGATGGGACCCACATCTCTGGGAGGGAGCTGTGAAGGAGGAAAAGTTTCCACACAAGAAAGCCCCTTCACTGGTGGAAATGGGAGGTGGGCAGGGGGAAGCTTCAGAGCCACGAAGGAGAGCACAGCTGCAGGGGTGTGGAGGGCAAAGCAGGACATTCCCGCCCAGAGGATTGGTGCTGACCAGCACTCACCAGCCTGAGAGGCTTGTCTGCTCACCTGCTGGGGTGTGTGGGGTTGGGAGCTGAGGCTTGGGCTTTGGAGGCCAGACCTCAGGGAGAGGACTGGGGTTGGCTGCATGAAGACAGCCTGAGGGGGGCTAGTGCACCAAAGTTAGCTGGGAGGGAGTCCAGGAAAAAGTTCAGACCTGCCCAAGAGGCAAGAGACCATTGTTTCAGGGTGCGTGAGGAGAGGGGATTCCTTCCCCGTGTGCCCAGAGAAGGCACAGTACCGCCTAAGCGAGCTCCAGAGATGGGCGCAAGCCGTGGCTGTCAGCTGACCCCAGAGACGGGCATGAAGCATTATGCTGCTGCTGCCGCCACCAAGGAGCCTGTGTGCGAGCACAGCTCACTCTCCACACCTCCCCTCCCGGGAGCCTGTGCAGCCCGCCACTGCCAGGGTCCCGGGATCCAGGGACAACCTCCCTGGGAGAACACACGGCACGCCTCAGGCTGGTGCAAGGTCATGCCAGCCTCTGCTGCCGCAGGCTCGCCCCACATTCCAATTTGACTACCGTACCCCTCCTTCCCCCGGGCCTGAGTGAGTAGGAGTCCCCCAATCAGCTGCTGCTTTAACCCCCTCCTGTCTGGGCAGGGAACAGATGCCTGAGGGCGACCTACACACAGACGTGGAGACAAAACCAAAGTTGAACCCCAGGAACTGTGAGAACAAAGAAGAGAAAGGGAAATTTGTCTCGCTGCAGCCCCAGAAGCAGCGGATTAAATCCCCACGATCAACTTGATGAACTCTGCATCTGTGGAATACCTGAAGGGACAATGAACTGTCCCCAAATTGAGGCGGTGGACTTTGGGAGCAACTGCAGACTAGGGGTTTTCTTTCTGTGACTCATTTGTTTCTGAATTTTCTGTTTAACTCACTTTAATTTTTAGCACTTGGTATCATTGGTAGATTTGTTTATTGGTTTGGTTGCTGTCTTTTTAAAATTATTTTTTATTTTAATAATTAAAAAAAATTTTTTTTCTTTCTTTTTTTTCTCCCTTTTCTTCTGAGCCGTGTGGCTGACAGGGTCTTGGTGCTCCAGCCAGGTGTCAGGCCTGAGCCTCTGAGGTGGGAGCACCAAGTTCAGGACACTGGACGACCAGAGGCCTCCTGGCTCCAGTTAATAGCAAACGGCGAGGGCTCTCCCAGAGATCCCCATCTCAATGCTAAGACCCAGCTCCACACAACAGCCAGCAAGCTCCAGTGCTGATGCCCCATAGCAAACAACCAGCAAGACAGGAACACAACCCACCCATTAGCAGAGAGGCTGCTGAAAATCATACTAACTTCACAGACACCCCAAACACGCCACCAGATGCGGCCCTGACCACCAGAAAGACAAGATCCAGCCCCACCCACCAGAACACAGGCACCAGCCCCCTCCACCAGGAAGCCTATACAAGCCACTGAACCAACCTCATCCACTGGGGACAGACACCAAAAACAACGGGAACTACGAACCTGCAGCCTGCAAAAAGGAGACCCCAAACACAGTAAGTTAAACAAAATGAGAAGACAGAGAAATATGCAACAGATGAAGGAGCAAGGTCAAAACCCACCAGACCAAACAAACAGAGGAAATAGGCAATCTACCTGAAAAATAATTCAGAGTAAGTAATGATGGTAAAGATGGTCCAACATCTTGGAAATACAATGGAGAAAATACAAGACATGTTTAAGGAGGACCAAGAAGAACTAAAGAGCAAACAAACAGTGATAAACAACACAATAAATGAACTTAAAAATTCTCTAGAAGGAGTCAATAGCAGAATAACTGAAGCAGAGGAGCGGAAAAGTGACCTGGAAGACAAAATAGTGGAAACAACTAAAGCAGAGCAGAATAAAGAAAAAAATGAAAAGAAATGAGGACAGTCTCAGAGACCTCTGGGACAACATTAAATGCACCAACATTTGAATTATAGGGGTCTCAAAAGAAGAAGAGAAAAAGAGAGGGACCGAGAAAATATCTGAAGAGATTACAGTTGAAAACTTCCCTAATATGGGAAAAGAAATAGTCAATCAAGTCCAGGAAACACAGAGAGTCCCATACAGGATAAATCCAAGGAGAAACACGCCAAGACGTATATTAAGCAAACTGCCAAAAATATTAAAGAAGAAATATTAAAAGCAGCATGTGAAAAACAACAAATAACATACAAGGGAATCCCCATAAGGTTAAGAGCTGATCCTTCAGCAGAAACTCTGCAAGCCAGAAGGGAGTGGCAGGATATATTTAAAGTGATGAAAGGGAAAAACCTACAACCAAGATTACTCTACCCAGCAAGGATGTTATTCAGATTTGACGGAGAAATTAAAACATTTACAGACAAGCAAAAGTTGAGAGAATTCAGCACCACCAAATGAGCTTTACAACAAATGCTAAAGGATATTCTCTAGGCAGGAAACACAGGAGAAGGAAAAGACCTATGAAAACAAACCCGAAACATAAGAAAATGGTAATAGGAACATACATATCAATAATTACCTTAAATGTAAATGGATTAAATGCTCCAACCAAAAGACACAGACTGGCTGAATGGATACAAACACAAGACCCGTATATATGCTGTCTACAAGAGACCCACTTCAGACCTAGGGACACATACAGACTGAAAGTGAGGGGATGGAAAAAGATATTCCACGCAAATGGAAATCAAAAAAGCTGGAGTCGCAATACTCATAACAGACAAAATAAACTTTAAAACAAAGACTATTACGAGAGACAAAGAAGGACACTACCTAATGATTAAGGGATCAATCCAAGAAGAAGATATAACAATTGTAAATATTTATGCACCCAACATAGGAGCAACTCAATACATAAGGCAAATGCTAACAGCCATAAAAGGGGAAATCAACAGTTAACACAATCATAGTAGGGGACTTTAACACCCCACTTTCCCCAATGGACAGATCATCCAAAATGAAAATAAATAAGGAAACACAAAGCTTTAAATGATACATTAGACAAGACGGAATTAATTGATATTTATAGGACATTCCATCCAAAAACAATAGAATACACTTTCTTTTCAAGTGCACATGGAACATTCTGCAGGATAGATCATATCCTGCATTACAAATCAATCCTTGGCAAATTTAAGAAAACTGTAATTGTATCAAGTATCTTTTCTGACCACAACACTATGAGACTAGATATCAATTACAGGAAAAAAACTGTAATAAATACAAACACACAGAGGCTAAACAATACACTACTAAATAACCAGGAGATCACTGAAGAAATCAAACAGGAAATCAAAAAATACCTAGAAACAAATGACAATGAAAACATGATGATCCAAGACCTATGGGATGCAGCAAAAGCAGTTCTAAGAGGGAAGTTTATAGTAATACAATCTTACCTCAAGAAACAAGAAAAATCTCAAATAAACAACCTAACCTACACTTAAAGCAATTAGAGAAAGAAGAACAAAAAACCCCCAAAGTTAGAAGGAAAGAAATAATAAAGATCAGATCAGAAATAAATGAAAAAGAAATGAAGGAAACAATAGCAAAAATCAATAAATCTAAGAGCTGTTTTTTTGAGAAGATAAACAAAATGATAAACCATTAGCCAGACTCATCAAGAAAAAAAGGGAGAAGACTCAAATCAATAGAATTAGAAAAGAAAAAGGAGAAGTAACAACTGACACTGCACAAATACAAAGGATCATGAGAGATTACTACAAGCAACTCCATGCCAATAAAATGGACAACCTGGAAGAAATGAACAAATTCTTAGAAAAGCACAACCTCCCAAGACTGAACCAGGAAGAAATAGAAAATATAAACAGACCAATCACAAGCACTGAAATTGAGACTGTGATTAAAAATCTTCCAACAAAAGCCCAGGACCAGATGGCTCCACAGGCGAATTCTATCAAACATTTAGAGAAGAGCTAACACCTATCCTTCTCAAACTCTTCCAAAATATAGCAGAGGGAGGAACACTCCCAAACTCATTCTATGAGGCCACCATCACCCTGATACCAAACCCAGACAGAGATGTCACAAAAAAAGAAAAATATAGGCCAATAGCACTGATGAACATAGATGCAAAAATCCTCAACAAAATACTAGCAAACAGAATCCAGTAGCACATTAAAAGGATCATACAGCATGATCAAGTGGGGTTTATCCAAGGAATGCAAGAATTCTTTGATATATGCAAATCAATCAATGTGATACAGCATATTAACAAACTGAAGGATAAAAACCATATGATAATCTCAAAAGATGCAGAAAGAGCTTTCAACAAAATTCAACACCCATTTATGATAAAACTCTCCACAAAGTAGGCAGAGAGGGAAAATAACTCAACATAATAAAGGCCATATATGACAAACCCACAGCTAACATCATTCTCAGTGGTGAAAAACTGAAAGCATTTCCTCTAAGATCAGGAAGAAGACAAGGTTGCCCACCCTCACCCCTAGTATTCAACATAGTTTTGGAAGTTTTAGTCACATCAATCAGATACGAAAAATAAATAGGAAGAATCCAAATCAGAAAAGAAGAAGTAAAGGTGTCACTGTTTGCAGATGACATGATGCTATACATAGAGAATCCTAAAGATGCTACCAGAAAACTACCTGAGTTAATCAATGAATCTGGTAAACTAGCAGGATACAAATTTAATGCACAGAAATCTCTGGCATTCCTATACACTAATGATGAAAAATCTGAAAGAGAAATTAAGGAAATACTCCCATTTACCATTGCAACAAAAAGAATAAAATACCTAGGAATAAGCCTACCTAAGGAGACAAAAGACCTGTATGCAGAAAAGTATAAGACACTGATGAAAGGAATCAAAGATGATACAAACAGACAGAGAGATATACCATGTTCCTGGATTGAAAGAATCAACATTGTGAAAAAGACTGTACTACCCAAAGAAATCTACAGGTTCAATGCAATCCCTACCAAACTACCAATGGCAATTTTCACAGCATTAGAACAAAAAAATTTCACAATTTGTATGGAAACACAAAAGACCCCGAATAGCCAAAGCAATCTTGAGAAAGAAAAATGGAGCTGGAGAAATGAGGCTCCCTGACTTCAGACTATACAGTAATCAAGGACAGTATACAAAGTATAGTAATTAAGACAGTATGGTAGTGGCACAAAAACAGAAATACAGATCAATGGAACAGGACAGAAAGCCCAGAGATAAACGCACGCACATATGGTCACCTTATCTTTGATAAAGGAGGCAAGAATATACAATGGAGAAAAGACAGCCTCTTCAGTAAGTGGTGCTGGCAAAACTGGATGGCTACATGTAAAAGAATGAAATTAGAACACTCCCTAACACCATACACAAAAATAAACTCAAAATGGATTAAAGACCTGAATGTAAGACCAGACGCTATCAAACTCTTAGAGGAAAACATAGGCAGAACACTCTATGACATCAATCACAGCAAGATCCTTTTTGACCCACCACCTAGAGAAATGGAAATAAAAACAAAAATAAACAAACGGGACCTATTGAAACTTAGAGGTTTTGCACAGCAAAGGAAACCATAAACAACAGCAAAAGACAACCCTCAGAATGGGAGAAAATAATTGCAAGTGAAGCAACTGACAAAGGATTAATCTCCAAAATATATAAGCAGCTCATGCAGCCCAGTATCAAGAAAAAAAAACAACCCAATCCAAAAATGGGCAGAAGATGTAAACAGACATTTCTCCAAAGAAGATATACAGGTTGTCAATAAATACATGAAAGCAAGCTCAACATCACTAATCATTAGAGAAATGCACATAAAAACTACAATGAGATATCAGCTCACACTGGTCAGAATGGCCAAAAAGTCTACAAACAATAAATGCTGGAGAGGGTGTGGAGAAAAGGGAACCCTCTTACACTGTTGGTGGGAATGTAGATTGATATAGCCACTATGGAGGTTCCTTAAAAAGCTAAAAATAGAACTACCATATGACCCAGCAATCTCACTACTGGGCATATACCCTGAGAAAACCATAATTCAAAAAGAGACATGTACCACAGTGTTCACTGCAGCTCCATTTACAACAGCGAGGACATGGAAGCAACCTAAGTGTCCATCGACAGATGAATGGATAAAGAAGATGTGGCACATATATACAATGGAATATTACTCAGCCATAAAAAGAAATGAGATTCAGTTATCTGTAGTGAGGTGGATGGACCTAGAGACTGTCATACAGAGTGAAGTAAGTCAGAAAGAGAAAAACAAATACCGTATGCTAACACATATGTATGGAATCTAAAGGAAAAAAAAAGGTTCTGATGAATCTAGAGGCAGGACAGGAATAAAGACACAGATGTAGAGAATGGACTTGAGGACACGGGGAGGGGGAAGGGTAAGCTGGGACGAAGTGAGAGAGTGGCATGGACTTATATACACTACCAAATGTAAAATAGATAGCTAGTGGGAGGCAGCCACAGAGCATAGGGAGATCAGCTCGGTGCTTTGTGACCACCTAGAGGGGTGGGATAGGGAGGGTGGGAGGGAGATGCAAGAGGGAGGGGATGGGGATGTATGTATACCTATAGCTGATTCACTTAGCTATACAGCAGAAACTAACACATCATTGTACAGGAATTATACTCCAACAAAGATTAAAAAAAATATACACTGCATTAGCACCAGACAGAGAGAGTGTACACCACGTACTACGAAGTGGAGGGTCCCTCTGTATTAGATGATTAAAAGATAATGTTTCCAGCACAACTGATTACAGAAAACGGAATCACCACCAGAGATACGCCAAAGGGTGGGTAAGTGATTTGCCTGGAGTGCTCCTGGAAATTAAAAGAACTCCAATAGATTGTATATGATGTAATATGCAAAGATGTCTCAAGCAAAGCCTGGAAAATATATTTTTTTCCTTCCTGGTGGAGAGGCCACTATAGAAGAAAATAAGGGAGATGAACATTATCCGGTCTCTGTCTTTTCTTGGGAATTCTTCATTTGTTATTGAATTTTAAGAATTCTTTCGGCTGTTCGCTTTTGTCAAAAATATTTATGTGGGGGGAATGACTTGACCTTAGGAGAGCACTTGTGCCATCCGGCATGGTTTTCACCTTGCCTGCCACACTCCCTGTGGGACAGGAAAAGTAATATGCTATAGAACAAATCACATCTATCAGTTATTACTAAGTCTATATATGGGCAAAGAAGCAGTCGGGAATTTAAACTGAGAAACACAAGTCATAATTTACTGTAACACTGAATGGAAACCATCTAGTTACGTGGACTCTCAGAGTTTCCTCATCTGTAAAACGGGATTTATCACACTTCAAGTGTTGCCTTAGAATTCAAATGTATGGTGATGAATATTCAAACAACCACCGCCACAACAAACAAAAAAATCTTGCGTTTTGCTTTTGATTTCTTACAACCAAGATTCTCACCCACTTGGGTAGCAGCAGCTATTTAGTGAGCAGGCGAGAAGCATTTTTCTGGATAACTACCAACATACCATACGTTTCCTCTGAGCCTCTCAGGACACAGAACATTTCACGAGACAGAGATAACAGTGAACCTATTAAAAAGGGTCAATTAGAAGCATTCAGCCATGCACACATATACACAGAAACACGAGAATTAATATTCACCCCGACTTCCTCTTTGAATCATGCATTTTGGTTTGTTAGTTGGTTTGCTTTGGTTTTATAGCTAGAAGGAACTCAAACTTGATCTAATTCCAACGTCTCATTTTAATGTCAAAGAACTGACGCCCAGGGAGAGGAATAGACTTGATTCCTGTCTGCTGTCCACCCCCGTAGCGCCGAACATCAACTAGAAAAAGGTGTTCAATCCTGTGATGTTTTTAAGAGTAATGTCTTCAAATGAGAGTATATTCCAACGAGAATGATCCAGATGGTGAGTGGCCTGGACAAAATTTCTTAGAAGAAAATAGGGATCATTAATATATGATTTATTGATTGTTTACTGAGGGCAGTCATTGAGCTAACAGCTTTAGTACATTTTCGCTCTTGACTCTCTATTGCCAATATGAGAGCAGCTCTACATTTAAAATTGCAGAGATAAAAGGTAGTGAGGCTTAGTGCGGTAAAGTAACTTGTCCAAGCTCTTAGGTAGTAGCAGAGCCAGTGTAAGCTTTTGGCAGGAAAAAGCTTTTTGCAGGAAAGAGGTCTCTGCAGGAGGTACCCCTTTGTCTTGTCAGCAAACTTAAACCAGGCACCCCCATGCTGTAGTCATCTCTGCCCCCAGCACACCTTTTAAATCTTTTGATCACATAATACCATGCCTAACTTGTTGGTTCTCTGCATAGATCAAAGAAGTAGAAACGAAGGATGAGTAATTAACAGATGACCAGATCTCTTCCCCTAGCTTCTCCTTCAGTAATCTCGCCACGAACAAACTGTGTGAACAATATAACATCTCAACAAAGATCACGATGAGTCGACAAGCCTGCACACACGCCTGTACACACGCCTGCACACACGCCTGCACACAATGGGGGATGGCGACAACTCTGACCCCCTATCTCAGTGATCAACTGAGATTACTTTCTTGTTTCCTTTGAAAAGCTTTCATGGTTGAGCAGAATCTTCCGAGGTGGCTTCTGGGGGACAGTGAGTCCACCACCTCCCCAGACTGCCAGCATTCTAATTAAAAGCGCTTTTCCTTTCTACCAACATTTGTGAGTATTGATTTTGTAAGCGGCGAGCAGTGGGACCCGATTTGATAACACCAGAATTTATGTCCAATTTTCGTTGACTCTGAAAACAAGTGCCCTTCACCACGATGCCATGCGGCATCGTCCATAAAATGAGGCAACAAGTTCCACTGGACAGAAACCTTAGTGGAAGTTGCATGTGAAACCCATTCTACGCTTTTCTGCTCTATGATCATAGAGCAACGCTATCTGGGTTTTCTGCTATCCAGTCCCAAGCTCTTTCCAGTTGTTCATTTCCGTTGCATTGCACAGCGTCTGGTGCATACGTAGTATATTCTCAATAACTATCTGTTCACGGAAAATTGCAAAAAATGTTATCATTCAAATACGAATTATAACATTCGTACAGGAAAAATCGTTGTGAACAAGGTTGTAAACCATGCGGCAAAGAAATAGGTACTATAATAGGTAGCATAGTGTATTGTTAGATAAGAAGGTGGGGCTGTATTTGAGTTCCAGTTTAGTCATGTACAAGCTGTGTGACATTAAGTACATTACTTAACCTCTCTGAACTTCAGCTGTCCAGCTATAACACAGAAGGATAAAGGGTAGCAACAATAGCAGTTGGCTATAGTGGCTTCACGGATATGATCAAAGCATAGAGTCTGACACAAGCAATCAATAAACGGCAGCCTTGATCACTGCTCTTACCAGCTATGCCTATGAGAGTGGTTTCCAGCATGAATATGCCAAGATCTCTTCTTACAAATCAGAAGCTGTCAGTGTTCCCTAAGAATTTCAGAAGCATCTGCTTTTCTGATCTTAATATGGATTTCCAAAATCTACTTCGGTTCCTTGTTCAAAAGCGTAAGCTCTGATGAATTATTCTAATGATTTTTATCAAACGCAAAGTCCTCTGTAAGACTCTAAAACACAGATAAGGGTATTATCTGCTTTATAGACTTGTTTGAGACTTGAGTTAATGAATGACACACTTGGGAGGTGCCTGACACCACATCTTACATATTGAACTATATCTTACATATAGACTAATTTAAAAACAGCCAACACTATGAAGACCCTGACTCACCAAGTCCAGTGTGTGCAGGGTTTTCTTCACACCCCAGGCAATGTTCTTATACTAGCTGAGCATCCTACAACTCACTTTTGACCCTCATTACCTGGAGATACCATCAGATCCTACAGGTTAAGGGCTCAGTCCTGCAAAATTGCCCCCCGACCCCAACTGCAGATGCCAATTGTAAGTTGAGGTTATCCCCTGTACTTCTGACTACACGGTTATAGATCTCACGTTCCCATGACCTTCTGTGCTGTTCAGGTTCGATTAATTTGCTAGAGTGGCTAACAGAACTCAGAGAAACATTTTACTTACTCATGTTACCTGTTCATTATAAAAGGTTGTAACTCAAGAACAGCCAGATGGAAGAGATGCCTAGAGCAAGGTACAGGGAAAGGGGGCGGAGCTTCCATGCTCTCCAGGGTACCCATCTCCAGCACATCCATGTGGTCCCTCACCTGGAAGCTCTCTGAAGCCTGTCTTTTTGGGTTTTTGTGGAGACTTCATTTTATAGGCCTGATTGATTAAATCATTGGCCACTGGTGACTGAATTCCACCTCCAGCTCCCCCCAGAGATTGGGCGGTGGGGCTGCGAGTTCAGAAGCTCTAATCTTGCTTGACTCTGCTGGCAACCAGCCCCCAACCTTAGGTGCTTTCCAAAAGTCACCTCCTTAACCTAACCAAAGACACCTTTATTGGTCTCCTCACTTAGGAAATTCCTAGTGCTTTAGATTCTCTGTGTGTGCCAGAAAAGGGAGGAAAACCAAATATATATTTATTTTAAATCACAATATCACAGCTATGTAGTCCCTAAAATGTTAACGGGTACATCAGGTATCTTTTGCTTCATTAATTCTGTGAAACAAAAGCTAAAAGCTAGATTCTTCAGTGCTTTACAGTGACAAGTATTTTCTCACTCTCACAGGTACTCAGGTTGACCGATTTGGCTGGGGTCGGTTGAGCTCCACTGGCCGGCTCCATTTCATGAGATGGGATGGCTGGACTTGGATGGAGGCTGCAGGCTGAGTCTGAGACTGATCTATGTTTTTCTCAGCCTCCTATTCCACTGGACCCACAAGGCATGCTTTTCTTACTGTGAATTTCAGGAGTATAGGCGTAAGGCAAATCATGCCTCAGGCCAGGGACCAAAGCAAGTCACGTGGCACAACCCAAGGAGGTGGAGACGGGACATACATCTGCCAAAAGGGGTGAGGGATGGAAACGAAGATTTGGTAAATACTCATCAAATCCATGACAGTTGGATTCCAAGTATTCATGACCTGGTTAGACCCATGCAATCAAAATCACCCAGGAACAAATGAACTTCCCTCCAGGCCTCCAGCCAGCCAAACCCTTAGGATGTGGATGACTGGATAAGGGCAAGTTCAATTCCCCTCAAGAGCAGTTCCTGCAGACTAAGTTGAAGAAAACTGGCCTTCTGGCAGCGAGGCTGCATTTGAAATTCCAAATAAGGAAAGCCAGCACTTAGGGCACTGCTCAGAGAAGCAAATGCCAACTCCGAACTCTGATTACCATCGAAGGGGATGACACCTTCAATATATCTCAACAGAAAAACCATTTCCTTCCAGATCAGATGACAGGTGATATAGGAATACTGTGCATTTGATTCGATAGACTACTTAATATACAGTGGACCAAAAGCAGGACTAAACCAGGGAGATAAGAACTCACACGAGCTTCAGGTTAAGTGGGCACCTTACCCTAGTTTGTCAAAATAGATTTGCAAAAATAGCTCACAAGGGATAACGTGAGAGTGAGAGTGAGAGTGCAGGGGTGTAAGGTACAGGGAAGTGAGAAAGCACGATGTCTAGGACCTACTCTGTGATTAAACTGTCTGACTCGGGCTGAGTGGCTGCTTTCTCAGACTCAGCAGTTTTACCTTGGGAGTGGTTAAGAGTTGAGCTTTAATTCCTAACTGTGATCATGATATATGATCCTTTTAACGTACTGTTGAATCTGGTTTGCTAACATTTTGTTGAGGATTTTTGTATCTCTGTTCATCAGCGCTATTGACCTATAAATCTCTTTTTTTTGTGGTGTTTTTGTCTGGCTTTGGTATCAGGGTGATGTTGGCCTCATAGAATGAGTTCAGAAGCATTCCTTCCGCTTCAATGTTTTGGAAAAGTTTGAGAAGGTTAGGTGTTAACTCTTCTTTAAATGTTTGCTAGAATTCACCTGTGAAGTCTGGTCCTGGACTTTTGTTTGTTGGGAGGTTTTTTAAAATTACTGATTCACTTCCATTGCTGGTATTCAGTCTGTTCATATTTTCTATTTCTTCCTGATTCGGTAATGGGAGATTGGTATGCTTCTAGGAATGTATTCATTTCTTCTAGGTTGTCCATTTGATTGGCACAGAATTGTTCACAGTAATCTGTTATGATCATTCGTATGTCTGTGTGTTTAAAGTCATGCCTGCTAGAGAGTAATCTCTCATGCTGTATTAGCCTTTAGGGATGTCAGCAGCATAACCATAATTACAACCATAACGAGAGTGTAAAAGGATTTACTCTATCAGGGATCCTTGAAACAGGATCTCTAGATTACAGGGCGTGGTGGTTGATAACAGGTCTGCAAATTCATGGGACACTAAGAGGCAGTATCCGTGCCACCTTCCTTTGAAACTGGCATGTCTATGATTTAGAAGAAGAGAACATTCTGGAAGCTCCAGGTGACTCCTAAGGCAAGGTGAGATACAGCCTGCAGCTTCTGCTGGTTTCTGACGGGGCACCCTCTCCGGGAGCTGCCAGGTGCCGCGTAAAAAGCCCAGAGATCTTGAGGCTGCCAAGTGGAAACACCACAGCCCGAGACCTCACAGGGAGTAAGCGATGCCCAAGATGCCCCAGCTCTTCTAGCCCAGACCCACACCTACACTTGGAGCAAAGAAGGTCTGCTGGCCCCACCCCCACCTGACTGCAACTACACGGCAGAACCTGAGCGAGAGCTGCCTCACCAGGCCTCGTCAGCCTCAGATTCAGGGCAAAAGCAATGATTTTTATTGTTTTAAGTCACAGTCTTCCCATGATGTGTCATTCACCACTACACCCCCAGATGAGATGGCAGTGATCACGCAGCCACCACAGTGGAAGCACAGAGCCAAGGTAGCCACGGCGGGTGGGGCTCTGGCTCACCTTCTCTGTGTCCATCAAAACAGCTCTTTCCCGCACTGGAACTCTGTATACATATATTTTTTTTCATTTTAAGGGAAAAAGCCTTCTACTGCTAAAAGAAAAAGTTTGAAAACCACTGAATTAGGTAATACCTCCCATGTTTCCAAGTCCACAGTTTCAATAATGAAGTTCACATTAACTAATAACAATGGCTGGGTATGCACTGCGAGTATGTACAGTTAATCAGTATGTTTTCACCATGCCCACCAGCCCAAGGTCAACCCACTGTGAAAGAGCAGAGGCAGGATTTGGACGCAGGCATCCTGATCTCAGGGCCCACACTTCCAATTAGAACAATGCAAGAGTTAAATTGGGCTATGCTGCTTACCAAAGAATAGTGCTCACGCTACGTAAGGACAGGTATGAACAAGGGCCACATCCACTTGTAAGTTGAGCAGCTGCTACATGGCCCAGTTGGCTTCTAAAATACTGCCCAACCCATAGAAAAGGGAACCCTCCTACACCACTGGTGGGAATGTAAATTGGTGCAGCCACTATGGAAAACAGTATAGAGGTTCCTCAAAAAACTAAAAATAGAGTTGCCATACGATCCAGCAATCCCACTCCTGGGCAGATATCCAGACAAAACTGTAATTCAAAATGATACCTGCATCCCAGTGTTCATAGCAGCACTATTTACAATAGCCAAGACAAGGAAACAACCCAGGTGCCCATCGACATGAATGGATAAAGAAGATGTGGTACATATATACAATGGAATACTACGCAGCCATAAAAAGGAATGAAATAATGCCATTTGCAGCAACGTGGATGGACCTAGAGATTATCATACTAACTGAAGTCAGTGAGAAAGAGAAAGACAAATATCATATATCACTATATGTGGAATCTAAAATATGACACAAATGAACTTATCTACAAGAGAGAAACAGACTCACGGACATAGAGAGCAGACTTGTGGTTGCCAATGGGGAGGGGGAGGGGGATGGGGGAGGGAAGGATTGGGAGCTTGGGATTAGCAGATGCACACTATTATATACAGAATGGATAAACAACAAGGTCCTACTGTATAGCACAGGGAACTATATCCAAAATGCTGCAGTAAACCATAATGGAAAAGAATATGAAAAAGAATACATATATATGTATATGTGTGTATAACTGAATCACTTTGCTGTACAGCAGACACTAACACAACATTGTAAATCAACTATACTTCAATTTAAAAAAATACTGCCCAACCCAAATCTCTGACCCCAGCTCCACTTTCTTTAGGGTGGAGAGGTGATTCATCAAGTAATTTACACACATTAACTTCTCTAGTGGGTGAGCAATTACCAAGGGGACCCAGATAATAGAGGAAGAGAGACAAAATGTATTGGTAGGCAATGCCACAGAAATAGTTTTTTCCAAGCAAGGTATAGAACCCAAAAGGGCTACGTACAGGAGAGAAGACAAAGGGTAGAAGAATCCAGATGAAGAAGAGATGAGGAAATTTGAGACTAACAGAATTAGAAGAGGTCTGCAAACAATGAGCTGTATTTCCTTTTTGAATCGTTCCAAAGGATCAGCCTGACTGAAAGAATAATCAATAATACTAATTTATTATTAACACTATTTATTGAGCCTCCAACACATACAATTATGTTTAGTTCATACAAGCGTCCTATGATGTGGGCGTTATTGTTTGCCTTGTGCACATGAGGAAACTGAGGCTCAGACAGGTTCAACACCAGCCCAGCCCACGGAACTCATAAATGGAAGAGACAGAATTTAAATCCAGGATTCAATGACGGATTTCAAATCTATGCTTTTCTCTGAGAGACATAAGAGACATTCTGGGGTGAGATTATCTCCCTTTAATTATACACATGAGGCTCATATCTGTATTTATCAAACACCTGAGTCTTCCATCTTTTTTTTTTTAAAGAACACAAGAGAAAATTACATAAGAAGGATAGTCCCTGTACACTGAAAATGCTACCATGTAGTCTGCAAGAAAATGTGACTCTGAGACAAAAAGATAAAACTAGCCAAGTACTGAAATCTACAATGCTGTACTGACAGGGGCTACATGGAGAGAAATCTAAGATCAAAACCGTGTGGGAGGAAGGAGGGATTCATGAGGCATAAAAGATCTTAACAGGTGGCTTTAGGCTCCATGAGAGACTGGTATGTGGTTTCTGATACACTGTGAGAAACCCCTGCCACATTTTTTACTTATGGACACATGTCATGGCTTGGCTGTAATTTGCTGTGTCTGCTTTGAAGCACCTCAGGGTTTATCTACTGAAGTGACATAAATTTCACACATGACTGACAATAATTCACACCACACTGTTAAACTTACATAAAATTTGTAAGAACAATACAGAAAACTTCAGATACTCTTTTGCCAACTTTTAATATTTTGCCAAATTCTTTATCATATCCTCTCTTTCTCAATGTGTGTGTGGGGGGGTGGGGGGATGGGGGTGTGTGTGGGTGTGTATCCCTTTACACTTCCATGTTTATTTCCTAAGCATGGGGTCATCCTCTTACACAACCACAGTAAAGTTATCAAATCAGGAAATTCAACCAATGTCTTGCTATTTTCGAAGAAGATGGGCCAGTTTTCTTTTCTTTTCTTGCTTTCTTTCTTTTTTATGTTTAATAGATGTCACTCACTTTGAGTGTTTCTAATGTTTCCTCATGAGAGGATTCTGGTTAAGCGTTCCTGACCGGAATACTACAAGGATAATGATATGTCCCTTCTCAATGTACTATCATATCCAGAGGCTCATGGTATCCACCCGCATTTCCTGATGATCACTCAGTCAAGATGCTGTTGGGCTTCTCTACCGGACAGACATACTTGCAATTGATAAGTAATCTATGGGGAGACACTTTAGCAGTACTAACCTTTGAGTCCATGATTAAGGGTCAGACCCCCATCTGCCTATGGGTCTCAGCTTCCACATTCCCTACTGATATGAAGGATGCAAGGTGAGCTTCATAATGAACATCTGGGCATTGCCTGTTATAAGAAAGGGTGGCAATAAAATATGTATTTCATACTTCCTCTTCAGACAAGCTGAGATAGATCCACTTTTCCTTGCTCTTTCCCATTAAGCAAAACTGTGAACTCTGGAAATAGCACAAGAGACAATCAAAGGTAGAAAGAAGAAGATAATCCGGTTTGGAAACCCAGGATGGCAGAAGGGCATAGTGGCAGAGCATCTTGCATCCCCCTATCAAATAGAAGGTGACCCAGGCCCAGTGTTTCCCTGTTCGTGACCATGTAATAGAAGACAGTCCAAGCAGGCTTCCTCCTCTGCCAGAGAAAACAGGAGTGCCTCTTACAACATCAGGGGAGTCTGACACCACTGAGAAGGGAGGTCATTTGGGAGTCCCACCAGATATAAGCAGCCGGGGGGAAACACTCTCTTTCCTCAGTGGGTCTGAGGTTCCCCTTTTCCCTGGAGAGATACTGAGGTGGGCAGGACAGGCCAAACCAGCAAGTGGGACCCAGCTGTTACAAGGGTTTGGTCTAGGGAGGCTCTCTGTCCCCATGGGCCTTGAGACTATTTTCCCCCATCCGGCGGTGATGGGTGGGTGAGGGAGGGACCTGTCTAAGCAAGCAGCCTGGTCGGAGGGTCTTTCCCTGCAGACCCAAGACTCTTCTCCTTCCTCCCTAACCCAGAGAGACCAGGAGAAGGGGTGAGCAGTAGGAGGGTCGCACCACGGCTCTCCTCCAAAAAGACACCTGGCAGCCTGGCCTGAGGAAACCTCTTCTTCTCCTTCAGGCAGCAACAGCAGGGGACCAATGGAAGCACAAGCAGCACCTGATACACCAAGCAGACCAAAATAACACTGCCAAGACAGCAAAAATTAAACTGTCACTGGAACCACAGTTCATAGAAGGACGCCAAGAACCACCTGTTAAACCTTAATGCAGTAACTGCCTGCAAGAATAAAAGATTCAGGCAGGTCCCAGCATCTCCTAATACAATAAACAAAATGCCCAGGATACAAGTGAAAACCACCCACCATGCCAAGAACGAAGAAAATCACAGCTCAAATGGGAAGAGACAACCACATGACACCATCACTGAGTCAATTAGATGTTGGAATTATCTGACGAAGATTCTAAAGCTGCCATCATAAAAACGATTCAACAGTCAGTTGTAAAATCTCTTGAAACCAATGAAAAAATAAAAAAACTCATCAAAAATAGTGTGTGTGTATATATATATATACACACACACACACAACATATATATGTGTGTATGTGTGTGTGTGTGTGTGTGTATCCCCAAATGTAAATGACAGAACTTGAAATTATGGCAATAAAAACATACTCACAGGGTAAGCTCAGGAGAAGAATGGAGATGACAGAGGATAGAATCAGTAAGCTTGAGGACACATCAATACAATTTACCCAGTTTGAACAACAGATAGACAACAGACTGAAAAACAATGAAGAGAGCCTCAGTCACCTGTGGAATAATAACAAAATATGCAATATTTGTATTTTCAGAGTCCAAGAAGGAGGGGAGAAAGAGAGTAAGGCTAAAGAGCATTAGAATAAATAACTTGCTGAACAAGGGGTAAACTGTTGATTCTAGTAAACTATAATAAGTCATGTATGTATATTGTAATATCCTAACCACTATGAAAAATATACAAAGAGATACACTAAAAATCACTATAACTGAAACTAGTTGGAATCCTCAAAAATGTTGAAGTAACCCAAAGGAAGACAAGAAAAGAAAAACAGAAGAACAAAACTGGAGAAAGCAAATAGAAAACAAATAATAAAATGCAGCATGAAGCACTGATATATCAATAATTACCCTAGATGTAAATGGTCTAAATATGCCAATCAAAAGACAGAGATTGGAAGAATGGATAAAACTATGACCAAAATATATGCTGCTTAAAAGAAATTCACTTCAAATTCCACTACATAGGCAGGTTGAAAATAAAAGGGTGGGGAAAATATACCAAGCAATAATTATCTTTTTTGTTTTTAAAAAGAAGGAATGGTTATATTAATATCTGATAAAGTAGACTTCAGAGCAAAGACAGTTACTGCAAAGGAGAATGTTATAATAATATTAAAAGGATCAGTCCACCAGGAAAACACAATGATCTGAAATGTACAATCACCAAGAACAGAGTCTCAAAATACATGGAAAAAAAATTGATATGGCTGAAAAGGGTTACAGATGAATCCACAATTATACCTGGGGTTTCAAAACTGCCTTCTCAGCAACTGGTTAAATAACTAGACCAAAGAGCAGCAAGGATACTGAAGATAAGAACAACACAGTCAACCAGAAGGATCTAATTGACATTAATAGTCCACTCAACAAGAGAAAAATATACATTTTCTTAAGTGCTCCCTGAATATTCCCCAAGATAGACCGTATCCTGGGCCATAAAACATACTTCAACAATTGAAAAGAATTAAAATCACACAGAGTGTTGTAGAACAGCAATGGAATCAGATAAGAAATCAGTAAGAGAAAGACAAGAGGAAAATCTCCAAATATGTAAAAAATTAAACAACACACTTCTAAAGAATTCATGGGTTAAAGGGCAAATCTCAAAGAAAAATTTAAAATATCATAGAAGTGAATGGACATAAGTCTGACACACCAACATGTGTGGGACACAGCTAAAACACTGCCAAGAGGGAAATCTGTAACACTAAACGCTTACTTTAGAAATGAGAAAAGTTCTAACTGCAAGAAGCTGGGGAAAAAAGAGCAAAATAAACACAAAGCAAGCGGAAAGAAGGAAGTAATAAGAGCAGAAATCATTGAAACTGAAAACAGGGAATCTATAGAAACAAATCCATGAAACAGAAACCTGATTCTTCAAAAAATCAATAAAATGGATCAACTTTTAGCAAAACTGATGAAAATAAAGGGAAAATGCAAGTTACCAACATCAGAAGTTAAATAAGATATAAAACAACAGATCTTACAGTCATTAAAACAATAAGTGAAGGTAACCAACATCTTTATATTCCTAAATTCAGCTGCTTAAAAGAAACAGACCAATTCTTTGAAAACTATAAACTACCTAAACTCAATTAAGATGAAATAGACAATCTGAATAGTGCTATAACCATCAAATGAATTGAATCTGTAATTTAAAATCTCCTGAAAAAAGTAACCTCCAGGCTTCACTGAACAACTCTATCAAACACATAAAGAAGAATTAACACCAATTTCATCTAATCTCTTCTAGAAAACAGAAGAAAACACTTCCCAGCTCATTTTATAAAGTCAGTATTACTCTGATAACAAAATGTGGCAAAGGCAATACATAAAACAGAAACCACACACCACTATCTCTCATTAATTAATTAATTAATTTATTATGATTATTATTTGGTCTCGTGGCTTGTGGGATCTTAGTTCCCCAACCAGGGATTGAACCTGGGGCCATGGCAGTGAAAGGGCCGAATCCTAACCACTAGACCAGGGAATTCCCTCTCATTAATTTAGATGCAAAACTTCAATAAAACATCAGTAAATAAAATCTGACAGGCATAAAAATAATTATACAGCATAAGTAAGTGGAATTTATTCCAGATATGCAAGAATGGTTCAACATTAGAAAATGAATTGATGCAGTCTACCATATCAACAAACTAAAGAAAAGAGATGTTCCCCACTGTCACTGCCTCAGTGCCAGGGTCCTGGCCAGGTAGACCAGGGAAACTCAAGAGGTTTTCTGGAAAAGGGGTATATTCCTTTAAATCCTACACTTTATGAAACGCTACTTGTCATTCAGGCATTTACTAAATAACTCTCAAGTGCTAAGCTCTGTATGTAGTGTTTCTAAGCTTTATCTTATTTAATCCTTATTATTGCCTTTACTTTGCAAATAAGTAAACAGATTCAAAGAAAATGACTTGCCCAAGGTCATACAGCTATTATGCAGAGGAGCTGGTGTCCAGCTCCAACACCCAGGTTCATTATTATTCCTTCCACGGGTGATTGGAAGTAGGCTCTCACAGTATCCGGTCAGTTTAAAAACTGGAATGAAATGTAGGGTTTAGAGGTCCCACCTTCTTACCATATTAATGAGAAGTGGAGGGACAGCCCCACAGGTTCCTCCCTGGGAGCCCAGGGCAATGCCCTATACAAAGCATAACAAATCTTTTACGCAAATTACAAGCCAGAGAAACTCTAACTTTTAAAGGCCAAAGGCCTATTAATCTTGCTATCGATTGTGTATCCTCTCTAAGTCAGTCATAGTCTTTAATATTTTGTTACGTAAACACAACTATAAAATAAAAAGAAATCAAAACCTGTAAAATAATTTACCTATTCAGAGTTCCGAAACTCTAACAAATCATCTCTTCTCATGTTTGCAAGTTTCTCTCCAGTCCTTGTTTACCTGCACATGTTATTTTTACAAAATTATTTACAGAGTCATTTGATACATTTTAACTGGGCACCTGATATAGGGTAAGAAATTTGCTGGACTTTGGGGATACGATAAAAAGCAAAAATAGACTGTCTCTATTCTCATAAAGCTTAGATAATCATGACTCCATTTTTATTATTTTTTCATAGTAATCTTACACGTCCACATCATTCTATTTTGAGCCGTCAAAACATTCCATTCAGGTAAAACATAATTCACCTACTTCCTTTTACTGTAGAATGTTTTGTTCCCAGATTTTTACTATTTTAGATGATAATGAAGTTTTTTGTTTGTTTTTCTTTTGTTTCAGATGATTCTTTACCTTTCACTCCAAGGAGTAGGGCTTTGGCGTTGCAAGAGTATGTTCCTTGTCATGGTGCTTAAACATATTGCTGAATTTATCTCTGAAATAGCTGACTATACTTTCCACAGCTACCAGGAAGATATACCGAGTCTTACCACATGTGTAGTAACACAGAGTATTGTGATTTTTTTTCTTTTTTTTCTTCCTTGCGGTACGCTGGCCTCTCACTGTTGTGGCCTCTCCCGTTGCGGAGCACAGGCTCCGGACGCGCAGGCTCAGCGGCCATGGCTCACGGGCCCAGCCGCTCCGCGGCATGTGGGATCTTCCCGGACCGGGGCATGAACACGTGTACCCTGCATCGGCAGGCGGACTCTCAACCACTGCGCCACCAGGGAAGCCCGAGTATTGTAATTTTTAAAAACATTTTTAATGAGGCTTTTCAAACAAAGTAGAGAGATAGCCTAATGGACCCTCATATGTAAAACATTCACTTTCAACTGTTACTAATGCCACCTTTTGAACTATTTCTTTTATTGGAGTGGCACTGGGAGAGGATTATTCATCTGTTTCACCCCAAATCCACTAAATCAGTGTGCTACAAGTGATATTTCAATATCGTAGTTTTAAATCAATGTGCTACAAGTGATATTTCAATATCGTAGTTTCAGGATAAGATGAATCCAACTATTTCCTCAACAAGTCAGTTTCTATTCAGAGCATGTCACATGGAGAAAATCTGAATTGCTGCCACGTTTGGATGAGCCCAAAATGTAGCTATGCTTCTGTATGCCAAGGACGAGGCTTAAAGAGGAGATATCTTTGAATTCTTCAGTTCACCTAGCATTTGCTTTACATTCATATGTTTCAGAGTGCTCTTGTGTGTAAGCCTGTATTTTGCCCTAAAACATGTATTTTCTCTGCTATAACTTTAGTTTTAAGTGATGTTTAAGTGTAAGATACCTATGTGACCCCAAAGTAAAAACAGTGGGAAAGAAAATGGCTCAGGAAAAAGAAAAAAAAATACAACAAATTTTCATCATATTTCATGTATAAACTCCATATATTGAATTTCGATGGCTGTTTATTTATATAAACTTGCTTTATTGCTCAATTGATATCTTCTTCCCCCATTAATATTATGTGTGTTTGTATATGTGTATATTATATATATGCACATAATTAATTTATAATATTATATCATAGGGAATTATATATCATATTAATAATTATACATATAATCAGATTCTTCTGGTGCTACTGTGTATTCTATCTAAAGAATCTGGCTAAATCACAGGAACTATGCACAGCAGTCTCCACAATGACCCAAAGAATGAAACTTATAGACAGATGTTATGTTTGCCATGGCTATATAATGCAGAATAGAGAGCTAGTGTTTTGAAACTGACATATCTGGGTTCGAATCCTGACTCTGCCTTCTTTTATCTGCTAAGTACTATGTAAGACTTAAAGTAACGCCTTAAGCTACATTTGTAAAATGTAAATAACACAGTGTGCATAAAAGGCTGTTGTGGATATTAAATTACATTATGTAACGTAAAGTAAATTACCTTATATAAAGACGTTCAACAGATGGTGGTAGTGGGAGAGGAAGGGGTAAAGGAAAACAAGGAAGGAGTAACATTTATTAGTTCACATCCAATATCTTTTGAAAAAAGAAAAATAGAAAAAAAAATTTGACCTATTATCATGATTGCCAAAACTTGTTATTATTTATAATTTCATTTCATTGTTTTACTTGAGATAATTCTCTAGAATCCTGTGACAGCTTGATAGAACAAACTGCTTAATACTTGAACCATGAATTGCTGTCACTGTCTTTGTATACATCTTAAATATAATCCACATTCATGCTTCAGTTGGTCTATATAGTCTTTCGGGTTTTTTCCTCTGGACAGCAAATGGAACAGTTTCTCTCTTAGGCTTCTCGTGATTGTTTTCTTCTAACTTTTTGTTTTCTTCCAGATTACCAAGGTCCTTGTTTGCATATTTTGTTGCAGTCTTCACTGAATATGATAATCTTCAGGTCCATCCATGTTGCTGCAAATGGTATTGTTTCATTCTTTTTTAAGGTTGAGTAATATTCCATTGTATATATGTACCACATCTTCTTTATCCATTCATCTGTAGATGGACATTTAGGTTGCTTCCATATCCTGGCTACTGTAAATTGTGCTGCTACGAACACTGGGGCACCTGTATCTTTTTGAATTAGAAAATAATCTTCTTTGGGTGTGTTTGTGTGGTAGTATGAGTGTGTGTATGTGTCTGAGCTGTGATGTGAAATATATTTCTTACTATGTACCACAGTCAAATAAGTGTCCAAAAATATGTGTCTCCACAGATGTGGAGACACTTTAATACTGTGAGGATGGTATTAGTACCTACTTCATAGGGTTGTTGCTAAATGTTATTAAATGTTAAACAGCTAAAGTACTTGAACCAACACCTGCACAAAGTGAGCAACTGTTATAGGTTGACAACTATTACTAGTTGTTAGCTATTGTAGGTCCTGGTGATAGTGCCCCTCTGTTTCCGTATACGTGAGTAGTGTTCTTTTGGTACAGACTCTAGCTCCATTTGTCCACTATTAGTGCCTTCTTCTACAATAAAAAATAAAGGCCTTTCTAGATCAGTGGTTTTCAGAATATGGAACAATAAACAGTGGGGAGAGGAGTCTGAAATGAGACAACTAACTTTTGATTTATCCAGGAACATAAAAACAAACAAAATAATCTATGTTTTATCATCATCACTGCCACCACCATCATAATCCCTTAAGAAACAAGAAAACTTAAATACAAATAAAACAGGAAAAAAATCGCCGAACAAAGTTAACCAGATACATTAAAATTTATGAAAATCTTGTATTTTACTTGTATTTCCTTAGAGCAGAGTGAAACATATTCTTAGATCAGAGTCAGTTCAAGAAGCCACAGTTCAGATCCACATTCTTGCCTAGTCCCTGGACTCTTTCTAAAACTTCAAAGCATATGCTCAACTTCTATGAGATTCTGAGCCTATTTCTGGAGGATCTGATCACATATACCATATCTGCTTATATATATGCACTTACTTATACATTTACTTATGTCGATATGTTAAAGGCGCCTCAAGTCAGAGCTTCTATATACCATCAGCTACTTGTGAGTTGCTGGAGAAAAACAAATATTTAAGTACTTCCAATTTTCAGCTTCACTTTTGCATGTGGACAGTCTGTGAATATGGGTTAATAATCTGTGCCATTAACTTTCTATGAACAGTGGCACCAAAAGTTCTCTTGGTGGTGTAGCAAGAGACAAGCGATATGAAATGACCTATACGTTCTGAACAGATCTCCCAGAAACCTGAGCACTGGTGATGTTACAGCTCAGCTCCCTCAACCTGCTATACTGCATACTTCCCCAGCTAGATGAATCTAATCGGTGTTCCCAGGGCATTCTCGGTAGGTGAGCTGAGAAACTCATTAAGGAACATTTCAATGATAAGTTCTAATTCTCCTGAGAGCGTGTGCATTAAAGAAAATATTGAACCTAAGGAAAAGGAGGGGTATTAATTATACCTGCTGCTGTGTAACCAGTCACCCCAATACTTACTGACTTAAGGCAACAAACATTTATTTTGTCACATATTCTGCGGGTTAGAAATCTGGACACAGCATAACTGGGTCCTCGGGCTCAGGGTCTCTTACATCAACTGCTACAGCCAGGATGGCAACTGGGAAAGTCTCGCCTTACGTCTCAAATGGGGGATGGTCTTCCAAGCTCATTATATGGTTGTTGGCAAGGCACAACTTCCATGGCTGTTGAAATGAGGGCCTCAGTTCTTTCCTGGCTGTCAGCGGGAGGCCTCAGATCCTTTGCCCCGTGTGCCTCTTCACAGCATAACTCACAACCTAGGAGCTAACTTCCCTCAGAGCAAGCAAGGGAGAGACAGTGAGACAGAACCCCCAAGGCAGATGCCAGCGTTGTTACGTAACCTCATCTCAGAAATGAACATCAGCGCCTTTGTCTATTTTATCTGTTAGAAATGAGTCACTAGGTTTGGCTGAAACGCACAGGGAAGGGAGTGCTCGAGAGCGTGAATCCAGGAGGTGAGGACCACTCAGTCATGTTAGAGGCTCTGCCACAAGAGATTAGAAGGCAGCATCTAATCCAATCCTAAATTTCTCAACATTAGAAATCAGTGAAGTCAAGTTATAAGGAAACTGTACAAGCATACTAAAAGTGGGACTATTTCTTTTCTGTTTTGTTCCTATTGCATCCCAGTTCTAAGGAAAGTGCCTGGCACATAACTAAATGAAGTAATGTGTGGAGGACATACCAAGCCAAGGCCCCTGTCTGGGCCTCCCTTTATTCATCGTCAGAATTCATCTTCAGCCCCATCTTCAGGGGCTTGGAGTACGTAATTCCTATTCTATGATTCCTCCAGCTCTGGGCACTGGAGGAGACGAAGTTTCACATATTACGGGGACTGCCACATCTTCTACTTAGTATACTGATATTATCCAATGTAAAGCAAACCTCACAGTACGGACAAATAGACTTAAATGGAGCCTTGGGTTGGAAAAAATAATATTACCCACCGGCACAAGTGAATATTAAGAAAATGACAGAACTGTCACTTTTTTATTCCTTCTGCAGTTCCATTTAAGTGCATAAAATATTCTGATCCAATTAGATTTGACAAAGCCCACCAGAAACAAATAAACGTATCAGGAAGACAATGAAGGTTTATTCCACTGCTGTTAATAACACGCCTCAGCATAAGTCTTTATTTTACATTTACATATTGTTTCTTTATGAAGTGCTCTCTAATTAGGAAACTATTCACTATTCGAAAACAATTCTGGAAATAAACTGATTTTAGAGCCAGATCTTTGAACCTTTATATCAGAAGGTGTTAAACCAAATTTTTTTTTAAAAAAAAAGAATGAAGCATTTCAATTTTACTACTCTTGCTAAAATATTAATAGTGCTTTTAATAGTAAGATTTTAGTAAGAGCAATTTTCTACTTTTAACACAATAAATTATTTAAAATGTTTCTTTCCTCTTTAGCAGACTCTTAACATCTATTTTGTATGCTTTATAATATTCCTAAATAACAGTATGGTAGTCCATATGTAATTTATATATTATATATATACACATATACAAATATATATATATGTATAGCCACAAGCATATACTGATATATCTTACCTACATATATAGAGAAAGAGAAAGAGAGAGGAGAAATTGAGAATGCTAAAACATACTTCTACTCTTTGGGATTTCTAGTATAAAGTCTTTATAAACCATCCTCTTACCTGGAATAATAAAAACCAAATGGCCTAACTGGCTTTCCTGTTGCTCTTGTCACCTATAACTCAGCCTCAGTCTCCAAACCACCGAGAGAAACCAGATCATATCACTTCCCTACTTAAAAACCTTACATGACTTCCCACTGTACTTTGAAGGAAGTACAAACTCTTCCTCCCAGGGCCCAAGATTCACTGGCAGACCACTGACCTTGTCACCTGTCCTTCTGTCTCCTGTTCACCTTCCACTATCCCAGTGGCTCCTTTCAGCTCTCAGGACACAGCAGGGTCCCCTCTCCTTAAGAGTGCTCTCTGTTGCTTTCCGTTCCTTCTATCAAGTCTGTTCTGTCCCCAGATTAGTATGCCTGGCTCCTTTTCACCCCTGTGCCAAGTCAACTGTCACCTCCTCAGAGAGGTTTGCCTTCCAATCCAAAATATCCCTCGGTATCAGATCACCCTATTTTACCTTCCATACAGCACCTATGGTAGCTCTTTATTTATCTGCTGCTTTACTGCTGTCTCCTGCACTTGAATGCTGTGTTCCCAACGAGCAGAAATCTACTCCCTCCTGTTCAAGGTTGAACCCTCAGTATTTAGAATCCTGCATGAAACACAGTAGACATTCAATGCATGTATATATTGAGTGAATGGATGAATCAATGAATATTGATTCATTGTCATGAATGAATCATAAGTCATATCATTAATTTTCTTATTGCTCATTTCCTTATTTAAGAAATGGGAGGGGCTCCCCTGGTGGTGCAGTGGTTGAGAATCTGCCTGCCTCTGCAGGGGACACGGGTTCGAGTCCTGGTCTGGGAGGATCCCACATGCCGCGGAGCAACTAGGCCCGTGAGCCACAACTACTGAGCCTGCGCGTCTGGAGCCTGTGCTCCGCAACAAGAGAGGCCGCGATAGTGAGAGGCCCGCGCACCGCGATGAAGAGTGGCCCCCGCTTGCCACAACTGGAGAAAGCCCTCGCACAGAAACGAAGACCCAACACAGCATAAATAAATTAATTAATTAATAAACTCCTACCCCCAACATCTTAAAAAAAAAAAAAGAAAGAAATGGGAATTCAAGAAACACATACCTTTAACTTTGTTGGGAACACAGAATGAGCTGATTTAAGTAAATTTTCCATGGGAAGGCTGACACACACTATGTATACAATAGATGTTGGTTCCTCCCCTTTTCTCCCCAAGGGATGCGTAATTTGCTTAAAGACGCATATTTGAAAAATCATCCTAAGACACAACAGAGCACATGAATCCTCAGAATCAGAGGAACCACAACCTTGACCTTTTCCCAGAGCATTTCTGACAGCTTGTTGGTTAACCTCTCACTAGTAAAGGCTGCTCATCCTGCCACTTTTCCCACTTAAACACCTACAAAAACCTCTAACCCTACATGAACTTTCTACCAGAAAATAATCCAGTCACCCTAATTTAGTCTAGAGGGTCTTTACATTGGACTGTACTGTTGGCCTGTACATGGCATAGTCTCCTTGAAAGCCCCCAGCCTCTCTGATCACTGGCTTTCTCCCAAATCAGGAGGCGCTTCACGACGGTCTGACTAAGAACATGCTGGTCCCTGCTGGTACTGTCTTCCTTCAAGACCGAACTCACATATAGACAGTCAATGACCTTTCCCAGTTCCCCCAGGTCGAGTCAGATTGCTGGTACCACCCATCATGGGAATTGGTCACCCGCATATCAATTTCTCCTCCCCTTTGCAGTTAAACAAGGTGGCAAATACCTTTCCTTGGAAGCAATCAAGTGACAGATTCTTTGTCAAGAGCAGCGTCTATGCCACTGAGACACACTTAATCAAACTCACCGGGTTCACAGGACTGCCATGGTGTGAAATACTAATTTCTAATTAGCAAAATGCTTTGACCTCTGATGTGCATCCACACCCTCAGTGCTTTCTGCAGCTCACAGCAGGGCGGTCTGCACAGCTGCAGCAGACGCTGGGCCCAGTTGCACTGAGAATCTTGCCTCCAAATTCTCTAAGAGCCTCGCGTAGGCAGCTTGTGGGGTCAATAGCCCCGTTAACAGATGTGACTCCTTTTCTCTCCCTGACACAGCTTCCTGATACTAAATCATATTGAGGGCTCAGTCACGGTGATAACAATTATTCTGAATCCTTCAAACAACCCTGCTAGCTGGTTATTATTCTCCCTTTCTCAACCGAGGAATCTGAGGTCCAGAGAGGCCATAGAAGTTGCTCAAGGCCTTGTAGCCATTATTTGACAAATCTAGGATTCAAATCTGAGTCCATCTTACGAGCTGCCTACCATATGCATCAAATCAAAGGATGACTTTGAACTTGCTTTGACAAGTATAAACATGGACGCGTCCCAGCATGTAGCCCGATGCCCTCACTCACACGCGCCTGCACAGCTCCCATTTCCGTAACCATTCTGGACTCTAATATAAACACTTCTGTTTTAAAATGTGTCGCCTTTTAACAATGTGTTTTTAAATTTCCATAGGTAAGCACTCACTTGACTGTTGTATTAATTATATGCAGCTCAGTCTTAGAGCCCTTTGATAAATAAGGGTTATGAGCCATTGTTTCTCAAAGTGTGGTCTGCAGCTCATCTACCTCAGAGTTACCTCTAGCACAGAATAATGCTGTTCCCAGTGAATCAGAATTTCGGAGGTGGGGGGCGGCCTTCTGTAATCTCCATCTCATCTCTCATCCCATTCATTCAGCCCCAGCAGCATTCGGGGTGATGTGAACGTCGGGCAAAGATTGGATCTCTAAGCTCTACATTTAACATCTCCTATCCCCGACTAACAGTTAAGTCTGTAATACTCACAATGAATTCCTACTCCCAGAGCGCAAGCAAGGGAAGAAAAATAACCTTTAGTGACCATCATTTTGCTAGGTAGCTCTTTAGTTAACCTTGCAACACACTGCTGAGTTGACTATTACGGGGCCAATTTCATACTTCGAAGTTCAGAGCTGTGAAGTCATTATTAACACAGCTCTAAACCCAAAGGCCAATTTAATTCCAACTGCTTTGAGGTTTGCTTATATATAACTCACTTTCTCTTCTATTAGCGGGGAGGTTGGTCCTTCCGTTTTCCATACACCACTCCTTGTGACTTCTGTTATGTTGCTCGAAATGTGCATTTTCACCAGCTGGAACCTGGGAAACACGTTGCAGGGGCAGGAGAACAACCCAATTCTGCTACCTTGAGGGGTCTGGCTGAGTTTTGCATACTTGGTTTTCATTTCTGCCACTTAGGTAGGTAATTCCGGGCATCTGTGCTACCCAGTTAGCCTCTGTGATGGATGACACTGTCTACCCCACTTCCTCTGTGATTCCCAACAGCTCTGACAACCAAGCTCTGCACACGGGAGACCTTCAGTAAACGCTCTTGACTAATGATGGCATCTGTGTCTGACAAGCCCAGTAGCCATTGTGTACTGCAAATGAACGGGCTGGGTCCAAACTAAGAAAAGCGCCCAGTCCTTTATCCCAGAGGTCTGCTCCTGGGGTCATATACATTTCCCGAGCAGCAAAATAAGGATAAGGGATAGAGTTAGGTAACATTTAGGCGAATCTAAAGATCTTTTCAGCCAATTTTTGTTTTCCTTTTTACCCACAGACAGGCAGTATACAACAGTGGTTAGAGTGCAGAATATGAAACCAGAATTCCTGGGTGTATTTACTACCTCCACTAATTACCTGCATAACCTTGACCAACAGTGTTGTTGGAGACCTTGGGTTCCTCATCTGTAAAATGGGAATAACAGTAGTACCCATCTAATAAGTTATCTGTGACAGTTAAACAAGTTAGCACATAGCATAGTGACGGGCATACAGCAGGTCATCAGAATGTCACCGATGACTAGTTATTGTTGATCAAAGATCTCTTGCGAAGGCCCTATGTGGTAGACACGGAGCCAGCTCCTTTGCAGGGATTATCACAGAAACTCTGTGAAGGAGGTAATTATAGAGGTGTAGTCCGTTATGCACTCATACCTCCTTGGCCCACTCCAGTGGTCCCCTTGTGGAGAGCCCCAGTACACGTCAATTACTCCTCCAACAAGCTGAACATGACATTCTTTGTCATCCTGCCTGATGGTGTTTTCTGGCCACTGGTAGGTGGGAATGCTGGGGAGACAGTGTCCATGGAGCATCCCTCAACCTGTGAGTCGCGGGTGCTATAGGTAAGTCCCCCAGCTTCCTTGCCACGATTCTAAGGATGTCCTAGACACCCTCTCGGAGTCTCCAGTGAGACTTAGCTCCAGGCACCCACAGTGATAACCTGTCTGTAAACACACTCTGTCCTGCCCCCCTTCCCTTTCATTGCCTTCCTCACCTACCCTCTTACGTGTTTGCTTCGATTGTCTCCCCAGTGCTTGCATCCAAACCCTTGTCTCACTATCTGCCTTTGGGGAAGTGGAGACTAGGACAGTACTGCTGTCCCCACTTTACAGGGGGCCGCTGAGGCCCAGAGAGGTTAACTGCATGCCAGAGGCCATACTCTCTTCTCCTCCAAGACGGAATTGTCCTCTGGTCCTTAGCATATGACTTTAATATCATAAAGTCAGGGTTACAGTGCTCTGGGGACATTAAGTAGAATCAGTTGGGAATTAGGGAAGATTGTGCAGAGAGAGTGACATTGGATCTGCTCCTGCAAAGACATATAGGCAACTGCGTGCCTGGGGGAGGCGGGCGGAGACAGGACTGAAAAGCAGTCATATACACAGGAATGACCTTGTGAGCTGTTAAAATATTTACTAAAATCCCCTCACGCGAGTTGGTGAATAGGACTTCCCCCTCCCTCCAGGACTCCCCACTGCTCTGCAACCCCACCCGTCCCCCGGGACACCCTGGGTCTGTCCATGATACAACAACTTATGGGGTAACACAGCAGAATGCTGCCAGGACTCTGGTCCAACAATGGCTGGTGACTCTGACTGATTGGTCCCCAGACTTTACTTGTTACTAAATATTTGCAATAAATATTCTTGGCAAAAGGAGGGGCATGAGCAAAGTTATTTACAGATTAAATCCCATGGTTCTTCCTCTCCCCTTGCTTTTCAAGGTCCCATTCATCACACAGCTAAAAAATAAATGTCTACGTGATACGCTGGCCAAGATAAATTTTTTTTCTTTTCCAAGATAAATGTTTAATGCCATGAGCAATTACCCAGTCAGAACCTTCCCCATAGCATGACAGCTGATGAAACAGAGCCCAGCGCTTAGCTGTGAAGACTTCCACCTAAGATGGCAGAAACATATGGTGTTTCAACAGGTCAGTAACTCCCCAGATTTCCCACCAGTTGGCCTGAAAAACACAAAGCCTGCAAATTCACGGTTACTGAAAAGCGCTCTCAGTGTGAGGTTCGGTGACCTGAGCAAAGGAAAATGACTGCAAGGGAAGTACCAGCACAACAGATTAACAAAGACGGCCAAGTTCATGTTTAAAGTTGGACAGCTGTATTTTTCACATTAAGGAAGTCACCTTTTCTGACACTTCGAACTTGCTCTTTGCTCTTCCGGGTGGAAAAGAACAAAGACTCCTGATTAAAGACTAACACTTCTTTCAGAAGGTAACAACTGGACATCAGAGCCCCCTTTATACCATGCTCTAGCTTAGAAATTGATATGTACCAAAGTCTCCTGAATATATTTGTATGTCATTTCACTTTTTAATTGGAAGATACTGGGCTTTACAGGGAGGAAGGGAAGTTAGCAATCCCATGAGAAATGGCTGCAAGAAGGGGATCCCAAAACAGTCAAATTACATTTCAAAAGGCATCTTTTAGAAAGGAACCTAGGACGATTTTTCTTAGTGGTGATCACAGTGAAGAGGAAGAAAACAGAAATAATAAAGACACACAACTCAGAAACAAACATTCAAAAACAGAGGCAGGCTAACAGCAGCCCCAAAGCTTTGGCCTCTGTGGAGGGTTCCTTCTTAAACAAGTTACCTAACACAGCTAAATCTGTTACCTCTGGCCACATACATGGGGTGCCTTCTGAAAATAACCATCTTGGAGAGTAATCGGTCTTCACTGATTCATTCTGAAAGCCAGCTGGCATCTGCGAGTTAAAAAGGTAAGATGGGGCTTCCCTGGTGCAGCAGTGGTTGAGAGTCCGCCTGCCGATGCAGGGGACACGGGTTCCTGCCCCGGTCCGGGAAGATCCCACATGCCGCGGAGTGGCTGGGCCTGTGAGCCATGGCCGCTGAGCCTGCGCGTCCGGAGCCTGTGCTCCGCAACGGGAGAGGCCACAACAGCGAGAGGCCCGCGTACCGCAAAAAAAAAAAAAAAAAAAAAAAAAAAAAAAGGTAAGATGTCTGAAGTACACACCAGAGTTAAGAAGGGTGGTTAACGCTTCCTTAGTCTCTGTCTGCAGAAGACTTCCTGTCCCCTCTTAGCCCTCTCTCTGGGTGAGGTTAGGCTCTGAGTCTCTGGGGGATGCACTGTTTTGGGAAGGTGGGCATCTTACTAGGTTAAATGCATTTTATAAACGAACTTTACCAAGGTGCTTCTGCCCATTCCAATAATAACCTTTCTAAACTGCAGCAACACAGCTCTCTCAACTAAAGTTGGTTCTGTAAGTCCAACTGGCCCGAGGCAGGGGAACGCAATCAGACTCACAGGTTGCATCAGACCGAAACTTTCCGGACCACCCAGTTCCAGAAACTGACCTGGAGACTTTCCGGACCACCCACTTCCAGAAACTGACCTGGGGAATTTCCACCCGGCCCAGCCTTCCCGCCTTTCGAGGGGCGGGACTAACGGTCCCCCAGGATACCCGAAAAGACCACCAAATAAGGAAAACCCTGCGCTCTCCCGGATTCACCACACCCCTTTCCCTTCTTCCCCTATAAATTCTGACCAAACCGTTGCCCGGGCGCGACTTCTCTGGCCCCTTTCTCTCGGGCCAGTGAACCGCGCCCGGGAGCGTTCCCAAATAAAGCTTGTTTAAGCTCTCCTCTGTTTCTTGGTGCCGTTCCTTACAGGTTCCAGAGAAGACATCCAAGGTTGGAATATTTTACTACTGTGCAATTTCATTTGTAAGCATCAGTTTGGGGCCTAACACTTGCTGGGCCCTGGAGGATCCAGTGCCTCTGAGAACTTCATGGAGGTGGTTAAAGAAACACAGCTGCCGTAGGAGAGGGGCGGTCCCACTCGAGAGGAAAAGGAAAAGAAAAGGATGCAGGGCTTCCCAAGGAAGCTGGAATGAACAAGCCGGGGCCCAGGGGTGGACTATGGCATTTCCAGTACAGATGTGACCAGATACAGAAAGGTCAGGAAGCATGTGACAGGAGCACAGGGTGAGGGGTGAGACAAAGGCCCCCGGGGGAGAAGGCAGAATGGGGGAAGAAGGCCCACCCTGATCTGGAGGAAGGGGAGAGGGGTGGAGATGTTTGGCACCAACAAATAACAGGTCATTTCAGATGTTAAGAAAAGCACTAACAAAAATAAGAGCAGTACTGGCAAACATTTTTGTACCACCATCATCCTAAGCACTTTTTCATGTACTTAATTCTCACAACAGTCCTATGGGAGAGGTACCCCTATGGGTCCCATTTTACAGATAAAGCAAGTGAGGCAAAATAAGTGAGGTGTAGCAAGTTTAGTGGTAGCGCTAGAAAGTGGTGGAGCTTGGGATGTAAAAGGAGGCAGCCTGCCTCCATAGCCCATGCTTTTTAACACTGTGTCACAGTACCTCTTCGTTGATGACCGATGTCAGCAGATACCTGTTAATACTGAACTACTATGTCCTCTCCACTTTTTAGAAAGGAAAATTAAGGCGGAGAAAGCAGATGTGACTGTGGAAAGGTCACACAGAAGAATCACTGGTAATTTGTGTTTACAGATAATCCTCTCAGCCATTTTAGCTTCACTTGTCTGTAAAAACAAAGTTAAATATAGAGCTGGGGCCCATAAAAGAAGGCACTCCCTAAATCTTGAATACTCTATTATCACAGTGCTCACAATACTGGTTGTTCCTAATAAGACGCTTGGCAGTGAAATTTGCAAGGCATCTAGGAAATCTTCAATAGTTTTGCTACAATCTTGCCAGCTAAGGACTACAAAACAGATCAGTTAGTCTTCTGCAGACAGTCCCCTGAAGCGGGATGGTACTCATCTGCGTGACAATAACAGTGATGAGAGAAGAGCTATTGGTCCCACGGCTCCTTGCCAGACTCCTGACATTCTAATCCGGCACTCTTGATTGAATCCTGTAAACTGGCCTTTACAGCCAAGGTGATCTATACTATTTTTAAAAATTAATTAATTTATTTTTGGCTGCGTTGGATCTTCGTTGCTGCGTGCGGGCTTTCTCTAGTTGCGGCGAGCGGGGGCTACCCTTGGTTGCGGTGCGCGGGCTTCTCATTGCGGTGGCTTCTCTTGTTGCAGAGCACGGGCTCTGCGCGCACGGGCTCAGTAGTTGTGGAGCGTGGGCTTAGCTGCTCCACGGCATGTGGGATCTTCCCGGCCCAGGGCTTGAACCCATGTCTCCTGCATTGGCAGGCAGATTCTTAACCACTGCACCACCAGGGAAGCCCGTGATCTATACTTTTAATGGGAAAAAAAATATCAGGAAATAAACGCACAAATCATGTAACTGACTATTTACCAACTTCGATGGGAGCTTCTTACTGAAGCATAAATGATTTCAGGGCAATTTCAAACAGCCACTTACCTTTCCAATGCATATCCATCAATGTGTTAAAGCTCGCTTCCAGAGTGTGATTTCAAACGGCAGGCATCATGTTCCCTGCTAAGATAAAGACCCTCGGGTCCTATTCACTCATTGTGAAGGCTCTGTTGCAATATGGCTGCATGATAAATCAAGAACGCCTTTGTTATTTATGAAAAGTTTTGCCTTCTTGATGTTTTCCCACCGCATCTTTTCGGTCTTCCTTGTTCTCTGCTTGTTACTTCTTCCTCACTGTCATAACTGGGAGGACTGTTAGTAGGCAATTGAAAACGCCCCCTACACCTGAATCGATGAGTGTTTGTTCAGGAGGTTGTAAGGAATGAACACCTGTTGGCCAGAGAGCTTGTCTGAATGGCGGGCGAGACAATTCCAAGACCTGAGACAAAAAGTGTAGCTGGAAGACCACTCCTCCTAGGCTCCCCTCTCTCCATTTTCCGAGAAGGACAGAGATTTCTCGTTGAGCTCCATAATCAATCAAATGAGAGACGGTAACTGTTGGGGTCAGAAACTCCTTGAAGCCACTTTTATTCTTAACAATGGGAAATCAGCTGTGCAGCTGTGTAAGGACCAGCCAGAACGTGTTCCCAGGCATGGGAAACACACTCATGAATTTGTCCTACTGAGGGCGGGATGGGGACGTCGCTCATTCAGATTTACTTTGGAGGGGAGTTTACTACTCTCAACTGCAGGTTTTTTGGAGAAGCTATCTGTAAACAGCATGCTATATCAAATACTGGAAAGTGAAAGATGGCATGAGCAAAACATCCCTAGGAATGGCAGTGCTCACCTGAGAAAACTGGGTGTAGGGTCTTCCAGGTTCAGTAACCTGAAAAATGAACTTTGTTAGACTAAGCCCCCTACTTAGGACAGACCCTGTAATTTAAACAGTGTGATAGCGTCAACTATAGGGCTGACCTGCTTAAGTAATTGGAGTAGTTTAGGATGACATATGCTCAGTGGTTGTGCTATTTTGGTTCTAAAGGTTGGAGGATAGTAGAAAAGGGAGATAAGTTTGACTTTTCATCTTGGCCTATGACATTTGACCAAGAATGAACCCTGAATGTGGGTAAAAGTGATGCCACCAAGTAGCCTGTCACTTTGTGTCCCAGAACTCCACTGAGGATGGCTCTGCACACAGCCGGTTTATCAGAGACTAAAGATTTCTAACTCTGACTACCTGCTCACAACAGCTTGCCTGCAACCACCCAGCTTAACAGGATCAAGGAAAGTAAAACTGTCTGTACTAATGTGATTCTACAATCCAAAGACATTCTTACCCAGGAAGATAAAAGTTACAAATATTTTTCAAGGTTTGTTTTAGGAACTTCCTGAAAATCCATCCATTTGAACAATGTATCACCCCATTCTCAAAAAAAAAAAAAAAAAAAAAAAAAAAAAGAAAACATTTCCATCAGGGTAAATAGCTCATTTTCAGGACCAATAATCGCTCAACTGGGCTAAGTCCCCTCATCAAACAAGAGTTTCGCAAAAAGACTTGCTTCAAAACCCTCCTTGCTGGATCCACCGATTCTAAACTGTACTATCACACACTTTGCCCAATTCTGATCAAATCTCCCCCATTAAAAAAAGTCCCTGACTCCAGACAGCCAAACTGTAAAAATATTTGCCCTTGTCCTCCCTCTCCTGAGACTCTACCAAGACTTTCAAGATGGTAGCCCCCTTACTACAGTGAACTACAAACGTGACTTTGCAATATCAACAGGCAATTTTGGTAGCCATGTCAGGGCGCTGACAGTCAACAACTTGCAAATTCCAAGCTATTTGCTACAATGTTCTACTGCTCTATGACCTTTGATATAGACCAGAGAACGTCAGAACTGGGTATACACCTAAGAGTGGCATTTCTAGTTCATGTGGCAACTGTATGTTTAACTGTTTCAGAAACTGCCAATGTATTCTTTCTCTGCATTTCTGCTTTGTCATTTAAAGAGAAATAATGCAATGAGAGCGAAATGCTCAGGACTGTGGAGGCTAAAAGAGGAAAACGTTGGAGGTCAACAGAACTCACCCTTGTAGCTTAGCTAAGCCTCCTATGGTATTGGCATCACTTCCTCTTCTGTTAATCTTCAATCCCAACCCCTCACTTGAGAAGGATTCTGTCTACTTATCATGAATTTAGGGTTCTTAATTCAGGGTTCTTCCCCAGACTTTTCCAGGTATGTGATTAGAACATTTATCAAACAGATTAGCTCAATTAGATACTAAAGATGCTTAAGAAAACTGCATACAATTCTTATCTGTTTACACAAATAACGTTAACTCTCAAGGGTGAGACTCAAGGATGTATTTTACAACATGGGGAATATGGGCAATATTTTGCAATAACTATAAACGGAAAGTGACCTCTAAAACTGTACAAAAATATTTAACTAAAATATGACACTGATAGAGGGGTAATAAAATTTTAAAAAATTAAAAAGAAATTTTAAAAAGAATGTTGAGAATGTAATATGGATTTTATAGGCTTCGTCGAAAAGCAAAGTTATGTAGTACAGAACTGTCGTTAACAAAATAATCTGCCCCCCTCTAACCCCTCCCCCCAACAAAGATTTCCACATCTTAATTTCTTGACCTGTCAATATGTTACATTACATGGCAAAAGAGACTTTGCAGGTGGAATAAGGTTACAGACCTTAAAATAAGGAGGTTATCCTGGATTAGCTGGGTGAGCCCCGTGTAATCCCACTGGCCCTTCAGAGCGCAGGAGGAAGGCAGAAGAGTCAGTGAGAGATGCAACTGCAATAGAGGAGACAGGAAGCCTTGGAAGCATGAGAGGGACTCGAGGAATGAACGGCAGCCAATGCATCAAGGTGGCCTGGAGAAGCTGGCAGCAGAGAAACAGAGACCTCAGTCCCACAACCACAAGGAACTAAATACTGCCAAGGACCTGGCAGGAAACACATTCTCCCCTAGAGGCTCCAGAAAGAAACAACCCTGTTGGCACCTTGATTTTAGCCCAGTGGGATCCCTATTGGACCTGTGACCCACAGAACCACAAGATAAGAAATTTGTGGTGTTTTATGCAACCACGTTTCTGGTAATTATTATTTTTTTTTAAAGATTTTTTTTTTTCATGTGGACCATTTTTCAAGTCTTTATTGAATTTGTTACAATACTGCTTCTGTTTTATGGTTTTGGTCTTTTGTCCGTGAGGCATGTGGGATCTTACCTCCCCAACCAGGCATTAAACCTGCACCCCCGGGGCTTCCCTGGTGGCGCAGTGGTTGAGAGTCTGCCTGCCGATGCAGGGGACGTGGGTTCGTGCCCCGGTCCGGGAAGATCCCACATGCCGCGGAGCAGCTAGGCCCGTGAGCCATGGCCGCTGAGCCTGCGTGTCCGGAGCCTGTGCTCTGCAACGGGAGAGGCCACAACAGTGAGAGGCCCGCGTACTGCAAAAAACAAACAACCAACCAACCAAAAACCTGCACCCCCGGAATTGGAAGGCAAAATCTTAACCACTGGACTGCCAGGGAAGTACCTCTGGTAATTATTTACGGCAGCAAGAAATATGACAAGAAGTATGACCATGAATCTCATATGCTTAGTTATATCGGGGAGACTACAGCAATTCATTCTCAAAGCGTCCTGGTGAAGTAGCTGTTTTGCTTGACTTGACTCGATTTTAAATACACAAGGGGACTGAGGTTCAAAGATAGTAAATGATTTGCTTTATCTGAGGAGATAGGACTCAAAACTTGTGCTTTCAATGCTGTCCTACCTTATAAGACTATCTCACGGTGGGTTGAAAACACTTCAAATCTGATTCCTACATTTCCATTTTAACACCATCAGGTCATCCTCAGATTTTTGGCTTCCCAGGGCAAACAGGCAGGGGCTACATAAACTCATCTCTTTCCTTTTCTAATTTTGGAGTGGCAACAACAGGTGAGAATCCCTGTTATAACACTTGAGCTCTCTAAACTCATCCTTATTATTTCTTCCTTCAAATGTATTTTGCCTGAGCCCAAAACACAGTGAGTAATGAAATTCAACAATTTCCCCACAGAGCATAGGCGTATATTAATAAACAAGAAGTGATTTGCTGGAACGCCTACACTGCAAACGAGAAATAATGGGGGTTCAGGCTTCTGTAATGCACATGTTTATGAAACCATATTGATAATTATAAATACTATTCATCTTCCAGACATTCACAGACAGAACACAGTTATACATCATTGGTTACTAGAAGAAATGCTGACAACACAAGGGTGATCTTGGTTTCTTTCATTTTCAGTTTGTTTCAGAATATGTACAAATACACGCCTCCACACAAAAGCATTGTTGACTTCACTAAAGCAGTTCTCTTTTGAGGCTGTATTTATTGACCCTTGTAAAAAAACAGGATTACATACTTACGGCTGTTTTGGTTCACTAACACTATTAGTATATTATTGTTGATTGTTAGAAAACAATTCCCAGAGACCATTTATAAAAAGTCAAGCATACGTGGAAACCAAACTAGTGGAGATAAGTTAGAAACTACTCGAAGTCTAGATGAGGTGCATGAAATGAGATGCCTGCGGGCGTAAGGAATGAGGAGAGGGGGTGGAGTTAGCGGGGTGTCAGGCAGTAAGGGATAGTGGGGTCTGTGGTGACATGGAGAACACACACCGTGTCTGAAGTGGGAAGCCTCTACTTAGATCCAGTTAGCTGTAACTGCATGGGACAAAGGCATATTATTGTCTGATCTTCTGATTTTTCAAAAGAAAAGCCAGAAATATAGTTATGAAATTTCTTGATTCTTAAACTATTAGCAAGGAATTAAGTTTTTAAACACACCTGTTGTTTGTATTCCGTTTGAGATCTCTAGTGTCAAGTTGGCTGACAACTGGAAAGCAGTACATACTCTACTGGATTGGTACACGTCCTGTGTAAAATATCACAGATTTAGAGACGCTGACAAACGGAAATAACGTTTGGCACTCTGGTCTCAGGTTAAATGCCATCTTGTCCGAGAGGCTGTCCTTGTCCTGGTTCACAGACCTAGGAACTGGGCAGGACCATGGTTATAAACCGGAGCCCCACGATCCTAAATCCTTTGTTGTTTTGACTCTTTCTGTAACGCAGCATTAAAACCTAGAGAGGCAGGCAGCGGATGCGACCAGTGTTAATGGTGTGATTATGAATCAATTCACTTTCCCCAACACAAAAGTAACCACTGACTCCGCCGCTCGATCCCTCAAGAATAATAATCCCACTCCGTGTTCTCAAATAGCCACAGATAGGTTTCTAAACCTAAAGATCAACTGGAACAAAATTAAAACCAATTCTTTTATCCCTTTTCCTCCTTTTTTCCTGACTGGCTTTATCATTCAGAGACCAAAAGAGTCTATCTTGCAGTGTGAGCCAGCTTTCAGACCACTTGTAAAATGCTTAAGAAACTTGTCTGGTAAACCAAGGTCTTGAACGGATCCCTGGATCACATGGAATTGCTGACTGCAGTAGAATTCTGGATACGTCTTCTCATCCATTCATGCAACAAGCACTGGGAATTCTGACAAGTCAAAACTGACAAGCCCAGCCCTAAGTAATTTATAACATAATTCAACTGTTTGCTTATCTACTCATCTATTTAATATAAAACAAGCCATTTTTACATGCTAAGTATTACGCTAGGTGCTGCGGTATAAAGAAGAAAAAAGTACAGCTGAGTGCTAGAAACTGACATTTTCAACAGTTACGGATGAGGCGATAAACTAAGGATATTAAATTATTATTACAGTTGCTGTTGTAGCTAACATTTGTTGAATATTTACTATGTGCCAGGCACTGTTTTAAGTATGCTACATACAGTACTACATTTAATTCTAACAATAACCTTATGAAATTGGTACTATTGTAATCCTGCTTTACAGCTAGTAAGTGGCAGAGCTGAGACTCAGATCCATTTAATCACGTTAGCTGCAAACCTGTAGCCCTAAACACTGATAACAAAACTATAAATTATAAGATATGAGCCATTCATTATGATGAACAATAAGGTGATTCCGTAAAAGAAGCCTTCACACTGAAGCTGAAAGAAGCACTAGATTTTGACAACTTACGTATTTTTCTCTTTGTCAACATTGATTATGGCTATCCATTACCCCACATCTCACGCAGTGCATTGAAAATTAGGAGTGTGATTAGACTTCTAAAACATTTTTACTGTTGCAATTATGAAACAATAGAGTGATTAGTAGTTTTATGGGCATGGTAAATAAATCTTGATTTGGGGAGAGATAATTGGATTAAACAGTAATTGCTGCAATCAACCGTACTTTTTATGTCTTTAAACGCCCGTGAAAGCCTAAATTCTAACCGGGGTGAAAGATTCAATATTTAACAAAATCACAACTCTTAAAATTAATTTTTTATCACCTCAGTTTAATGAAATCTGAGAAAATTCTGCTTATTGAGGGTAGGCTGACATTTTATTTCCCCCAATTTGGGCACATTAAAACAATTTGTTTTTTCATTTTGGATTGCTGTAGTGAATGAGATAGTAGATAGCAAAGTTACCACACTTAAAAGTCGCCTTCATTCATTGATAAGGGAACAATCCAGAGGGGCTATAAATGGCTTCCAGTAAAGGTTTCCTAGCTCAAAGGATGTCACCTCCACCTAGTTTCCCTAAGCTTTGCCTCATTTTCCCTGGAGCTCCTGGCTCTGTGGCCTCCAAATGGCTCCCTGGGGCTCCTGAGGGCCACACCCACCTCCAATAGGAGGTGTTGGATTGGCTGGCAGATTTCCAGTGGTTCATCCTGATTGGACAGTTTACTGCCCATCATCACTATGGCCACGGTGATTGGCTTAGGCTAAATCAGGTGTGGCCCCTGGACTTGGGAACTACGCCGGGCAGACCACATGGCTAAAAGAAGCTTGGCGCTCTTCCCAGAGGGAAGAAGTGTGCTGTGGCTGCTTTCTGTAGAAAATGTCTACCATTAAAAAGAGTTCATGCTAATTTTACATGTCTTTATATATTAACAACAACAACAAGCCCAAATGGCTGCTATGTTCCAGATATTAGTTCTAGTAGGTACATGAAACAATAATTAAAACATAAATTCTTTTAGGAGTTTTCAGTCCCTAGGTAGAAAGTCAGTTCAACAGGGAACAAATCACTTATAAAGCCCCCCACACCTCAGAAGATCACAAAGTTGGACTAGCCTACATACGGGCAGATGACAGAGGTGCCAATAAAGGGTAAGTGATATTTATTCAACCTTCCACTTAAGAGAGTGTGCAGTTCACTGTAGGAAGCTGCCCATTAAGAGTAGGTTTTTTTTTTTTTTTTTTAACTTTAATCAACAATTTGGGATTTTAAAGAACATCAGTTATTTGAAAAAAGAACATTTTAAGCGTATCTAAATTTCCTACTAATTGCAAATAACTGAAAGATGACAGAAGTCACCCGTTTCTAATATGCAAAACAGATGTAGAGTTTATTCACATTATAAATTTATAATTTTTTAAACTATCTATGTTTCATTTCTTGTTTTTCCCAAAATAGTCCCCATCCCAATTTTTAAACAGGACTGCATTATTCATTTTAAAATATTTTTTTTCTCTTCTCCATCTTGGGAACTACTACTTATCCTTCAAATTCCAGTTCAAATGTAAGTCAGTGCCTTAAATCAGAACCTATCTAAATGCTGTAAATGCCATTTATCAATTACAGAGCCCTGATCCTATTCTGGAAACTCCAAGGGCAGGGATGTGCCCCTCGTTTCTCCCAGCATCTCCAGGAGCTCCATCCTTTCTGACACCCTGCAGACGAGCAATAGATAGGGTTGCATTATTCCTTTGCCTGCTTCCCTGCCGGGAAAAATGTTTTCTGGAATCTCTGCATCATACTGTACAAACCTGAGAGAATAAATCAGGGTTCTTTCTGTAGGGGTGGTTAAGTGGGAGAGTGAATGGCTTTGCTCTTAAGGATTTCCTTCTGATGAATTCTTGTTGGTGCAGAAATATTGTAGTAGCAAACCACGTGGTCATGTGTTAGCCTGAGAGGAGACAGGGCCTACAGCTATTACTCCGCCAGTGAGGGCTCAGGGTGCATTCTGTAACAGACAGTGCACTCCTAGGCATCTAAATTCCAGAGGATTGGGTACAGAATGGCAAGCAGTCTGGTCTATAGCCCTGGGATTATAAGACTCTAAAACCTTGACTTCTTAGCTAAGAAACTCACTTGCAATTACTGACCACAGAGAAAGCTCTCCAGGAAATCCCATTTGCTAGAGATGATCTAACTGGGGATTGAAAGAGTACCCCCAAGTCTGTAAATGAGAAGTACAGCTGTCACTTGACATACTTTGTTTTATTTCATTGACTAGGAGAAAGCAAACCTACAAAACTAAGTTTGCCCCAAATTCACTCTCACAGAACTTTTAAGTGAATCAGAATAATTAGAGCAAAAGTAATATCTTGAGCACAGTGATGCTGGAGGGACAGGATACCAGTCACTGGACAGGCTATGGGCTATAGCCCGGGTCTTCAGTGAGAAGGGTGGAGTGCCCTCTGAGCATTGCATTCACCTCCATTTTAGTCTTCTCTTAGTGATTCAAATTGGACTTTACAGTATCGTAAGGAGCCCATAAAAGGCATTAACATGGTAACCTCTTCCCAAGGCCACTTACCACAGTGGCCACCCTCTGAATTGACCCAGCCCTTCACGGGTCTAAAATTGTCCCTGTTCCTGGCTCAGCCATTTGTACCTTTAAGGTGCATGCTATCCTGAGCATCAATTACTGGGTTCAGCTGAGGATTCGTGGTCCTGTCTGCTCTTCCTGCCGTACCACTCTCAGCATGACAAAGTAGAATCAGAAATGTTCCTGTTTACTGCTAAGTCAAGCTTACATCTCTGGTCTAGCTTCCGTAAACAAAAACAAAAGTCCCAAGTATTTATGGTCGGCCCAACTTGCCAGGCAAATGAAACAGGATCTTTTAAATTCGGTGCTATTTAGAGTAGTTAGACTGGCACTGTGTCATTTTCTATGAGGTTTTTCAAGGCCTTGGGTTCTCTGCTATTACAGTTTCTCTCTCTTTCTCTAAGCATTTCAAGGCCCGTTATAGATTAACAAGTTACATTTTTTTTTTTTATAACTATGACCCGAAACTCTTTTCTGAGCTTCAGATTTATATCCGTTTCATTTAGGCTTTCATATATTTGGGAAGACTCAACTGGGATTCTCAATTTTTCTCCTCCCATTCCCAGGAGTCTCCCTAATCTCTTGTTATAGCATCCAAACGGCCTCAAGCTATACACGTGGGATTCACTCTTATTTTTCCTTCAAACCCAGTATTATTTTCCCCTTAATCCCAGTACTGAACCCATCACTAAATTATGTTATTCTTCCTATAAGATATATATGTAATGACAGATGTACATATACATATATACATATATATATGTGTGTGTGTGTGTGTTTCCACTCATTTCATTACATCTCCACCATTACCACACTCTCTAAGCTAGTGGTTCTCAAAGTAAATACCATCAGCATAACACAGGGACTCCTTTGAAAGGCACATATTTGGGCCTCCTTCCACTCCCAGATGTTCTGAATCAGAAACTCTGGGGGTGGGCCCAGCAATATGTGTTTTTACAAGCCTTCCAGGTGGTTATGTTGCACACTGAAGTTTGAGAACCCCTTCACTAAGCCATTCTATTTCAGCTCGACAACTGCAGTGCACTCTTAATTGGTCTTTCCACTCCCATGCTTGCCCTTTGCTATATTACCTTCTCAGTAGACAAAATCATTTTTATTCCTAATTCTGATCCAGTCACTCCCTTGCTTAATACTTCTCTATGGCTTTGAAACGCACTCAGAATAAAATTTTAGAAATATTTACCATGGCCTGCAAGGGACTGCCTGCTCCGGCTCCTACCTACTGCCCTAACTTCTCCCCGTCCCCTCCCTTAGCTATACCATGGAGTGTCCGCCTGCTGACCTGCTCCGTGGATCACTCTTTCTTCCCCCATCATCTGCTCTTCATCCAATAGGCCCCTCTCCACCTCCATTATTCCTTCTCCCACCCTGCCTCTTACCACACTTGGGAATTTTCACACAAATATCCCTTGTTTACCATGTAACTCTGCCCTAGATGTTCAATTATGTGCAAACAGGGACCATGTTTATTTCGATTTCCACTGTGTACATACTGCCTCCCACAATGCTTATCACATGACAGGTGCTTTCAAACAAACAAAAAACCCTGCTTGTTGAATGGCTAATAAGATACAATTCGTATAAAGCTTAAAATACAAACCAAACAGAATAATCTTCCTGTCAGCTCACTGGGATGGTGATACAGATACAAGCAGAGCCACGCAGGACAACGTACAAAGGAGGTAAACATCCTGTCATGGCTTCATCAATCCCCCCTTTATGCACAATCCTTCCTTCTAAAAATCATGACCCAAGCTCTACTGCCCCCAAGACATCAATTTTGCATTCTACTCTCAAAAAGCCCTGATCTCAATCATTTCCAAAGTGCCTCCTAAGGTGTACACCAATAAAGGCTAATGGCATAATTTCCAGGTTTGGAAGAGACATTAGAAGGACTTTTCTGGGATAGGGCCTGTGATGCTTCTTTGTATGTGTCAACTTGTTGAGGCCACGGGGGTGCCCCAGTATTTGGTTATACGTTATACAGGGTCTGTCTGTGAGGGAGTTTCTGGATGAGATACACATTTGACTTGGTGACCGAGTAAAGCAGTTGCTCACCAGTGTATGTGTGCCTCAGATAACCTGAGGGGCTGAGCAGAATTAAAGTCTGAATATGAGAGAATCCTCTTTCTCTCTGCCTATCTTTGAGCTGGGACATCGGTCTTCTGCTGCCTTCACACTCAGACTCGAGCCATTAACTCTCCTGGGTCTCCAGCTTGCCAAGTGCAGATCTTGGAACTTCTCAGCCTTCATAAGAATTGTGAGCCAATTTCTTATAATCAATCTATCTAGCTAGCTAGCTAGCTATCTTATTGGTTCTGTTTCTCTGGAGAACACATAATAATGCAGGGCCCTGCTGGACACAAGAAAATCGTGTTTGTGTATATTACTATTTCAAAGTAGATCTGTGGACCTTGGCAAGCCCTACCTGATTTATAAGCCTTACCCAATATGCCTGTCCACAATATCCCTGGTGAATGTCATACTCAAGCTTGATGCCACATCAAAGGACCTGCTGTAGAACTTCTTGAAGTGTAAATGGTCCAGCACATCTCAGCAGAAGAGCTCCTGCTGCACGCCTACTGCTCTGACTTCTGCCATCACCCCCGGGCTCCAGGACCTCAGCCACCAGGCTCAGGCCTGGCCTATTTAAGTTCCCTCCCAGGAGGGGAAGACAAGCAGGGGATGCATGGTGTGCTGAGCTCCAGCTGTGCTGGGCCCAGCCAGGGTGGAGGGACCCTAGCCCGTGTGTTCTTTATTCCCTGGGAAGACTGGGTATATTCATTTAAACTAACCATTAATTTCAAACAGGGCATTGTAAGTATTATTAGAAGCACATTATTGAATGTTGAACCCGAAATATTAAAAAAGTGAAAAAAAAAAAAAGGTGGTTGGAAAGCTGTCAGCTAACACCTAGGCAGGCATATTCCAAACAGAACCACTTCAGGGGGATGTAAATGCTAATCACACAAGGCCACTCCATTATGATGGTGCAACGAGACAAAACAAGGTCACTGCCATCATGTGTGAAATTAGACAGAAACAAGGATGCTCTGCAACCACAGAAATAACTCAACACCTCCCTTTTCCAGTTCACATAAGTGTCTACTGTTTTTTTGTTAGTGACAATTCTTGCCCAGCTCTTGTCGTCCCACCTCCTAGATCAAAATCACCAAGACACTGAGTTATCAAATTGTCTCTACCACCTAAGATGACCTAACCCCAAACTGATCCCTGCTTCCTGAAACCTTCTTAGAAACACCCAACTCAGCCCAAACTCTACAGTGAATCCCATCTGAACTCCTACATCCTGAAGAAGCTTTGGTGGCAGGCGCTTGTTTTTCATGCAGCGAGTTAAAGAAACCTAACTGTGTTTGACTACAGATGACTTCCTAATGGGCTCTGACTACTGAACTTTGATATAACCTTGCACAAGGAAGTGCTTGCTCACTCAAGGTCATACTTTACAGAAAGAAAGAGTGGTTATGGAAATTAACACTGATGTTACCCAGAGATTCTCAGTATAAGCCAAAGTGACTCAGTAAAAAAAAACAAAAAACAAAACAAAACCAAAAAAACACCAGCAAATAAGGAAGGAAGGAAGGACAGAAGGGAAAGATAATTTGACCAAGATTAAGATCTCCTCAAAGTATTAAGGTATGAGCTGGTAACTTGTCTGTAAAGCAATCAGAGCCTCAGATTAAACGAGATGATTCACACAGTTGCCGAGTATAACGTCAGGCATGAATTCCACACACATTTCCTATCCGCGCCATCATCACTGCTACCATTGCTGCATTATTATTGGTCATCAGTCCCTGCTGATGCCCGTAACAAGTTGAATGTTCACTTGCGGATGCTCACAAACGTACAGACAAGAAACGTCTGCCTCAGGGAGCATATTACAAGCCTGTTCATTCATCACAAAAGCAAAGGAAGAGGAACAAGCAAAACTCACATTGAGCTGCAGTTCATCTGTCCACTGTCCGATCAGGCGGTAACCAGGGTTGCTGGTGTTTGTGGTCTGGTACTGGAAGATGTCGTAACGCCCAGGGGCGTCCCCATTCTTGTTAAACATGACTGGGGTGCCTGCGCTGCCTGGAAGACAAGACAAAGACAGATTTTAGAGTTAAACGAGTTTCCTTCTATCTCTTGCTTCCCGGGTAATGGTCTGGAGACCTGGTGATGAGCAAGGTAGCTAGGAGGTAGCCTTGCTGTTTAATAGGTTCCACCAAGATGCCCCCACCATTCATGATGGTCTGTGAATGCTAATTATGGAAAGTGGGAAGACAACCTGTTTCCCCCTTTGAACAGCTCAATTTTTTAATATCTTAAAATATTTTATTCTACTTTGTCCTCTCTTTTAAGGAATAACAATCAAATGCGCTATTTTCAAGAGAAAATATTAAGCTTTGTTGTTGTTATTATTATTTTAGTGTCCATCAATCACTAAATTGTGGTCAATAAAGAATCATTTCAAGAAATAATAAATACATTTAAAAGATGAACTACAAGAGAATCAATAAACAAGCTCAAAAGTTCACTTACATACATAGTTGAATACTCATTGCATTTAAAAAATATTTCTGGCTGATTATTTCTAATTTGCTTTAAACGATAACCAGTCTTAAATGCTTAGCAGTTCGCCTGGTGAATGCTTCATAACAACGGATTCTTGCTCAATTTTCTATTTGGGTCTTATTTAAAATGTCTATCTTAAGATAAAACCAATGTTTTGGCACAATTAGACACTGAAGTCAATTTAAAAAGACGAATGCATGTTTTGAAGAAAATATATAATTCAAAGTTGGATATGAGTGAAAAGTCTCTTAACCTTAATCGTGTGGAACAAGTGGCAAACCATATACAAAGAATGGCAGATGTGAGTTTTGTTTACTTTCAGCAATACAGCAGTTACAAAAGAATCACCAAAAGTTTTTCACTGAGTGGTATTTCTCTGTTGATCTTTAAGAAACAGGAAAAATACCACTGGCTTCAGCATATGTGACTACTGTCTGCTCTTCCTATAAGTCAATACTAGATCAATATTCCCAGCAGAAAACAGTGTATTTCCTGTCATTTACAAGGAAGTTTACAGATCAATTACAGGCTGAAACAGAATCATGAGAAGAGAAGACCATTTTGCTGTTTTTAGGGGAGGGATGGGGTAAGTCTTAGGTAATGAGCATGAAGCACTTTTGATAATTCTTATTAAAAATGTCAGCTTCTGATGGTGGCAGAACTCTGCATCTGGCTAGCAGTCATTAGCTTCTGCAGAATTTGGGCCAATGTAGTATTTGCATTGATGATATGGATGAAAGAAGAACTAAGGCGTGTTAACTGGACAGGAGAGAGAACGCTTGCAACAGTAGAAAAGGGTGTCTACACTAAGGAAGCAGGCATGACACTGAGAGTGATCCCACACAAACGATCACTCAACACAAGAATGAAGTTAAAAAAAAAGGGGCCCGAAAGAGGGACAATATATTGGGTGACAAGAGGCATATGAAGTTGCAATCCTGGGTTGAAAGTTACCCCTGCCGGAAGAGAGGGTCCAGCATGTAGGCAGGATACAGGGGCAGCTAAAAAAAACTCCACACTATCTTACAAGTGTCAGGCACAGACTTTTATGACACTTCTGCCTATTTAAAAAAAAAAAAAAATCAGAGCTTGTGGTAGGTTGCAAAATGGTTCCCCAGGTAGGTCTAAGTCCTAACCCCCAGAACCTATGAATGTCATCACACTTGGCAAAGAGATTTTGCAGGTATGATTAAATGAAGGGTCATGAGATGGGAGAGATTATCCTGGATAAGGTAGGTGGGCCCAGTATAATCACAATGGCCCTTACAAGAGGCAGCAGGAGTCAAAGGAGGAAGGAGAAGATGTGAGGCTGAAAACAAGAGGCTAGGGTGATGCAAGGGAGGGGTCCTGAGCCCCGGAAGTGCAGGTGGCCTTTAAAAGCTAGAAAAAGCAGGGGAGCAGATACTCCCCCAGAGCCCCTAAAAGGAACCAGCCCTGCCTTCACCTCAACTAAAGCTCAGAGAGACCTGTATCAGACTTCCAAACTACAGAGCTAGAAGACAATAAATGTGTGTTATTTAAGCTAGCAAATATATGGTAACCTTTTAATGGCAGCAATAGGAAACTAATGCAAACCTGGAGGACACAGAGCAATGAGCTTCCTAATTTCACAGGTGAGGAAGTATACTTAGGTTCAGAGAGGGCAATCATTTGCCTCAGGCCCACTCCGCTCATTAAATGTGAATAGTGCACAATAACTGGTTCTGGAATCCCCTAGAAAGGGTTTAAATTCCAGGTTTACCACTTCCTACATGTGTGATCTGTATCAAATTATTCAGTCTCCCTCTACTTCTGAGTGTCACTAATACCATTGTCATAGGGTAAGAATTAAATGTAACAATGTACACAAGGTGCTTAGTCCCATGCCTTTTACATAATAAATGCTCAATGGATGGCCATAATTTTTTTTTATATAGTTTTCATTTTTATTATTGTTTTCTTTGCTAATATCTCAGGACCAGACCCTGACGCATGCCGTCAGACTCCCAGACCAATGATGTTTTCCAATGCATCAAAGGAGTCTCTCCTAACTGGTATTTAAATTTCTCCCTTGGTGTCAACATTTTAAAAATTTTCCAAACAGCAGGCTAGAATCCACTCTGGGAATGGGCATTCATCCATGAGCAACGCTGAACTTGAATTTGTGGCTGAATCTGTCTGTGGCCAAGGTCACCATTTCAATTTGTTTCTTCTCTGTTTCTCCTAGACACTAACCCCATGGTCCACAAAGACACCCCTTTAAGCCCTCTCTGTAGAGGAATCAACAGAAATGTTTCTTATTATTTTTCAGGAAGACATTAATATTCAGATACCTCTCTTTCACATTGGATACTAGGATTCTTGTTGTGCTTTGCTATAATTCTACAGCTTCTAGTCATTAAGTAATAGGACGTGAGCTTTTCAGAGTCTTTGAGAGGAGGAAGAATATCAGAGGCCTGGGGCTCCAAAGGACCTCAGCCCCCCAGGTAAATATTCACCAGAAAGGTACACACTGCCTCATCTCTCTCTCTCCCTCCCTCCTTACAATCCTTGTGAGGAGAAATGATTCTTGTGTTGCCCTTTCCATTCTCATTAAAGTTCATGCTTAGAAAAAATAAGGCAGAAGAGCTGAATACATTACCTAAGTGATGTGTAACAATGTAGGGTGTGGCTCTGACCTTTTTGATGGATTCTACAACGCAACTGGCATTTTTCAGGCAGTTTTGTTTTTTCCCCACACAACTCCTTTTCAACATCACCCCTGAACTTCTTTTTTTTTTTTTTTTTTTTTGCGGTACGCGGGCCTCTCACTGTTGTGGCCTCTCCCGCTGCGGAGCACAGGCTCTGGACGCGCAGGCTCATTGGCCATGGCTCACGGACCCAGCCGCTCTGCGGCATGTGGGATCCTCCCGGACCGGGGCACGAACCCGCGTCCCCTGCATCGGCAGGTGGACTCTCAACCACTGCGCCACCAGGGAAGCCCCACCCCTGAACTTCTTGAAAGAGAAAAAGAGGGATTGTGTTCAATGAACTCTATATCAAAAAAAATAATGATAATAATAAGGACCAAACAAATCCAGAGAAAATAAATAAGTTATCAAAGGAGAAGCGATCCTCTGCTGGAACCTCCACAATGTATCAGGGCCAGAACACAAGTGTCCTAAAGTAAAGGCAACAGGGCCACTTGACCAGATGGGATACTCAGAGGAGAGAACGGTTGAGAGAATGCACTCAGGTAGGAAATCTCCTTCCCAGATGAGAGCATCTGAGTGAAATTCCTTTTTTTTTTTCCTGGATCAAGAAGGACTGGAGATATACGATGCTCCGATGACAAAACAGTCTTCAGAATCCAAGTACTGACCTGACAGGTTTTCTCTTCTCTTCTTACCACCCCATACACAGATTCCAGAAAGGCTACCTTGATTCATGTTCCAGTTACCTTTTGCTGCTCAACCAACTATCCTAAAACGTGGCACTCAAAAAAAAAATGACAATCTGTATTTTGTAATTTGGGCAGGGCTTGGCAGAAACAGTGTGTCTCTGGTCCACTCACATCAGCTGGGGCTATGGCTGGAGCACCCACGTGCAGCCTGACCCTTGGCTTCCTCCTAACATGGCAGCTGTGTTCGTAATACAGAAGTCACAAGAGAACCATGCAGAAGCCCGATGGCATTTTGTACCATAGAAGTCACATAGTGCCACTTCTGTATTAGCCATAGGTTCACTCAGACTCAAGGGGAGGGAATACAGATCTCATCCTCGCTGAAGAAAAGCTAACTTCATGTTTCAAGAAGACCACATGAGATATGCCATCTTTATAAAATATACCCCAACCCAATTTGTTTTCTGGAAAGGAGTAAATCTAGGTACAGACAGGCTTCACATGAAAGACTTCACTATATAACAATTCTCTAAGGTTGTGTATCCAAGACAACAAATTTGTTAAATTGACAAATACTGACATCTGGTTGGATGGGCCAACATCCAACATCAAGATAACTCAAATTTAGGCTCAGGACATTGCATTCATTTGGGATGACATAATTAGCCACCTTTTCTGTTGGTGCACAAGGGGAGGTTAAGTGATTGCTGAATATGTAGCAATACTTTTAGAGCATTCTATTATCACTTCCTAAATTGACGCTTTCATAAATGTGAAGGTCGGAGTTATTAAACTGTACTCTACTGGTCTGGAACAGAACTCCCAGGGGTATGGAAAACTCTGTACTGAAGTAACAGAAGAGCACGATTAAGCTTACTGAGACCAAGAAACATCAAGATTTTTCTAAAACATGCAGAAGAGAGAGGCTACAGTTTTCACAATGGACTAGAAAGAAATTTGAGTTCTAGGTCTGTCTCTGTCATTTGCTAGCTGTGGTTGGACAAATATTTTCTCCTCTCTAAAATGTGATCCCTTTATCTAAAAGTCAGGAAACTGAATTAGTAAAAAAATGTCAAGCTTCTTTTCACCCTAATTGTTGCTCACTTAAAGCGACATGAAAGCCACTTAACTAAATCTAACATAGTTTTTTTTTTTTTTCTGCTTTACAAAACTGTTGAGTCCCACCATTAATGAATGTCACACGGCCCTGGGAGTCTTCTGCCTGCCTGTCCATATGGCAGAAAGAATACCCTTAGGGAAAAGGAGATTATGTTGACAACAGAGAATGACTACAATGATGACAAAGCAAGGGAACGGACTGGCCCTGCCTGTGAGCTCCCACAGAGCCTGTGTTCCAAGATGGAAGAGCGGGAATGTTGTAATAAGCCCTTTCTCTCAGACACTTAATAAAAGTCAAGAGAGCAGGCCATGGGGTTGGGTACCCTAGGTACCAGTTACAGCATCATCAATACATAACTGTGTGGCTTTAGACATCGTGATTCTTACGTTCTCTGTGAATCAGTTTATCTGCTAAAAAAAAAAAGGAAAATAACAGTATCTAAGCCATTTAGTATTATGAATATTAAAGAAGCCAATACACAAAAAGTACTTAGGACAGTTTCTGGCACATAGTAATCATTTGATAAACGTAGGGCCTGTGTCCAATCAGAAGCTCAGCATCTCTGGCTCATCAGTGGTAAGCCCGTCTTAACTAAAGTCTGCAAGCGTTAAATAGAAGAAGAATCAGATGAGAATCACCAAAAATATTCTCAAAATGACTCTTCTTTGTTACTGGCCAAAGAAATGTGATGCTTATCTATGGACCAGCATACAAAGCCCAGAAACTGACCCCAGGATATGTAATGAAATTTATGTGTGCTTTTTCTGGGAAAATTTGTTATATATTTTAGGAGATTCTGTAAGATAAGGAAGAAACTATGAAAAAAGATAATTTGTAGGCGAACCATTTTTGTGGTTGTATTTATAGTCATTTTTGTCTCCATCTTAACTCGGAAACTGTTGGTTCCAAAATCAGATATGGTTCTTCTTCACCCAGATACTAGGTAACTCCTGAATGATTGATACAATATTGTGGGTTTAAGTGGATTATTACTTACAAGCAGAGAAGCAAGATTTTTTAAACCATAACATAATTATCTAAACCAGGAAATTAACATTGATGTAATACTATTTAAAACTAATCCGCAAATGTTATTAAAATTCCTCCACTGTCCCATTCGTATCCTTTTTCTGGTTTAAGATCAGTCAATGTTCCCACATTGCATTTAATAGTAATGTCTCCTTAGTTTCTTCTAGTCTGGAACAATTCCTCCATCGGTCGTTCTCATGACCTCAACACTTTTGAAGAGTACTAGCCAGTTATTTTGTAAAATGACCTTCAGTTTGGATGACTGGTGTTTGTTAACATTAGATGGAGGTCATGTATTTTTGGCAATAAGACCTCAGAAGTGATGTTGTAACCTTCCCAGGGTTATCTTTTTTTAAATTAATTGATGTTTTATTGAAGTAGAGTTGATTTACTATTTGTTAGTTTCAGGCATACAGCAAAGTGATTCAGTGACTCACTTTTCAGTATATATATATATATATATATATATATATATATATATATATATATATATATATATACACACACACATACACACACACACACACACAATACTTTTCAGATTATTTTCCCATGTAGGTTATTACAAAATATTGAGTAAAATTCCCTGTGCTATACAGTACGTCCTTGTTGTTTATCTATTTTATATATAGTAGTGCGTATATGTTTCTCCCAAATTCCTAATTTATCCCTCCCCACCACCTTTCCCTTTTGATAACCGTAAGTCTGTTTTCGAAGTCTGTAAGTTCTGTTCTGGAAGTAAGTTCATACGTATCATTTTTTAAGATTCCACGTATAAGTGATATCATATGATATTTGTCTTTGTCTGGCTCATCTCACTTACTGTGATAATCTCTAGATCCATCCATGTTGCTGCAAATGGCATTATTTCATTATTTTTTATGTATTCCATTGTATACATACATATACCACATCATCATCGTCGTCTTCTTTTTTTTCTTTTGGCTGCACTGAGTGGCATGTGGGATATTAGTTCCCGGACCAGGGATCGAACCCATGCCCTGTGAAGTGGAAGCATGGAGTCCTCACCACTGGACTGCCAGGGAATTCCCAACTACATCTTCTTTATTCATTCATCTGTCGATGGACATTTAGGTTACTTCCATGTCTTGGCTATTGTAAATAGTGCTGCTATGAACATAGAGGTGCATGTATCTTTTTGAATTATGGTTTTCTCCAGATATACACCCAGGAGTGGGATATGGTGGCTCTATTTTTAGTTTTTTAAGGAACCTCCATACTGTTCTCCATAGTGGCTGCACTAATTTGCATTCCTAACAACAGTGTAGGAGGGTTCCCTTTCCTCCACACCCTCTCCAGTGTTTATTATTTGTAGACTTTTTGATAACAGCCATTCTGACTGGCGTGAAGTGGTACCTCACTGTAGTTTTGATTTGCATTTCTCTAATAATTAGTAGCATGTGATGTTGTTAAGTCTCATTGCTGGTGACACTAACCTTGACAACTTGGTTAAGTGCTGTCTTCCAGGTTTCTCCACTTCAAAGCTGCTCTTTTCCCCTTTATAATTAATGTGTTCCACAATGAAGGACACTTTGAGGCTATGCAAGTATCTTATTTCTCATCCTGCTTTTAAGCCCAATAATTTTAGCATCCATTGATGATTCTTGCCTGAAACAGTTATTACGGAGGTCTTTGCAAAATGGTGAGTTTTGTATTTCCATCTTTGCCCCATTCCATCGTGCTGTCCCTTCTCTTGCGTTTACGTATCCAAGTCAATTATTTATTTATTAGTATGGACTCATTGATATTTATTATATTCTATGAGCTTAACCCACCGTTGGCCTAGAATTAGCCAGTGGGATCTTCTTCAAGTTGGTTCCTTTGCCCCTTCCACATGGTCCCATCAGTTTTTGAGCACTTTCTTGCTTTGCGGCACAACATTGTTTCAAATTCATCTTCTACCTGCCCTGCTCTGGCCCGAATTGAGAGTTTCACTAGGGAGCCCTAGTTCTTTTCACTGGAGAACGGAATTTATAAATAACATGCGGGCGCGAGTGCAGTCATTTCTACCAGGCTGTCATGGCTCCTAGGCCCTCTCAGTGGACAGAACTAAACAGCAGAGGTTTGTACACACACAAACATACCCATATGCATCTCCCTACCTCCCCATCTGCATGTGTATTAAAAGCCATGAGCCCATGCTTGTATCTTCTGTTCTAATCCAACAGAACAAGTCTTATTTTACCTTTCTCCCATCCTTATTAGTAATTTCTTTCTCTGACTCTCGTTATCCACAATATCTTTTATTAAATCTCAGTCCTCTTATGGACATAAATAATCTTCAGAATTGTGGGGAAAAAAAGGTACTAACTTCCTAGGGATTGTGAAATATCTCTGTACAGCTATTCATGTCTTCAGTCTTATAGTATATAGTCAAATACTGTCTTCCAAAATTATTTGCACTCTTTATCTTTCTTCCTCACTCCCTTCAGTGTGGTTATGTTATTCATATGTAATTTAGTTAGGTTTATTACTGTATTAAATTTTGTATTACCCCGTGCAATGGTTATTTTTTAATTGAGAAATAATTGACATTCAGGATGGTTAATTTTGTGTGTCAGCTTGACCAGGGATGCCCTGATAGCTGGCAAAACTTTATTTCTGTGTGTATGAGTATGTTCCTGAGAGAACTGTTGAACTGAATAAAGAATTGTTGAATCGTTGAACTGAATAAAGCAGGTGACCTTCCCCAATGTGGGCAGGCATCACCCAAGCCCTAGAAAGCCTGAACAGAACCAAAGGCAGAAGAAGGGCAAATTCACTCTCTCTGCTTGAGTAGAGACACCCATTTTCTCCTGGCTTTCAGAAAGAGATCGAGACTTACACCACCAACCCTCTGATCCCAAGGCCTGTACACGTGGACTGAATTACACCGCTGCTTCTATGATTCTCCAGCTTATAGATGGCAGATCATGGGGCATGTCAGTCTCTATAACACTGTCAGCCAATTCCTAAAATAAATCTCCGGTTGTATTTCCCACTCATCTCTACCCATTTATTTTAGGTAACCAATTACTTTCTGCCCAAGTTTTATGCTTTGAGAAATAAATGTGTAATGTGACATGTGGTTGGTGTGGAAAATTACAACCATTACTTGCATTAACTTGAGTACCTAGAGCAACCGTCCCTTCCTTTTCCTCTTAACCCCTCCCATTCCTGCTTACATGCACCAAGAAAAAACTTGGAAAAAGTCCTTCTATTTTAAGAAAAAGAGGGCAAACCATAACCCCCCCAAATTTATTTATTCATTTGCTCACTCACTACTCATTCATATAATTGATTCAATCATTTGAAATGCTATAATTCACATACTCAAGAGTAAATTGCAATCTGACTACTTAACTTATGAAACACATAATGTCAACACTTAGGATTCCAAAAGAGACTGGAATTGAGACATCTAAATATTTTTAATGAACTCAAGCAAAACAAATCACTTGACCAAGAAACTGGAATTTTGAAATATCTGTGTGGACATATACTGGATGAGTATGAATAGGTTGCTGTATTGCCAAAAGACTTGGGTATCACCAAGTTCTGTATCACCCAAAGTTACATCATTGGATATTCTGGTTATCTCGTTTACCATATGTCAGAATATTAGACTTTTGATGTATACAAGGACGTTAACAGCATACTGGGCATAATTTGACTTCTTGGATTCAGAAAGTATTGTAACTTGTTATCTTTCAGTGCTTCAATGTCGTTATGAGCACTTGTCATTTTTATATATAGTATTTTAGACATACTAGGGTTGTGTGGCATCCTCTAGATGTTCTTTTCTTTCTTTTTTTTTTTTTTTTCGGGATGCGGGCCCCTCACTGCTGTGGCCTCTCCTGTTGCGGAGCACAGGCTCCGGACGCGCAGGCTCAGCGGCCATGGCTCACGGGCCCAGCCGCTCAGCGGCATGTGGGATCTTCCCGGACTGGGGCACGAACCCGTGTCCCCTGCATCGGCAGGCGGACTCTCAACCACTGCACCACCAGGGAAGCCCTAGATGTTCTTTTCTACAATATAAAGGCCCCGTGTCAGCCTGAAAAATGAAAACATGGAGACTCACCATTGAAATTCACATTGCGGATATACTTCAACAACTTCTTGCCCCCAGCTTGCTCCATCTCTGGACAGACACCCCGGTAGTCAGCACAGAGATCCTTGTTCATGTGATGAAGGGCATGAGCCATTGCGTACACTGCGTCAATCACGAACTGAACTTTACCCTCCTGCTCATAGGTGGAATCTTTTCCAATTCTCTCCTGTCCTGCACATTAAAACAAGAAACACACACAAACATTGGTGTTGAGTAGAATGCCTCAATTTGCATTTACTTTCAAATATGCTTAAAGAAAACAATGCTTTGAGTACAGTCACGCAGGCCACGAATCCATGTTTGGCTACCATGTTCGGTTGCTTTGATAGTTTTTGGAATTTGACTTTGGAGCACATTACACTAACCTTTCTGATGCATTAGATACATTTCAGAAGCAGCACTTCAAAGGATCACAATAAAAGCCCTTGTAATAAGCCAACACACTATTCAAAACATAGTGGCCCCATAGAACCAAGGGATTGCTGTGATTAGAAGCTGGGCTGCCACGTGCAAATCTTCAAAGCTCACTTAGGCTAGAAAGGTGATACGCCGAAAGAAAATGAGACAAAACTAATGAAATACCACCCCTGAACTCATTACCTTCTTCTATACACCTGCTCTACTTCCTGGGTTGCCTGTCTCAATTGTCCATATTACTGGCAACTCTGATGCTCAGGCTGGAAACCCTGATGTCATTTTTTCATCCTTTCCTGTCTCTTACTCCACCCTCCCACATACATATATCTAATGAAGAGCCAAAACCTCACCTGAAACAGTGTACAGTTTTGGCCACACTACCAATGCCCTATTTACGCTTTTCTCATCTCCCATCAGGACACAATGCTAGGTGTCTCTCTTCATCTAGTGATTCCTCCACGTTCATTTTTCCAAACCACAGAGCTAATCACCTCACCCCCGTGCTCAGAATTCTTCAGTGGTTCTCCACTGCCCGCAGAATGAAATCCAAAGCCTTTCCCCTGACAACAGAGGGTGTTCATCATTTTGTTCCTATCTGCCTAACAACAGTGAGAACCGGCAGCGATGAAGTGTCCTCCACTGTCTTGGAAGCCTTATATACAGGATTTTTATTTCATCCTCACTTTGTCAGTTAAATATTATTAGTCCTCATTATACAGATGGGAAAGCCGAGCCTTACAGAAATTAAATCACCTTCCGAAGGTCATGTACAGGAAGAGCAGATGACAGCCCAGGTTTATCAGAACCCCAAACCAACATTTCTCTCACTTCATGGGCCCTACCTCACCCTTTTCCTAGAATTTAAAACATATATATTTTTTGCTCCAGACAAGTATGGCTATTTTTCCCGTAAACATCATCAGCTCTAATGTTAATTATCTTCGGTCATTCCCCTTGTTTTGCCAGAAATATCCCTCCTTGCTTTTGCCCATCATAACTTAATTCTGTCCCCATGGCACAATCCAGTGTTTGCTTACACTTAGCTTCTTGATCAGAATTAAAGATTTTCAAAAAACATTTCAAATCTTTATTATAAAATTATCACTATATTTTAATCCTCTACTAGACTTTCCTTTTCTTTCTTTCTTTTTTTTTTTTTCCTTATATCCCCAGCACTGAACACAGCATTTAATATCTGGTAGATTCTGAACAATACTTGTATTAAATTAGGCATCCGTTAAGTACATGGTAATACCAGGAACTCTCTTTAGACCTCCTGTCCCTCTATGACAAATAATTAACCACGGATTGAATTTCACTTTCGCAGCAATATTTCCCAGATTGTTTTCTATGACACATTTGTGTAGGAAAGAAACAGTAGGGATCCTACAACCCCTGTCCCTTCTCCTGCAAAACGAAGTGTTCCCGACAGCCACCGTATTAAACGTTATTAGGTTTCTTTACTGAGAGACTGTTTCAGAGTATTTAATATAACATAAAGTATGATTTCCAAGAAGGAAGTTCAGAATTTCCCCAAATTACGTGAATTCATATTTTTTCCTTTTCAGAGCACACATTAATATCTCAAATGGCAGACAGTTCTTTGTTTTGTACGTATCTCATTCAGGTACCAATCAACCTGGTGCTCACCGCTCTTCATTGGGTCTAGGCCTTTTCAGCGTGTCTGGAGCAGGAATCTTTTTTGAAAAAGATAAACTCCATCATGAATCCATACTGCTACTCTGAATTCAAATTCTGGACTACAGGACTTGTACTTAACTCGACACTCCTACTCCTCTACCTCATTTTTTTTTTCAAGAGGAAAATCCTGGTTCTTAATGACACCATTCTAACTATTTATTTGCTTGATTCCATAATACACAAATAACATTCTTAGAATAAACGTCTAACCAACAGTCAAAAAATGTAGTGGAATGAGCAGCCTTGGCATATATGTCTTTTTCAATTCTTACCGGAATATTTTGGTGATTTATTCTGAGAAACGGGATTGCTTTGTTCAAGAGTCAATCTGTATGTGTTTTTGCTAAATATTGGCCAATTCCCCTCTAATGGGTTTGTACCATTTTGTTCTCCCACCAGCAAAGAGAGAGAGTGTTCATTTCCCAACAACTCTGACAACCAAGTATGTCCTCAAACTTGGATTTCCGTCAGTCAGCTAGGTGAGAAATGCTACCACGGTCTATTTTTATTTGCATTTTTCTTACTATAGGGGAGGTTGAACATCTTTGCATATAGTTGAAAGCTACTGTATTTCTTTCCTGCAAACTGCTTTTATAAAAATTTGGTCATTTTCTTCTCTACTTCTAAAAGCTTTTTATTAATTAAGCATAATAAGTCTTTGAGATTAAGTTGCAAATATTTTTCCTAGTTTGTTATTTTTCTTTTACTCACTTTAGGTATTTTCCAAATAAAATTATATTAGATTAAAAGATGTTTTCCTACAAAAAATTATCAATTTATTTTCTTCTTATTGCTCTGGATTTTCAGTCATGGTTTGAAAAAATGCTCCCACCCCAGGCTACAGAATATTCCATCTGTGTTTTCTTCTTGTATAATTTTATTTTTTAAACTTAGATATTTCATCCACTTGGAATACATTCTGGTATGCAGTATGAAGAATCAAAATTTTAGCTTTCTCCATATAGCTTCCTAGTTATATGCCAGTTCATCTTTTCTCACTGATTTGAAGTGCTTCCTTTATTATATATTAAGTTTTCCATGCATAATTAGATGTATTTCTGGATTTTTAAAATTTGTTTCACTGTTTGGTTTGTCTGTTCGTGGGCCAACAGTACAGCTTCAGTTATAAACTCTTTATAACATATTTTAATAACTGGTAGAGTTAGCCCCTCTCTCACCATAATTGTTCCTTCTTTTTCAAATTCTATGTTGACTTTTGTTTATTTACTCAAATGAGCTTTATTAACTACTAATCTATCTTGAGAAAAGAAAAAAAATACTTGATGTTGAGTTTATGCTGTATTTATTAATCAACTTAGCCAGAACGGAAATTTTTACAAAGGTGAGAATTCCCACGTGTGTCTTTTCATTTGTTCAAGGCTACTGTTGCTTCCTTCAGTAGTGTTTTAAAATTTTTTCTCACATAGGTTTTGAGTGTTTCGTGGAAAGTGAGCCTTGGTATTTCACTTAGTTTTGCTATTATAAATATGGTTTTCTTTGCTAAGTATTTCCTCTGGTTTTTGGTTGCATACATAAAAGTTATTCTTTGTTTTGTTGTGGTTGTTTTATTATTTTTCAACTTTGTATCACAAAAAATTTTAAATACAGAGGAAGGTTGAAAGAGTTTTACAGTGACCTCACCAACTAGATTCTTACATTAACATTTTACTACACTTACATTATAAGGTAATTCATTTTCTAATAATTTTATAACCTGCTACTTTACAAATTTCTCTTATTTTTTAGAGTACTTAAAAAGGCAATCTTGATGGCATTATGACCATTCTAAAATATATACTAGGATACGTGTTCAGACTAGTAATTCAGGAGAGCAGTTTCTAGCCTGCATTCATAAAGACATTCATCTCAGAAAGAATGCCTTGAAAAAAAAGTGCAGTATTTTAAATAATGAAATATTTCATTATGTTTGAAACATTATAGGTTTTACCCCTCTCCTGAAGAGTCATCAGGTATGTTAGCTTATTAAGGGCTCTGAGAAACACAGGTACGTTTGTCTTTGGGGCTACCAGGACTTGAAAAATGTAGCCTTACATCAAGAAAATCAGAACTGGCAAGTTAACAACAACAACAAAAAAGGCTAACTTTATTTCCCCTACTGTTGCAGATGCAACTGCGTGCCAAGGTCAGAGTCTCTGGTTACTCATCTAGCACCCCCACCTCCTCCCCTAACTGAAATCTGCTTCTCTTCAGGTATCGGCAGCCACCAAAGGAGCGAGGGGTTCAGGACCTCTCCTGAGCCTCACTGAGTCTCTCCTCATTTGTCTCAGCCAATCCAGTTTCCTCCTTGGCAAGGACTGATTTAGAAACAGGCATGGGTTACAGTTCTAGGTAATGAGATGAAAGAATAGAGTTTATTGGGTTCCACATATAAAATGATACAAATGAACTTATTTACAAAACAGAAATAGATCCGCAGACATAGATAACAAACCTATGGTTTCCAAAGGGGAAAGGTGGGGGAGGGATAAGTTAGGAGTTTGGGATTAACAAATACACACTACTGTATATAAAATAGATAAACAAGGACCTACTGTATAGCACAGGGAACTACTCTCAGTATCTTGTAATAACCTATAATGGAAAAAAACTTAAAAAAGAATACGTGTGTGTGTGTGTGTGTGTGTGTGTGTGTAACTCAGTCACTTTGCTGTATACCTGAAACTAACATAACATTGCAAATCAACTACATTTCAATAAAAATTTTCAGAAAAAGTTTATTGGGGAACTCTTGAGAAAGTTTATTTGCTCTTAGAGATGAACTCAACTGCATCAAAACAATCACACACCCCCAACACACACACACACAGACTCACACACACACGCACACACACACTGCATTTACTCTAGTCATTTTGCAGTCCTGAGGCAATTACCCAGCGTACGAGTAAGAGCAGAATAAAAATGTGGCAAGGATGTGAAAATACAATCGAGCTGTGGGTTAGCCAAGCCTAGAATTACCCTACTTTTTTTTTTTTTCCCCAAGTGACATACTCAATGGCTTATCCATTTAACTACAGCTTGATACTCAATGTTTTCCATACACTTCTTATTCATGTACCATTTTATAACATCTCAAGGGACTAGCGTAAGTACACCTTCTTCCCCCCAAAAGTAAGGGAAAAAAAGCGTAGTTTTAAGCAATATTTTTAACAATGTAGATTGAAATAGAAAAAAAGAAAGCATTTTCAATCAATTCTCGGTTAACAGCTCCTTCTTTCAGGCTTTCTGATGAACTGAGATGTTGTTATATTCTTTTCTTGAATGAAGTTCATCCTTTTCATCACATTTCCCAGGAAAGGGTTTGAGGTTTAGATAAAATAAGGAGAACTCTGAAGCATTAATTATTTTTCATTTCTCCAGCATGCAAAGAAGTTTTCCTTTTAAAGTTTCCCGATTTTCTGATGTAATGTTATTTTTACCCAAATAGTTCAGTATTTATCTTCAAAATGCACACTCCTTTAAGCTTATGTTGAATAAATTTTCAGCTGCACTACACAAGAATAATCTACAAGCTCTCTCACGACCAGAGTTTCTAGTGTTCGTTCTGCTGGTGAAGTCTTCTTTCTTTGAAACATCTGCTTGTTTTGCTCATTTTAACATACTGCTTTCTCAGAATATACACCTTAGTTAATATGCATGAGCAAACTATCAGGGAAAAAAAAAGGCACAGAAAACGTAAGAAATTACGGATCTGAAATTATTAATATAAACAATCCCACTGCAGTACGAAAACCAAAAGGAAGAGGACGTTGGGCATAGGCAGGAAAAAAACCAAAGATATTTGCTAGTGCGACCTGAAAAACCTACCCAAACGGTCCTGTAAATTTGAACAACTGGCCCAGTGTTTACCATATGTTTCTATGGGAGTGATAAATTATAATTGGTGTTTTGATTTCACATATTAATTGCAGTTATTTGCATCGGCAAGACCTCTTGGAAGTTATATATGCTCGTGCTGACTGTGCTTTAAATGCTGCATTACACAAATATATTTTATTGAATGTAAAGCCACAAACTTAAAAATTTCTTGAGGCTAAAGTCCTGGGTAGTACTGTATATAATTAACTAAAATACTAATGCTTGGTTATACTGCAAATGATAAACACACTCATAAAAACAGGAAGAGAATATGTCACAGGAGCTCTGAAAATAGAGTCAGGGCATATATAGGTGCTGACAGAACTGCTAGATTCTGGGTAAAAAGGATGCAAGGAAAGCAGGGTGGATATCCTGGAACACTAGAAAGTGTTGCAGGGTTCTAAAAACGCTACAGTTACCAGGCAAGCCTTATTAAAATGCTACTGCAGTCCCTCGCATACTTTATTTAAAAAATAATAATAAATAAACAAATAACTTGGTTTACTGGATAACTTTTTTTCCCCTCATGGGTGTACTTTTTTCTTTTAAGATGAATGTCAATGGTAAAATAAGATTCTGTTTTATGCAAATTTACTTTTCTTTTCTTTTTTTTTAACAGTGAACACATTCATAGAATCTTGGGGTAACAACCCATAGCAAGAAATACCAATTGAAGGAAAGTCAGAAGTTCTGCATTGAGACAAAAAGCCTTCACTGCTGCTGTGCCTCTATTTGGAGGTGAGGCTGAATGAACCTAGCAATCGTGAAAAGAACGATGGGCGTCCCTGTCACAGTACGACAGGCAGCCTGCGCTTACTGTGTTCTTCCTGGGCACCAGGCTCTGCGCTAAGCACTTTTCATGGTTTCATGTTAAACCCTCACAACGCTTTCTTGGGTACCATTCCCCATCCCTCTGTTACTTCACTATACCTTATAGACCATCTGCTAAATTGTTCCATCCACATCTGCACACGGAAAAGCGATGAACCTGGAGTGTTCCCCTTTGTTTCTTTCCATTTTCAACTTTAGTTTAGAGCCACAAATAATCTCAAAGTTCATGCTAGCCATGATTTTTACATCCTCTTACCCCCACCTGAAGGTTTCGCTTGCGTTTCCAGCAAGGAGGAAATGGATGGTTTTGACAACCACCATCACAGCCTTCCCTGACCTCTCCTTGGGTGGAAAAGTTAATGCCCAGAGAACCTGCCAAAGCGCTGGCAGAGGAACAACAACAACAGCAGCAAAACAACTGATCCTCCACCTTCGATGACAAAAATGTGACTGTAATTGAACCATTAACATCCTCACGTTCTGCAGTGAACACAGCGAGTCCTATGTTACAGACTCAGAAACAACTCTAGCAAAGGTATTAAAGAGTGTCTAGCCACAAACCCTCATTTCTAACCTTTTTCCATGCAGGATGCTTCCCAGAAGACTATTTAATCATCACAGCTGAGTTTTCTTCTACTCTTCCATTTTCGATTTCCAGATAGGTGCAGGTAAAGACATATGCAGTGAGTCAAGGTGTGTGGGACAGGAGTAGGCTTTGCACAGTGCACACAGGGCACCAGATTGGAAGCAAGGAATGTTTTAGCCCCAAGTTTCACACCTCCCCCAACGTGTGGAAGGTGTTCTGAGAGACTGAGCTAAGGGCTTTATTTCCAAGAGCAGTCTGTTGTAGATAACGCCAGCCCGTTGACCAAAGGTGAGAACAGGGCTTCTGAAACTCACACAAGAAACCTTGCTGTACCAAACCAGAACAAGACGGGGTTTCTTAAACAAGTGCATGGATACAGTTTCCATTTCTCACCTAGATTTCTTCTCTTCTGATTTCTTAAGCTAAATTTCTGTTTATATAGTGTTGGTTGCTTCTTCAATGCAAACGGTAAAATCACTAGTGAAGCAATCTCTCCGGACATGACTTCAAGATTAAGAAAAAAGATACTGCTATAGATGCCTGGTCTCGTAACCCATCCCTCAGCAGGAGCCCCTCCATTAATGAGGTTCTGCCCCTCTGAAATTCTGTTTATGGCATTCCAGGAATTGTATTTAGGTTGAACTTTCAGGATAGGGGGGTGGAGAGAGGGAGGGGAAGAGATGGAGGGGAAGAAACAAAAGAAGGAAGGAAGGGAGGGAGGGAGGAAGGAGAAAAGAACAGAAAGAAAGGAGGAAAGAGAAAGAAAGATCAACCTGAACCTGACCAAGCTTTTGGATATATTAACTAATTTACATACAGCTGATTCATTTTGCCGTACAACAGAAACACAACATTGTAAAGCAACTACAATAAAAATTAATTAGAAAACCTAATTTATAGGAAGTAGAGAAAATAAAGAAACATGTAAATCAACATTGCAGAGATGCAGAAAACAAAGTCCAAATGTAAAAAATTCTACAGAAATAGTAATAAACTATTTTCTTCAACACATAAGTAGCAAAAGTTAAAACAAGTGGAGAGAAACATTTTAAAATTTTTAAAAAGACTTAAGAGATATATCAAACAGATGTGGCAGATGGACTTGGCTTAGATCCACCTGTAAACAAATCAATGATATCAAGACATTTATGACAGAAGGGAGAGACTATGGGATGACGATGGGGAACTACTGCTTTGTTGGTTTGTGTGTGTGTGTGTGTGTGTGTGTGTGTGTGTGTGTGCTTCTTATATATTTTTAAGAGTATTTATTTCTTAGAGAACATACTGAAGTATTAAAAAAATTAAATGTCTGGGTTTACTTTGAAACGGCCAGAGGTGAGAGAGAAACATTCGGGGTACATGTGAACATAAATTGGCTATATATTGACTATTGTTGAGGTTGTGTGATGGATACATGGCGACTTATTCCACTCTTCTCTCTGCTTTTTGTGTTTCTTTGAAAGATCACATGATGTCTGTAAAAAATAAAAAGAAGAGAAGGAGGAGAAATAAGAAGGGGATGGATAAGGAGATGGGAAGAGGAGAGGGAGGGGGAAAAAGAACAAAAAGAAGAGTATTGGGTTGAAGAATAGGGGAAATAGGCAGGGAGGAAACAGAGGAGTTGAACTCAGCTGCCTGTAAGGGACACAGTACGTGCCAGACACCCAACTAGAACCAAGGGACACAGATATGAACACAAAACGCTCTCATGCATGTTCTCACTGTTCACAGCTCCACTCGGATGCTTCTGCTTAAACGCAGTTTCCACCTCTCATCTCAGGGCTGAGAGTATGACTCTGCTCCGCAGGTATTTAGGAAACGGCACACGTAGGACAGATGCTATGGTATATGGGCGGGGTCATCTGACTCCCGGGGTCCCAAGTCACTTCCTGGAAGCAAAGTAAGCATGTTGTGGGGATAGAATGATTTCATCTCACTGCCATGATGCCCCTTTGCCTTGTGAGATGCAGAGAAAAGGCGTAAGGGAGTTGATCCCACTACAGGGTTTGAAAGGACTTAGCAGAATCATCAGCCCAATGACAGTATAAATAAAAAGAAAAAGCCACGGTTTAACTCCATTTGGGTTCTGTATCCAGGGCTGGTGACTATAAATACAAAGGAAAAATACGCATATATGTATGTTGAACTCCCTAGAGGCAAGACTGGGTCCTAAACATTGCTATATACCCAGAACCCAAGGATGAGTGAATATCCTGGAAAGAAAAGGGAAATAATGAGCAAGTAGCTTTTGTAAAAAGGTAGAAAAGAAAGATTATAATCCTTCAGCCGGGAGAGCTGAGGGCTGACATGCAGCATTTAATTCAGGTGGCCAAATGACCCCAGACAAGCGTGGAGAGGAAACAGTAGCACCCCGAACGCCGACATTCGGGATCCTTTTTCTTAAACGGGGTTCTTAGGTGCCTAAAGACTCTACTTATCACTGTTTTCAGTTAAGTTATTCAAGTGCCGATGATAAAAACATTCTGTTAGCTCTTTTTTCAAGGCAAGATTAATTTTACACTCAATTTTATAGCTATGTCCACATACCTTACAACATATACTTTTGACCATTTAGTCATGATCATCAGAAGTGAAATAGTTTTCTTCCTACTGAACCCTAACAATATTCATAACAGAAATAAAGTCGATACAATTCTCGACTCAGAGGTTCTGAAGGCTCTGAGCTTCTTAGGAATGTCACATTCCATCTGTATTTAAAAAAGAGTAGAACAGCTAACCCGACAAGGAAAAAAACCTTAACCAGGTGCTAACCAGAAACCTAAAACTGACATTTCAACAGTCAGAACACACTGGATGATCTGGCTAAGGAGCTACTAGCCACATCCATGCTACCCCTGGAAGGAAATTAATTAAGTAGTATTGGATGAAACCCTTTTGTAGACTGGTAAAGAGGAGGTTCTTGATACAAAGTCTAGAAATCCAGACTTAGTTTAAAACACATGTAAGGCAGTACGATTTAATGGGAAAAAACCCTTCAAAATCTCTGTATTTTGAAACCAGTGTGATGGTACCTCCATCTCTCCTATAATCAGGGCAACCATTTCAAGAGCTATGAGCATGCAGACTCATATCACACAAACCTGGGTTGAAATTTTGCCTCTGCATTCATTGTACCTGTGACTAAGTGGGAGCTACACAGCTCTTTACCAAACCACTCGAACACGTTCAAGTTGCCTGGTATTCATAGAGGGCTGTGATGAACAACAGCAACAATAGCTAAATTCAGTAGTTTCTATTCTCCAAAAACTATTCTAAGCACCTACATACATCATCTATTTCTCATAATCACCCTAGGATGAACATACGGTTATTATTATTGCCATTTACCGGTAAGGAAACTGAAAGTTTATTTAAATAACTTACCCCCAAAGTTACACAGATAGCAAGTGGCTAGTCAAGAGCTGAATCCAGTTGTCTGACTCTCAATTCAAAGTGTGAATATTTTTTATGGTGATATATTCTGCATTTAGTAAAATGCTACGTCATAAATGAACTGCTCAATCAGTATTGACAAACACAAAGCAATACATAGAACGTTTTTATCACTCTGGAAAGTTATCTTGTGCCCCTTCACAATTAACCCTTCTCCCTCCACTATCAAGCAACCATTGATCTGTCATCTAACGTAAGTTACTTTTGCCTATTCTAGAAATTCATATAAATAGGACCATACAATATGTACTTTTCTCTGTCTGCTTTCTCTCGCTCAGAAAAATAGTTTTGAGATTTATTCAGTTTGTGGCATGTATCAAAATCTCATTCTTTTTTATTGCTAAGCATCATTCCACTGAATGGATAGATTAGAGTTTAATTATCCATTTTCCTTTTGATGGGCATCCGGGCTATGTCTAGTTTGGGGCTTCTCAACACCTATGGAGGGTCTGTGATCTCACCCGATGTGTAAGAGTTTAGCCTGTCATGGTTCTGTGGACACTGGCTGAAGATGTGAGACCCCTGGTTCAGAGCCAGGTACAGCAGGCAGCACAAACATAATGTTTGCTCAGAGCCCCCTCCTTACCACCCCGCTTCCTCAAGTCCAAGGTGGTGAAAGAGAGCAGTCCAGGTAGATGGTGCACACGCAATGGGTTTACATTAGAACTTTCAAACTCTGAGCTCAGGGAGACTGAATCTTGTATAAAGGATTTCAAGCGAAGCCACCTGACCTTGGTTCCAGAGGGAGATATTACCTTTATTACACTGGCTAGTAAACAAACCATCCCTATATTTCTTGACGATACGCTATCTGTATCTTCCAAGGCCAATGACTATATAATAATACCTTGAAAAGCTAATCAGTGCACCTGCTCTCAATACAGCAAAGGACACCAATAGAGGATTGTCCCCCAATAGGGCAATTATGAATAAAGCCGCTGTGAACATTTCTTCACAAGGCTTTTATGGATACGTGTTTTTATTTCTCCTGAGTAAATACTTAGGAATAAGAATTGCTATATTATAGGCTCATGCATGTTTAACTTTTAAAGAAGTTGCCATGTTCCAAAGCAGCTGCACCATTTTATTCTAATATCAATGTATAAAAATGCAGGTTTCTCCATATCCTCTCCAATATCTGATGTTATCAATCTTTTCCATTTTATCCATGAGTATTAGAACCTCACTGTGGTTTCATTTGCATTTCTCTGATGAATAATGATGATTTTCATTTTTTTCATGTGCCTATTGACCATTTGTATTAGACCTAGTAGTTTCCCTTTGCAAGCACCTTAGAAGTTCAGCATCCCCGGCTATGCAAATTCTCTACCAGAGTAGTACAAAAGTCCATGAGGCCACAGGGTTAATGCCTGAATGATGGTCAAATTATATTATTTATTTTAAGAAGCGGGTGTAGCCAAGATGGTGAAGTAGGAAGACCCTGAGCTCACTTCCTCCCATTAGCACATTAAAATTATAACTATTTACAGAGTTAAAATTATAACTATCAATAAGAACAATCTGAGGGCTAGAAGAAAAGATTTTCCACAACTAAAGATATAAAGAAGGAATCAAGGGACTTCCCTGGTGGCGCAGTAGTTAAGAATCCACCTGCCAATGCAGGGGACACGGGTTCGAGCCCTGGTCCGGGGAAGATCCCACATGCCGCGGAGCAACTAATCCCATGCGCCACAACTACTGAGCCTGCACTCTAGAGCCCGTGAGCCACAACTACTGAGCCCGCGCACCACAGCTACTGAAGCCCGCGTACCTAGAGCCCGTGCTCCACAACAAGAGAAGCCACCGCAATGAGAAGCTCGCACACTGCAACGAAGAGTAGCTCCTGCTCGCTGCAGCTAGAGAAAGCCTGCGTGCAGCAATGAAGACCCAACACAGACAAAAAGATATATTAATTAATTAATTAAATTTAAAAAAAAAGAAGGAATCACAATGAGACAGGTAGTAGGGGTGGAGACATGGTATAGTCAAGACCCACACCCATCTGTAGGTGGCCAACGAATGGGAGGATAATCGTAATTGCAGAAATTTTCCACAAGAAGTAATGGGTCTGAGACGCACATTGAGCTCCCCAGCCCGGGGTCCTGTACCAGGAGGACAAGCCCCCGGAACACATGGCTTTGAAGGTCAATGGGGCTTGCGTATGGGAGAGCCAGAGGACTACAGGAAACAAGAGACTCTGCTCTTAAGGGGGATGCACAAAATCTCACACACTCCAGGACTTGGCACAGAGGCAGTAATCTGAAGGAAACCTGGGTCAGAACCACTTACTAATTCTGGAGAGCCACCTGGAGAGGCAGGAGGTAAATTGGACTCCCACAGGGAAACAGATGCTAGCAGGAGCCATTCTGGGGAGATCCTTCTCCCATGAGGGCACTGATGCTGCAATTGCCATTTTGGAATCCTACCATCTAGGCTATTCGTGCTGGAGGCTTACTTGCCCACCAGCTGGTAGGTACCAGTCCCAGCTGGTAGGCTGCAGGCCAAGCAGCCAGCAGTGTGGGGACTTGGCCCCACCAACCAGTGGGCCAATAGCAGTCCCAGGAGCCCGGACCTCACTGCTAGCCACCCTGGGACACAGGCCACCAATGGCCTGAACCAGCCCTGGGACTCCCCAGGCCACACAGTCATTTGCACTGGGACCCAGTCTCATCCACCAGCAGGTCAGAAGCCTCCACACGAAGCAGTTCCTGGCAGCCAACCAGGTCAGGGCCAGCCCTGCCTACCAGCATACCAATGGTAGTCAGCCCTGACACAACGGAAGGGCCCACCCAGCCTACACGGGGGGCACCCTTAGAGCTCTGGTGACTATAGGCCAATGTGCTACTGGGCCCCACAGAACATCTCCTACACGAGGCAGCCTAGCCTTACACCTAAAGGATCTAGGAAAACAACAAGCAAAACCTAAAGTTAGCAGAAGGAAAGAAAGAATAAAGGTTAGAGCAGAAAGAAAGGAAATACATATTTAAAAAACCAATGAGACTAAGAGCTGGAGTTTTTAAAAGGTCAAATTGATAAACCTTTGACCATACTCATTAGGAAAAAGAGAGGCAGGGCCCAAATAAATAAAATTAGAAACGAAAGAGAAGTTAAAACTGACACCACAGAACTACAAAGATCATAAGCAACTGCTAAGAACAATTATATGCCAATAAAAGCAACAACCTAGAAGAAATGGATAAATTCCTAGAAATATACAATCTCCCATGGCTGAATCCAGAAGAAATAGAAAATATGAAGAGACCAATTATCAGCAATGAAAATGAATCAATAATTTAAAAAAAACCTCCCAAAAACCAAATGTCCAGGAGTGAACTTCACAGTTGAGTTCTACCAAACATTTAAAGAAGCTTTAACACCTAATCTTCTCAAACTTTTCCAAAACATTAAAGAAGAAGAAATGCTTCTGAACTCATTCTATGAGGCAAGTATCACCCAGATACCAAAACCAGACAAAGACATCACACAGAAAAAAGAAATTTACAGACCAATATCACTGATGAACAGAGATGCAAAACTCCTTAACAAAATGTTAGCAAAGCAAATTCAACGGTGCGTTACAAGGATCATAAACCACGTGCAAGTGGGATTTATCCCAGTGATGCACAGATGGTTCAATCTCCACAGGTCAATCAGTGTCATACACCACATTAAGAAACTGAAGAATAAAAATCATCTGATCATCTCAATAGATGCGGAAAGAGCTTTTGACAAAATTCGTCATCTATTCATGATAAAAATTTTTTCAACAAAGTGGGTATAGAGGGAACATACGTCAACATAATAAAGGCCGTTTATGATAAACCCACAGCTAACATCATGCTCAATGGTGAAAAGCTGAAAGCATTTCCTATAAGATCAGCAAAAAGACAAGGATGCTTACTCTCACCTCTTTTGTTAACACAGAATTAGAAATCCTAACCACAGCAATCAGATTAAAAATAATAATGGTAATAATAATAGAAAGAAGTAAAAGGAATTCAAAGTGGAAGGGAATAAGTAAAACTGTCACACTTTGCAGATGACATGATACATAGAAAATCCTAAAGATGCCACCAAAAGCTATTAGAACTAATTAATACATTCAGTAAAACTGCAGGATACAAAATTAGTATAAAGAAATGTGTTATGCTTCTATACACTAACAATGAGCTATGGCAAAGAAAAATCAAGAAAACAATCCATTTACAATTGCATCAAATTGAATAAAACACCTAGGAATAAATCTAACCAGGGAGGCAAATGACCTGTACTAGGAAATCTATGACACTGATGAAAGAAACTGAAGATGACACAAACAAATGGAAAGATATACCATGCTAATGGAATGGAAAAATTAATATTGTGAAAGTGATCATACTATCCAAGGCAATCTACATAATCAGTGCAATTTCCATCAAAATGGCAATAGCATTTTTCACACAATTAGAAGAAATAATTCTAAAATTTGTATCAAAACACAAAAGACCCCAAATAGCCAAAGCTATCTTGAAAAAGAAAAACACAGCTGGAGGTATCACACACTCTGATTTCAAACTATACTGCAAAGCTACAGTAATTAAAACAGTATGGTACTGGCACAAAAACATACACATAGATCAGTGGAACAAAAGAGAGAGCCCACAAATAAACCCATGCTTATATAGGCAATTAATCTACAACAAAAAAGGCAAGAATATACAATGCAAGAAAAATAAACTTCTCTATAAATGATGTTGGGAAAACTGGACAGCTACACGCAAAAGAATCAAACTGGACTACTCTCTTACACCATATACAAAACTAAACTCAAAATAGGTTAAACTCTTGAATGTAAGATCTGAAACCAGAAAACTCGTAGAATAAAACATTGGCAATATGCTAACTCTTCCACATTGGTTTTAGCAACATTTTTTGGATATACCTCTTCAGGCACATGAAACAAAAACAAAAATAAAGAAATGAGGCTACATCAAACTCTAAACCTGTTTTGCAGAGTGAAGGAAGCTATTTTAAAAAAAGGCCGTCTACTGAATGGAAGAAGATATTTGCAAATAATATATCTGATAAGGGGTTAATATTCAAAATAAAGAACTCATACAACTCAACATCAAAAACAAACAAACAACCTGATTAAAAAATGGGCAGAGGACCTGAATAGACATTTTTCCATAAAGACATACAGATGGCCAACAGGCACATGAAAAGATGCTCATCCTCGCTAATCATTAGAGAAATACAAATCACAACTACAATGAGGTATCACCTCACACCAGTCAGAATGGCCATTAAAAAAGTCTACAAACAACAAATGCTGGAGAGGGTGTAGAGAAAAGGGAACCCTCTTGCACTGCTGGTGGGAATGTAAATTGATACAGCCACTATGGAGAAGAGTATGGAGGTTCCTCAAAAAACTAAAAATAGAGTTGCCCTACGAGCCAGCCATCCCACTCCTGGGCCTATACCCAGACAAAACTCCATTCGAAAAGATACAAGCACCTTTATGTTCATAGCAACACTATTTACAAGAGCCAAGACATGCAAACAACCTAAATGTTCATCGACAGATGAATGGATAAAGAAGATGTGGTGTGTGTGTATGTGTACATATATTTGCTGTACAGCAGAAAGGAACACAATGCTGTAAAAGCAACTATACTTCAATAAAATTTTAACAAATAACATAAAATCGATAACCAACAAGGACCTACTGTAGAGCACAAGGAACTGTACTCAATATTTTGTAATAACCTACAAGGGAAAAGAATATATGTATTGAGGATCATTATCATTTATGTCAAGTGCTTAATCTGGTAGCTAGCACATGGCAAGCATTCAGTAAATATTAATTATTATAATTACTTTTCAAAAGACTCTCAGAATGAAAACCTTAAGTGTAAAACTTGCAAAAAGCTAAAGTTTTTGTTCGTTTAGATGTGTATTTGTCGACTTTTTTGCAGGATGAGAGACAGTCATTTAAGTAAGTACCTAATAAGCACTGACTATTTTATAATTTTTATTACTAAGGTTTTGGCCTTGGATCTAATTTCTTCCTCATAGCATGCAAAATGCAGCAATTCTTCAGTTATGAGAATAACAATAATCAACAGAGGGAAGGATATGGTCAAAGTTGGGAGGCTGATGCATTCCTTAGTCCTCTGTTCCTGTGATACTTTTAAAAGGCAGGAAGGGCTTATATATTACAGTTTATTGGATTTGCGGGGTTTCACATTTTTACTTAAAATGGAGAACTTGTCAACTCAAATAAATGCAGATCTTGCTATTTTCTTTCAGGGTCTTGTAGATGTCAACATAATGGACTTATGAAACATTTAACACGTGCATTGCAATAAATCCTACAAAACCCCTGATTCAATCCGTTTGCCCAGGCTGATTGTCCAAATGAGAGATTCTGCTTCGGTGCTTGTGAAGGGCAGCCAGCTGGGCTCCCCAGGAAAACATAGGCACGTACGACCTGCCCTTCCTCTCCCAACTTGATCAACTGCATTGATATATTTTGTGCAGATTTTTGTTTTATGCGTGGCAAGTAAAATTAATTCCTCAACAACTACTTCTGAAACTTCTACTCTATGCCTGACCCCAGCTGGGACTGGGGATACAAAAAAAGGCATAAACAAAAAAGTGAATGCCTGGTTTCACTGAGCTTGCAGCTGAGTACAGATGGAACATCATGTACAAAGGCCCTGTGATAGCAAGAATCCAGGTGTCTTTACAAAACTAAAGGCAAGTCAGAGCTGCAGCAGAATGAGACAGGGCCCTGCCACAGGGGGCCCTAGAGACCGTGCTGAGAGCTTGCCTTCTTCTCATGAACAATGTATGGACACTGAGATGCCTTAAATATTGGGGGTAGCAGGATTAGTCTTGCAAAAATTGCTAAAAATAGCACCAATTTAGGGTTTTGAGCCGTTCTTCAAATTCAATAGCACTTCTGCAATCTCAAAACTTGTTCAAGGAAAGAGAAAATCTGTTGACATACAGTCCACGCCGGAGGCATGATTTATGTAGGCATGTTAACAGCCAGGCTGACAGATACTTGAAGTCCAATAACTATTTGTCCTAATGATTTTTGTACACTTGTATCCACAGAAGAATTGCTTTGGATTAGCTCTTGGCATAGTTTTCTTTTGAGTTGTCCATGGTTTCTTCAAAATGTAATTCTAAAATGTAGCCATTTGTTACAAACTTGCCGGAAACTTGCTTGTGACAGTTGCATTTTTCTCAAATGAAAAAAGCAATAGCATCTTGTAATTCAACATTTCCCTTCCATGGTAAATTGCCCAATTGTGCCAGAGCAGCAGACCACTTTGGTAGCTCAGTTTATAACTGCTACTCTGATATTGGTATGCTCTCCCTTAAAAGTATTATTTTGCACTTCATCCGGTTTCAAACTCCACCATCTGTTTCGATAAGGCTGCAGGACTGTTTGCCCCACCCTAAAAGGGCAGGAAGTCCCATGGGAAGGAGATACATTCCCAGAGAATTTTATAGTCCTGGCTGCAATTCCCTGTTGTAAAATTATGCTGCCTATGAGACAGGGAATGTGATTTTGTGTCTTTTTTCTTGGTACAAGCTACTAACTTTTCATCAATATAACAAAGTTTGAAAAATACTGCCCTATTTTGAGCTCAGGAGAGGAGAGAAGAAACAAGGTCAACTCACTTCTCCACTGCAGCTGTTCCTAAGTGAGGACCTGAGGGATCAATCCAGGATCATAATCAAAGATGTTCTACAAAAGGGCCCTTATGGGGCTGGGTGTCAGCAAGTAAGGAAACTGCTGTATGAACAAAAACATAAAGTGACCCCCAAATGAGAATGTGCCTACTCATGTTCCAAGAGTCTAGGAAGGGAACTAGGCATCAGAGGAGAAAGAGCACAGGGAGAAATCATCCGCATTTATCACGTGGTTGACCCCTCTGAGCCACATCTTCCTCATCTGTATAATGGGTATAATAATCCCTTGCAGACAGTCAGAGCTGTGGTGATGATTTCTATCTTTTCCTGGAACAATTTTTGACTGTTGTTTTCTACTTTAGCCTCCTATTTGCTTTCTCCACAGCACTAATCATAACTTGCAATTATTTTATTCATCTACTTTTGGTTTTCCGCCTTCCTCCTGGGCTGGAATAGAAGCTCCCTGAAAGCAGAGCCCGTATCTTCCTCCCAGCTCAGTTGCTAGCCCCGTGCAGGTGCTCGACACACATTTGTGAAATGAACAAATGAGGAGGGAGAGAATGCATGAGAAAACAATTGCGTGCCATTAGTTATTGGGATTATTTTTCTCGTTAGCAAATACGCTCTCAAATACGTCACGGAATTGCTCCAAAGTTTGGTTTTGTTTTAATCTGTAAAAGGAGGAGGATACGTGTCATGTTTATTCACCAGGCTGATAGGGGCATCACACTGGATGATATAAACACATAAAAGGATACTGATCTGTGTACAGCACTTTATAAGGCCAAGGATGTTTAAGGCAAAGGAAGAACACAGCTGAGTATGACAATAAAAAAGGATAGGCAATTTGAGTCATGGGGGAGATGCTTTTTTTAAACAAAGCCAAAGGTAACTTCAGTCACCACGAACATCCATTGCAACGATGGCATGTAAACCCACTGCACGCAAACTATTACCACTGGGCACCGTTCTATTGAATCCTTGCGAGCCATCCCATGTAGTAGGGACTATTGTTATCCCCATTTTACAGATGAGCAAATAAGGGGCTGAGAATGTTTCACTGACTTGCCCATGGTGACAGAGTAAGCGAAAGAGCTGGGATTCACACCTGGGCAATTGGACTCTTCGAGTCTTAACCATTTTTCAAGAGCTAATTAGCGTGGCTTCATCAGGCAGCTTGAACATGTGCTTCTCCATAATAGAGCTATGAGCACCCAGGAAGGCAAACACGTACTATTAGACGATGAGGAAATGGGAAGTCTTCCCATGTGGTCACCACATACCTGATCTAGTGTGACTGGAAAAACTAAGACAAAGTGAGAAGTCTCTCTCGAAAGTTTTATCTGGGTTTATGTATCTGGTAGATATTTATCTTGTGAACATATTTTTATTCTCTGGAAAGATGAATATGATGCTGTATACACTGTAAAAGCCTAAAGTGGTTTTGGTAGCCATAGTTCTCTTTGGAAGAAGTAAAAGGGGGGGAAAAAAGAAACATCTGTATTACTAGAAATGCTTCCTAAGGAAAGCTATATTCCAATCTAACTCGCTTGAGGATACTTGATTAAGTCATGCCACAGCCCTTTCTTATACCTACTGAAAAGCCCGTAAGCAGCCAATTTATAATATGTACATTGCTTAGAAGAGGCACTTTGCTCACAAGGACTGTTGCTGAGAAGAGGCTGAATTCCCCTCACTCGGGAATTCCTTCTCATCAAGTGCGTAGCCTGACAGACTTTACGAAATACGGCAAGGCCATAGCTCCAATCTTTAAAGCCACTGCCTCCTGGAGCTAATGAGGAAGAAATGACACACAGCTCAGATAATTATGCCTTCTAACGCTTATGGAAATGCTTTTTGCCTGGATATCCCTGGGCTTTCAACTTGGTGTTCCACAATCGGGCCTGATTCTGCGTAGAATCCAAGCCAGCTCCTGTCCATGCCGTGGCGGCTGGACGGCAAGAGGAACCTGAGGAAACATGGCCTGAGCTAAAATGGGGCGCTGCTGAAGACCCCCCTTTATGCTCTGGAGGGTTGGTGGCAGAAAGAAAAATGCGTTTCCTGCAGGGTCCACCGATAAATATCTATTTGAGAAGGCTGACGATAGCCAGCCTCTACCTTACACGTCTGGTCAAGATTTGAGAAAATGAGCTTTATGAATTTACTGCTACGCTTGCAGTATTTCATAAACCTGTGCTGTCATCCATGACTCTTATGCTTTGGTTGTACGGACACAGTGGTGTAGGGCAATATTCTTATATATTCATATATTATTGGAAGCTACAGAGCTCTTATTCTTTGCTTTTAAGAAGTTTGTAAGAGAACACTAAAAAAGTAAAATAAAATAAAAAGATTGACTTGAGTTTTAAGTCCAGTATCATGTGGTCAATATGAGGCTCTGAGCTTCAGAAGTTGGAGTCCTGGAGGATTCAAGACATACAGTGCACGCCATACGCAAAAGAATTAGAAGGATATGGTTAGATCTAAGTTGGTCTCCTCCCTCAACCTGTAATAAAGACAGTTAAGAATGGAAGATGAGAAGAAAGAGACTTACAGGGGAAGCCTGTAAGTTGCATGCGGGTGTGTGCCCCTGGAAAGGGTCCTGGGCTCCAACACCTCCCCCAGCACAGTCTCAGGAGGGCTGTAGAAGCCATCACAATCAGAGCTGAGCCTGGAGGAGCCCTGAGGCCAGGATCAAAAGTCCATGCTGTGCTCACCTCCACATCTCCACTCCTAAGGGACGGTATCACATTCCTGGAGAAGGAGTCCCAGACAGGAAGAAGGCATGGATAGAGGCCAAAGGCCCAGAGCAAAGGGACCTCACAAACAACTCCAGGTCCCTGGCCTTGACAAAGTCCTCTGTAAATGAGGTTCCACCACACTGACTGGGTGGAACGGACAACTCTACAAAGACTGCGTAAACTTCTAAAATCACTGAAATGGAGGGGCAAAACAGAGTTATAGGAAACCATCACAAGTCATATTTTTTGCACTACTGGTCTGGTGGCCCGAGAGCTGTACTTACTATAACGTAACCATAGGAGAGGCTGCAGTGTCAGCACTCTCAGAAGCGAGGCTGGTCACATCTTGCTTATCTTCTCTCAAATTTATCAAGTGTTATAATTGACATATTTGATGCTGTGCTGCCCACTGAAAACAGGCTACCTTTTTGTTCTTCAATTCCTTTAGAAAGATAACTTTACTGGTTTTAAAATAATCAAAGAAGATAAAATTTCATATCTAAGTGAATTAAAAGTAAAGCCAGAGAAATAACATAGCATTTAATATGATTTAATGTTCCACTAAAGCCTTTTTTCGTCTATTACGTATAGGAATCCAAAGTCATACCCATAATCATCTTTCATGGACACGGGACTTTTATTCAATACTTTTATTCTGAAAAGTATTTAAAAGAAGTTTTCCAAGAACAAAGAAGACTTCAGATGTGAATTCAGATGATTCTAATTTGGGGAATACTATATTAATTAGCATTTCACCTAGCTAAATTCTATTAGTAAAGTCACCCAAAGAGCTGCTATAAAATGCTGTACTGCATCCCCAAAGCCTTTCTGAGATGATTCTGAGACAATTAATACTTATTTAATGTTCATTTTAAAAATAAATGAATGATTTAACATAAAAACATCTAATAATTTGGTTTATATTTCCAGTTCCCACCCAGACAGAAGCCAGTCATTGCAGAGGCAGGTAGTGGAAGACTTAAGGGTGATGGTAGGAAGAGAAACACCAAGCAAGATGTTGATGTCCAGAGATAAGGCCGAGAATCAAACATTTAACGAAGAACCATATTAACGCACAGTCCATAATGGATGCTCCAGGCAGATTAAATCATAATTAATCTCCGTTGAACCTCGGTTTAACAAAGCGCAGAGGTGTAAAAACGCATTTTACTTTGCTTCTCATCAAAATGGCTTCAAAGAGTCTTAGAGCAACAGAGGGTGAGACATTATTTGTCTATAACATTTTGTTGTGGATTCCTTAATCATGCTGAATAAATTAGGTCTCACAAGACCACATCTATTTAACAATTAAAGGTCAATTCAGAATAGAATAATAAAATGACAGGGAAAACTAATTAGTAGACGCAAATTTTTCCACACATATATTCTCAGAGAACTTGACTCACTTAAGTCTAATTCCTTTGTCCTGATAGTTTAAAAATTATACAGGCTCAACTGGGCCTGGGTCCCAGGTGAGGATAAAAGACTTTAGAAATACACGCTTTATTCACTAACAGCATTTATTAACAGGATTTTGCCTTCCTCAAGAGAGTGACCTTTACTTAAACTATTAGCTTTGACAAGTGAGGTGAAAAGAAAAACACAGCTTCAGGATACTGACCTCCCAGAACGTGGACATTTACCAGACTATATACTCTTTGGCCCTTGCTATCTTTCCACAGTAAATATTTGTTGATTAGGGACTCAAAACAAAATCATATTTGTTTACTGTGTGAGTTGAAAGCACTAGCAATGGAATACGTCTTTTTACAAAAAAAAAAAACAACCCACAAAACAAGAAATATGTCACCAGTTTATTCTTCCTCTACCATCTCAAAAGGAAAACAAATCTCTGAAAGTCAACTTGTCCCTTCATGGAATAATGGATTTCTAAATGCTGAGTTACTTGTTTTCAGCAAAGAGATAATTCCGCAGAATCAGTATTCAGAGTGGCATTTGACAGGACTGTAATGTTAGTTAGACAAATGTCTGTATAAGCCGTAAGATGTGACAGAGTGATAATTTTTACGGACTGCCATAGGCAAACACATTCACATTCTCAAAACCTTCTGAGTTCAAAGAATGGGTCTGGGAGCAAAGACCTTGGGGATGCTACTAACCACATAGGGATACAGCACATCAGGGCTAAAACCGTACAAAAGTTGGGACATGAGGTACTCAGCAAGTCCAAGCTCCTATAACGCTTGGGCACACTCTACATTATGGTGCTGAAATTCCATAAGCTTGGGGCCTCATTCCATTCAGAGCATAAAGTTGAATAACGCTTGCCTACCAACTTTCTTATACCTTAGTATATTGCTATGCAATGTGCGCCCCAGTGAAAATCTCTGGTATGTATTTACGTGCTTATTCAAATCCCTGGCTTTATTTTCCTCCTAGAATTTGGTGTACATCCTGATTTTCCATAGGACTGCCATAAGGCAATAGGATCTTCATGAAACACCACCCTGCTCTGTAACTGCTTTCAGCCCAGAAGAGCAGATAATTGCCATTACTGAGCTATTACTGTGTCCTAGGATCATTTTAGATCCTTTTTTTTTTTTTACATCTTTATTGTAGTATAATTGCTTTACAATGATGTGTTAGTTTCTGCTGTATAAAAATGTGAATCAGCTATACATATACATATATCCCCATATCCCCTCCCTCTTGCGTCTCCCTCCCACCCTCCCTATCCCACCCCTCTAGGTGGTCACAAAGCACTGAGCTGACCTCCCTGTGCTGTGTGGCTGCTTCCCACTAGCTATCTATTTTACGTTTGGTAGTGTATATATGTCCATGCCACTCTCTCACTTCATCCCACCTTATCCTTCCCCCTCCCCATGTCCTCAAGTGCATTCTCTACATATGCGTCTTTATTCCTGTCCTGCCCCTAGGTTCTTCAGAACCAATTTTTTTTTTTTTTTTAGATTCCATATATATTTGTTAGCATACTGTATTTGTTTTTCTCTTTCTGACTTACTTCACTCTGTATGACAGACTCTAGGTCCATCCACCTCACTACAAATAACTCAATTTCGTTTCCTTTTATGGCTGAGTAATATTCCATTGTATATATGTGCCACATCTTCTTTACCCATTCAGCTGTCGATGGACACTTAGGTTGCTTCCATGTCCTGGCTATTGTAAATAGAGCTGCAATGAACATTGGGGTACATGACTCTTTTTGAATTATGGTTTTCTCAGGGTATATGCCCAGTAGTGGGATTGCTGGGTCCTATAGTAGTTCTTTCTTTCATTTTTTAAGGAACCTCCATACTGTTCTCCATAGTGGCTGTATCAATTTACATTCCCACCAACAGTGCAAGAGGGTTCCCCTTCTGCACACCCGCTCCAGCATTTATTTCTTGTAGATGTTTTGATGATGGCCATTCTGACCAGTGTGAGGTGATATCTCATCGTGGTTTTGATTTGCATTTCTCTAATGATTAGTGATGTTGAGCATCCTTTCATGTGTTTGTTGGCAATCTGTATATCTTCTTTGGAGAAATGTCTATTTAAGTCTTCTAGTCATTTTTGGATTGGGTTTGTTTTTTTGATATTGAGCTGCTTATAAATTTTGGAGATTAATCCTTTGTCAGTTGCTTCATTTGCAAATATTTTCTCCCATTCTTAGGGTTGCCTTTTGGTCTTGTTTATGGTTTCCTTTGCTGTGTAAAAGCTTTTAAGTTTCATTAGGTCCCATTTGTTTATTTTTGTTTTTATTTCCATTTCTCTAGGAGGTGGGTCAAAAAGGATCTTGCTGTGATTTATGTCACAGAGTGTTCTGCCTATGTTTGCCTCTAAGAATTTGATAGTGTCTGGCCTTACATTTAGGTCTTTAATCCATTTTGAGCTTATTTTTGTGTATGGTGTTAGGGAGTGTTCTAATTTCATTCTTTTAAATGCAGCTGTCCAGTTTTCCCAGCACCATTTATTGAAGAGGTTATCTTTTCTCCATTGTATATTCTTGCCTCCTTTATCAAAGATAAGGTGACCATATGTGCGTGGGTTTCTCTCTGGGATTTCTATCCTGTCCCATTGATCTATATTTGTGTTTTTGTGCCAGTACCATCCTGTCTTGCTTACTGTAGCTTTGTAGTATAGTCTGAAGTCAGGGAGCCCGATTCCGCCAGCTCCATTTTTCTTTCTCAAGATTGCTTTGGCTAGTCGAGGTCTTTTGTATTTCCATACAAATTGTGCAATTTTTTCTTCTAGTTCTGTGAAAAATGGCATTGGTAGTTTGATAGGGATTGCACTGAATCTGTAGATTACTTTGGGTAGTATAGTCATTTTCACAATGTTGATTCTTCCATTCCAAGAACATGGTATATCTCTCCATCTGTTTGTATCATCTTTAATTTCTTTCATCAGTGTCTTACAGTTTTCTGCATACAGGTCTTTTGTCTCCTTAGGTAGGTTTATTCCTAGGTATTTTATTCTTTTTGCTGCAATGGTAAATGGGAGTGTTTCCTTAATTTCTCTTTCAGATTTTTCACCATTAGTGTATATGAATGCAAGAGATTTCTGTGCATTAGTTTTGTATCCTGCTACTTTACCAAATTCATTGTTTAGCTCTAGTAGTTTTCTGGTAGCATCTTTAAGATTTTCTATGTATAGTATCATGTCATCTGCAAACAGTGACAGTTTTACTTCTTCTTTTCCGATTTGGATTCCTTTTATTTCTTTTTCGTCTCAGAGTGCTGGGGCTAAAACTTCTAGGATTATGTTGAATAATAGTGTTGAGAGTGAGCAACCTTGTCTTCTTCCTGATCTTAGCGGAAATAGTTTTAGTTTTTCACCATTGAGAACAATGTTGTCTTTGGCTTTGTCATATATGGCCTTTACTATGTTGTAGTAAGTTCCCTCTATGCCTACTTTCTGGAGGGTTTTTATCATAAATGGGTGTTGAATTTTGTCAAAAGCTTTCTCTGCATCTATTGAGATGATCATATAGTTTTTCTCCTTCAATTTGTTAATATGGTGTATCATATTGATTGATTTGCATATATTGAATTCTTGCATTCCTGGGGTAAAACCCACTTGATCATGGTGTATGACCCTTTTAACCTGTTTGCTAGTAGTTTGTTGAGGATTTTTACATCTGTCTCATCAGTGATACTGGCCTGTAGTTTTCTTTTTCTGTGACATCTTTGCCTGGTTTTGGTATCAGGGTGATGGTGGGCTCACAGAATGAATTTGGGAGTGTTCCTCCCTCTGTTATATTTTGGAAGAGTTTGAGAAGGATAGGTGTTAGCTCTTCTCTAAATGTTTGATAGAATTCGCCTGTGAAGCCATCTGGTCCTGGGCTTTTGTTTGTTGGAAGATTTTTAATCACAGTTTCAATCTCAGTGCTTGTGATTGATCTGTTTATATTTTCTATTTCTTCCTGGTTCAGTCTCGCAAGGTTGTGCTTTTCTAAGAATTGCCCATTTCTGCCAGGTTGCCCATTTTATTGGCATATAGCTGCTTGTAGTAATCTCTCATGATCCTTTGTATTTCTGCAGTGTCAGTTGTTACTTCTCCTTCATTTCTAATTCTATTGAGTTGAGTCTTCTCCCTCTTTTTTCTTGATGAGTCTGGCTAATGGTTTATCAGCTTTGTTTATCTTCTGAAAGAACCAGCTTTTAGTTTTATTGATTATTGCTATTGTTTCCTTCATTTCTTTTTCATTTATTTCTGATCTGATCTTTATGATTTCTTTCCTTCTGCTAACTTTGCGGATTTTTTGTTCTTCTTTTTCTAATTGCTTTAGGTGTAAGTTTACGTTGTTTATTTGAGATGTTTCTTGTTTCTTGAGGTAGTACTGTATTGCTATAAACTTCCCTCACAGAACTGCTTTTGCTGCATCCCATAGGTTGTGGGTCATCATGATTTCATTGTCATTTGTTTCTAGGTATTTTGTGATTTCCTCTTTGATTTCTTCAGTGATCTCTTGGCTATTTAGTATCATACTGTTTAGCCTCCATGTGTTTTTATTTTTTACAGATTTTTTTCCTGTAATTGATATCTATTCTCATAGTGTTGTGGTCGGAAAAGATACTTGATACAATTTTAATTTTCTTACATTTACCAAGGCTTGATTTGTGACCCAAGATATGATCTATCCTGGAGAATGTTCCATGAGCATTTGAGAGGAAAGTGTATTCTGTTGTTTTTCGATGGGATGTCTTTTAAATATCAATTAAGTCCATGCTACTTAACGTGTCATTTAAAGCTTGTGTTTCCTTGCTTGTTTTCATTTTGTTGATCTGTCCATTGGTGAAAGTGGGGTGTTAAAGTCCCCTACTACGATTGTGTTACTGTCAATTTCCCCTTTCATGGCTGTTAACATTTGCCTTATGTATTGAGGTGCTCCTATGTTGGTTGCATAAATATTTACAATTGTAATTTCTTCTTGGATTGATCCCTTGATCTTTATGTAGGGTCCTTTTTTGTCTCTTGTAATAGTCTTTATTTTAAAGTCTATTTTGTCTGACAGAGAATTGCTACTCCAGCTTCCTTTTGATTTCCATTTGCATGGAATATCTTTTTCCATCCCCTCACTTTCAGTCTGTATGTGTCCCTAGGTCTGAAGTGGGTCTCTTGTGGACAGCATATATACAGGTCTTGTTTTGGTATCCATTCAGCCAGTCTGTCTGGCTGAATTTAATCCATTTACATTTTAGGTAATTATCAATATGTATGTTCCTATTACCATTTTCTTAATTGTTTTGGGTTTGTTATTGTACGTCTTTTCCTTCTCTTCTGCTTCCTGCCTAGAGAAGTTCTTTTAGTATTTTTTGAAAATTTGGTTTGGTGGTGCTAAATTCTCTTAGCTTTTGATTGTCTCTAGAGGTTTTAATTTCTCTGTTAAATCTTGCTGGGTAGAGTAATCTTGGTTGTAGGTTTTTCCCTTTCATCACTTTAAATATGTCCTGCCACTCCCTTTTGGCTTACAGAGTTTCTGCTGAAAGATCATCTGTTAACCTTATGGGGATTCCCTTGTATGTTATTTGTTGGTTTTCCCTTGCTGCTTTCAGTATTTTTTCTTTGTATTTAATTTCTGACAGTCTGATTAATATGTTTCTTGGTGTATTTCTCCTTGGATTTATCCTGTATGGGACTCTCTGTGCTTCCTGGAATTGATTAACTATTTCCTTTCCCATATTAGGGAAGTTTTCAACTATAATCTCTTCCAATATTTTCTTAGACCCTTTCTTTTTCTCTTCTTCTTCTGGGACCCCTATAATTCGAAAGTTGGTGTGTTTAATGTTGGCCCAGAGGTCTCTGAGACCGTCCTCAATTCTTTTCATTCTTTCTTCTTTATTCTACTCTGTAGTAGTTATTTCCACTATTTTATCTTCCAGGTCACCTATCCGTTTTTCTGCCTCAGTTATTCTGCTATTGATTCCTTCTAGAGAATTTTAAATTTCATTTATTGTGCTGTTCATCATTGTTTGTTTGCTCCCTAGTTCGTCTAAGTCCTTGTTAAACGTTTCTTGTATTTTCTCCACTCGATTTCCAAGATTTTGGATCATCTTTACTATCATTACTCTCAATTCTTTTTCAGGTGGACTGCCTATTTTCTCTTCATTTGCTTGGTCTGGTGGGTTTTTACCTTGCTCCTTCATCTGCTGAGTATTTCTCTGTCTTCTCATTTTGCTTAACTTACTGTGCTTGGGGTCTCCTTTTCGCAGGCTGCACGTTCATAGTTCCCGTTGTTTTTGCTGTCTGACCACAGCAGCTAAGGTTGGTTCAGTGGGCTGTGTAGGCTTCTTGGTCGAGGAGACTGGTGCCTGTTTTCTGGTGGATGAGTCTGGATCTTGTCTTGTCTGGTGGGCAGGACCGCGTCTGGTGGTGTGTTTTGGGGCATCTGTGACCTTATTATGTTTTTAGGCAGCCTCTCTGCTAATGGGTGGGGTTGTCTTCCTGTCTTGTTAGTTGTTTGGCATGGGGTGTCCAGTACTGTAGCTTGCTGTTTGCTGAGTGGAACTGGGTCTTAGCATTGAGAAAGAGATCTCTGGGAGAGCTTTTGCCATTTGCTATTACTTGGAGCTGAGAGGTGTCCAGTGGACCAATGTCCTGAACTCGGCTCTCCCACCTCAGAGGCTCAGGCCTGCCACCTGGCTGGAGCAACAATACCCTGTCAGCCACACAGCTGCTAGTCTCCTGCAGAGAGAGTAGGGGTGGCGGCTGTGGCTTATGGTGGGGACAAGGACACTGGCAGCAGAAGTTCTGGGAAGTACTCCTGGGCATGAGCCCTCCCAGAGTCCGCCCTTAGCCCCCCACCAAAGAGCTTCTAGATCCTCTTCTTGAGTGCTCTCATTTAATTCCCACAACAACTTTGGATGCAATTAAACTTTTATTATTCCCATATCAAAGATGAGGAAAGGCTTTGAGAGATTAAATACTGTCTCTCACAGGGGTATTCAGAGATAGCCCTGGAACACAATGCTAGTCCTCTTTCATGCCAAAACCTCTGGTTTTGCACACACTTTGGCAGAGTATTTTCCTGACACCAAGATGGCCTCAATCTCTTTTGCAGAGACATAACTTCACCTATTTATTTTCCTTCTTCTCTTGACCTCGGTAACTCCACAAAAACATATTTTTCCCAAAGAGATCATAGGCTAAACTGGTCTCTGTGTCAGAAATCTACTGGCAAGTGTTAAGGGTGAACACACTTACCCAGTGGGGTGGGGAGGGTAGGGGAGCATAAATTCAACCTGAAAGAAAAATCACGTCTGATTTTTCTTCCCATGAGCAACAAATAATCTATGATGAGCTATCTAAAAATGCTTAATGTGTGTGTAGTTACCACTATCTCCATTAGAAAATATAGCTCTACCATGAAGTAGCATGAATGGCATTAGTACCTTTCAGATAGAGTTTGTGTTTTCTGTGAAAACTTACACCACCAATAAACTTGCTCGACTACGTGACTCCTTGGAGGATGGCAGCCAAGATAACCCATGAGCAGGATGGGTCCCTGGCGAGTCTTAATTTATATCAATGACAACTGAGATAAACCACCAGGGAAAGTAGGATGAAGAATGTCTAGCTCTCAAGGTTGAGAGACCTTGGAATTGGGTATCAAGGAAAGTTGGGATGTTCTTAAAACACTGAAGTATGTGGTAGCTTTCCTTGTTTGCAGGAGATTTTAAATGCATATGGATAATTCATAGGAATAAGGATTCCATGGTTGTTCAGGTAAGAATCCATGCACATGTAGCCCAATGTTAAATTATAAAGCATATGCAGTTTATTTCATGTTTAATAATAATTTTTGTTTGACAATTATTCTTCCTTTCATGACTTTTTTTTTTTACCATCTTGGGTTTTTAGAACTCACTGTTTTCCCCTGACGCCAGGAATGTGCTCTCTCCAAATAGTGATGGGTCCCACGACTCATGTTCAAAACTTGTCTGACCAGATGATTGATTCAATGATCTTGACCTCGAATCTTGAATGATCCAAGACTACTTGGAGCTAATATATAGTAAGTAGCTCATGATGGCTGAAGAGGCTATATATCCCAGAAAAAAAATGCCTGCATTTTAGTGTGTGTCCAAATCCTAGGAATGAATATTTTAAGACTTTCTTGTTCTTTAGCAGAGACCAGTCACAGAGAGAGGTCTGTGAAGCGGGCTGTTTTCTGCAGCCCTGAGATCAACACATCTACTAACTGCACTCTGCGATGCCAGACTCCACGATCGGCAATGCCAGACTACTTAGCCTACCTCCTCATCTGGTTGCTTCTTTCCAATGTGCCCGTTCTTTTAGTGTTTCAAAATCTGGGTACCAAGCTTTCCCTTACATCACCCACACCCTTAAGCCTATCAATGGCTTTCTTCTCTCATCCATTCTTCTCTTTCATTAAAACAACTTCTCACTGCAAGTTTCTCATTAATACAGTTTAATATGTCATTTCTCTCCGTTTTTTCTTTCCCTGTGGTCTAGCAAATCTTACTATGTCTTTTCTCCCACTTTTCCACTTCCAAGTTGAGGTATACCTAAATGTCAAGATTTTAAAAATAGTACTCTGGGAATACTTCCAAAGCAAGTACAAGTTTAGTTGAATTTGGAAAAGAGAAAGTACGAGGAAGAATAACAAACACAGACCATCCACGTTCTTATATCCATTAACAGGAAGAACAAAAGACACAATGATAGTAGTAATATCGACGTCCACTCAGTACGGCACCTCTTACCACAAGGGAAGTGGTAAGTAAGGAAAGGGAGAGGGGCCTCAGCTAATTTACCAGGTGGGATCATAGGTCTCTCACATGGAGGAAGCATGATACGAAAACATCAACACTTCTGTTTCCATTTTTTGAAGGTAGTGGCTTGGATAATGAGTTTATACGTTTTTATAAACCCACATTCTTGATAATCAGCACTAAAATGTGACTACAGGTAAAACAGCCTCGTTAGAGTATATACGAAGACTGGAGATGAGCCTTAGACAGAACGATCCTAACGGCCGTCAGACAATTCATTCCACCTTTCAGACTCTACAAAACATCAAATGTCAGAAAGAGCCAAAAAACTGTCACCAATCGCTGAGGTACTTGTAGTACGTTTGCATGTCCCCGTCATATAGACAAATTACCCAGATGTCAAGCTAATTTTTCAACTTCTACTTGAAAGCTTGGTGTCACCTATAGGTCTAGTCAACATTGACTTAATTTTCCCCCAACACTGTAAGGATCCTATTACTGAAAACACTGTTGCTATACACTACGGGCTAGAGAATGTGGCTAATCTGATACTCTAGTTAACTGAGTTAGGCATCCAACCGTGCATCATATTGATTTTGTACCATTATTGTTACTCATGTCTCTGTTGATATGTTACCTCTCCTTTTTCACAAAAAGAAAACTCCTTGAGGAAAAGGCCTAAACTTCAGCATCCTTGCACCATTCGTGCTGTTTTAGTACCACGTTCTACATGCATTATTCTTCATTAACAGATGTTTACTGAATGGGGGAATCTACAGTATCTGAATGGCCAATATTCGAAGGCCCACATTGCAAAGAAAAACTACACATGAGTGTATACAATACGAACGTCTCTTTCTTGATCACACTAAAGACATTTTAGGGTTTGTCATACCTCAAGGGCATCATTACAAATGTTGAAGGCTACTGAAGCATAAAATTGGGGAATGCTAATTAATAGAGGGCTAGGTGATGGTAGAACACATCACACCCTTGTGTAAGACCTCCCACAACTTCCAGTATCCACAGGATAAAGACCAAAATCCACATACATCCCAGCATGGCTTATTCCTTGTATCTCTACACCTGCAGCCTCGGCTCACACATTTATCCTATTCACTGTACTGCATGTTTTTCTGCTTTTCACATCCTAAGAGGCACCATCGCTTTCCTGCTTCGAGCCCTGTGCTGTGCTCTTCCTGCACCAGAAATTCTCCAATCTGGTCTTCCCCTTCCCCAACCAGCCAACGTCTACTCACCTTTTGAGAGTGCTTCCGCCTTTAACATGAGTAAAATTCCTTGATTATACGCCGTTGCCTCACTCAGAACATTTACTGCAATTTATAATTATGTATTCATAGCAAGGTCGCTGGAATAAGGTTGATTTTTTTCTCACTACACTCTAAGCAGCGTGAAAGCAGTGGCATTACCTGGTTTGCTCACCACCAGATCAGCGGTACCTAGCACAGTGCTTAGCAGAAAGGAATCGCTCAATATATATTTGTGAACCAATCAGTGAATAAACATGTGATGTCACCTTCTGATTACTGCATATATATATGTGTGTATACACACACAAACACCTACACCCACACAGGGTTAGCCAAAAAGTTCGTTCGGGTTTTCCCACAAGATGTTACAGAACATTGGAATTGTCATTACTCTAACCCCAAGTACTTTCTTTCCTTAATCAAATATATTGTTTTCACATTTTTGGTCATTTCTCTGCTGATAGTTAAATCTGATGCTGGTATGGAATTTGTGAGAGACTTTGGTCTATGTGAAAATGACTTTATACTCCTGGCTACAACATGAACTAATATTTACCAGCGACAGCATTCAAGGCAACATGACCTCTTCTGAACTCAAAGCATCAAAGAAAATGTCAATTACTGCTAGACGGACAGGCAGAAAAGAATCCACTCTTGTCTGTACTGCTCTTGCCGCTCAAGTCTTACGTTCCTGTTCCACTTTCTGAGCAATCTAGTAAAATTCAATTTACTTTTTCAATTCGTCTGCAGCCAAGCTTCCTTCTGTCAGCTCTGCAGACATCACAATGCTGGCCACGCAGAGTAACAGGAGAAGGACAGTGAGAATGAAATTACCTGTGCACTTGCGATCTGTGTCTTCTTTCTTTGACCCACTAATTGTCAACTTGCAGTTGAAGTTTTCCTCCCAGTATTCGGCAAACCATACGTTTCTTCTGTTGTTTTCAAGCGTGCGGGATGTAAAGTAGGCATCAAACCCTAAACAGAGTTAAACGGAAAGGTTACTGCTTGCGGGGCACGGCCGGGACATTTGGAAATAAAAATACCAATGATGGTTTTTCTTCGTTTTAGTGGACTGGACGCTTGCTCTTTTGTGTCAATCAAAAAAAAAAAAAAAAAAAAGTGAGGAAAAAAATACTAATGCTAAGTCCTATGGCTAAATCCCTAGTTCAATCTGTCAGGCAGATGTGTGGCCTACAAATGAACTTTCACAATGAAATCTGCATTAGAGACCTTAGCAGTGACACAGTGATCACAACATCCCTTGTACCTCTAGGGAGTAGACTAGGTCTTTATCATCACCAAGATAATAAGTGATCATTTCAGTGCTTACTGTGGACCAGACTCTCTGCTTTACGTAGATCCTTTCATTCATCTCAACAGCCTATGTGGTAGTTGCTATCATTTCCATTTTGCCAATGAAAAAAGAGAGTCTTAGAAGACATAATAAAGTGCCCAAGGTCAACCACTATGCCGTATTCTGCATCCCTACGCATGTGAGTTACTGACCTGTGATTATCATTCTAAGAACCCTCTTGCATTTAGTAAGGACCCATTATGGAACTGACTTTCGAGTCAAATGGAAGTTTTTGAAGAGGCCATAGGTAAACTGACCCCAACGTAAGTGTAATGCTTTTTCTAAAGAGTGTTAGATGAGCAGACTCGAGAGAACAAGTGCCCAGGAAATCTCTAGCTACCTCTTTAGGATAGTGCAGCTTTAAATGGGCCAGTGGTCCTGTGAGAATCAGATTGGATTTGGTATCACAAGGGCTGGCCTTGAATCCCAGCTCCACTAATCTCACTAAGTCGGGGCAACACGAGCAAGTACACGCTGGAACTTTCTTATCTTCCTTCCGTTTACCTGTAAGATGATACCACCTGTTTTCCTTATGGCATCTTGTTTGTGGCAGTGGGAAGACTTTGGAAACTCATGGAGTTTAAGGTCAAGAACCATAGGAGAAGATGGACTTACGTTCACATTATGTAAATTATTCAGTTACTCTTATTTAAGGCCACAAGAGAAAAACAGCTCTCAACTCTAAACTTCACAAGTGGAGCACGTCAGTTTAATTTTATTCACTACTACATTCATGGCCCAACATACAGTAGCCCTACTGTAAGTGGAAAACTTGAAATAAGTAAATGAGACAAAGAAAAAAAAAAGAAAAAAGAAACCTATACAGGAGATTATACTTTAGAGAAAATAAAAAGAATAGTCTATACATCTTTTAGTTATTTTCTAGGGTGTTGTGAGAACATGATTCTTGACCCGGTATCCAGGAAACTGTCCTTTCATACGCGCTGCCTTCGCTGACTTGAGAGTAATCGAGTTGCAGCATCTGACTCACTCTGATATCAACACTGATTGATCCACCTGTCTGGCTGGAAGTCCCAGCCCACCTCACTGTTCTCCCATAACCCAGTCTCCAGATGACTGATCAGTAAAAGAACAATCCCTCAATAAGGGGAAATCTTTGGGGGAAAGACAGTCCCCCATCGTTTCCAGGAACACTACATGTATGCGCTTGGTCATGTACATACATACACACACTCACAATGGTAACTAGTTAACTTTCACTTTTCTCTCCATCTATCCCCCTGCCAAACCCCCGCAAGGGGGAAAAAAAAAGGCAACAGTGGTAGACTGTGACACTGATGGCCCCTGATGGACCATGCTTCCTGGGCTTCATGCCCTTGCGTGGTCCCCTCTTACGCAGCTTGCCTCTTTGTTCATGAGACACTGGCAGGTGCGATGCAGACGGAGGCTGGAAAACCCTTTACTCACTGTGCCTTGTCCTTGAGAGACTCCCCTTGGAATCCAGCTACTATGCTCTAGCACGAGTGGCTGGGGTACGTGACATCATGTGGAAAGAGAAGAGCCCAGCCAGACCCCAGCCCTCTCAGTAGAGCCTTTGTGGACTTTGCAGCCGTCCAGCTGACGGCAGTAGAACCACTCAGCTGAGACCAGTCACGATTGCAGAACTGTGGCGATTCATCTTTTAAACCACTAACACTTGAGGTGGTTTTTTCCACAGACAACTGAAACACTGCTGCATTAGCACGGCACCCTAAGCCCCTCTTTGTGAGACACCCGAACAACACACTCTTAAGGAAGAAGCAGCCTCCAGAGAACACAAATGGAGATAAACTCTTTGGCCACATGCCACAGGCCTGAAGCTCAAACCAGACTCAGAATAGGAACTACTAAAATGGCTCAAATTGTACCACCGATACATACATTCCCCAGCTCAGAAGAAGACATCTTTAGAGGAAACCTCATCACTGAAAAAGTCCATCACTTCAAAACACCTCTCTCTTCAGCCTGTGTCTGCTAGAAATGCAAAAAAGTGCTGGTGAAGGAAGGACTAGGGTGCAGCTAGCTGCTAACACGGTGATAGGCAAGAGAAGGCAGCAGGCGTCTCCCTCTGTTCTAAGAGAGAACCAACAGATTTCTGGAAAGCCTGCACTATAACAGGACGTGGATGAGCAACAGGCTTTCCTAGTCTGAACTCCATCCTTTTACTCACCCACCCAGTTCACTCCCAGCCTCCTTCTCCAGCTCACAGCAGGGACTCACTTGCAGGCTGAATTCAGCTTTCACTCTCCCACGGAACGAGCGACCAGCTTCCCCGGGCATGTCGGAAGGGGTGGAGGTTTGGGGTGGGACCAGAGAGGCTCCCTTTTTAACAAGCCCCAGGTGCTGTGCATGTAGCTCCCGCTTTGAGAAGCTGGACTTCTCCAATCTTGGGTTTTTAACAAGATCCAGGTGATTCTCCTGTTGCCCAGATTGTGAGAAGCAAATCCTGAGCTTCTGAAGCTGGGATTTAAGCCGTTCCAGCCCCATTTGTTAAATGTCAGCCTTGTCACCTTCTCAGCCTCGAATCTTTGCCCTGGTTCAGATGACAGGGTCTTCGCTTTGCTTCTGCAGTTGAGACTTTTGCTTAGTACTGTGTTCAGTATGGCAGGAGCCCTCCCTTGCATCCTGTGGCCTGCAGATGGCTAGGGGGAGACGGAGGGCACCGTGTGACCTGCGGGTGAGTTTTCCTGGTGTGTTCGCTCCATTGCTTCTCAAGGCTCCTTTGCAGCCTCAAAGGCTGTGTGCCTCAACTTTGTCTCCTGGTATCACTCTGGGCTCCCCAGCCCAGGAATTTCCATCCTGGTGCAACGTTTTAGTGCTTCTAAGAAGGTAACCTTAAATACCCTGTGTCTTTGAAATGGAGCAGGACACTGTGGTCCTTCTCCCTTCATGTCCTCTGCCTGCCTTTGGTCTGTACAAAAACTTTCGCCAAAGTATAAGTTTAATCAGAGAAGTGAGAAAATGCAGAAGCAAAGGAAAGCAGTCAAACAGGACAAACAATAATAGTTTAGTCATTAAGCAAAGTCAAGGACCTCTAGTTCCTCCTCAAGGGCTATAGATAATATGCTGAGCCATATCCTGTGAGCTGTCTTGTAGATGCTGAAACCACCACCATGTGGAAGAAGTTAACTACATGATGACCAGACTGTAGCCATGCCATAAGCTGCCACCATTCTGAGAACTGGCCTCAAAGAAATGGGAACAAAGTGACCCTGGAACTAAAGATTAACTGTACTCAAAACAATCAGGATGACGTGGATCAGACCATGGCATGACCAAGTTCAAGACGACTGTCAGAGCTGACTGTGCTGTTTCTGCATGTAGCCCCCTCCCTCCAGCCGTGACCCCTGAAACTCCACGTTAAAAGCTCTTGCCCACTGACTGTCAGTCCGGGCATCGGCCTGTGGATACGAGTCCGCCCTCTCTCCCTGGTTGCTGGCCTCCGGAGTAAAGCCAACTTTCCTGTTCACCAACCTTGCCTCTTTATTGGCTTTTGAGCAGAGAGTAGACAGACCCCACTTTTGGTAACATCTTCACTACCTCTTCTGAAGGCCCATGGCCTTGAGGGGTAACTCAGAGCCCTTAGCCAGGTACCAACATAGCATACATTGGCTTTTGGGTGGTTTCCTAGAGATGTGAACTGCCAACCCCTAGGAGACCTGCACTTTTTCTGTCAGTAGAAAAACCATATAGCGTAGTGGTGAACTACACATTGATGTCACAATGGGGGGTTTGAACTGTATGAACTTGAGCACATTATTCAGTTCAAGGTTCCTCATCTGTAAAATGGGGTTAATAGTAATACCTACCTCATAGGTTTGTTACAAGGATTAAACAAACTCTTATTTGTAAAGCACTCAGCATTCTGCCTGATATAGTAAAATATAAACTGTTGGTTCTTCAGTAAACATACTCAGCCAGTAAACATTTACTGAGCACCCACCCTGTGACAGGCACTATTCTCTGCACTCACAAACCCTGGGATTAAAACCTACCTGTCCCTTATGGGATTTACCGCCAGCCTGGTGGGGAAGATAGACTTGAAAAAGTATCATTTAAATAAATATAAAATTACACCTGTGATAGCTTCCATGAAGGAAGGGTACAGGGATAGAACCGTGTTAGGGAGTCAGAGAGGGCTTCCTGGAGAGAGAAGATACACAGATGAAAAAAGGGAAACATAGGGAGTAGGGATGAGCAGAAATTGGACATTTGTTCAGATGGAATAGCTATGCCTTAGGAATACTTAAGTCATTCTCACATTTCAAAGTATCCCAGGACAACTGGCCTCAAAATCAACACATATACATGGACCATCTTCTGTGTATATGCTATCTAGGATCGCTACTAAAACTCTAATAGACTAACGGCATAAACGTTTATCCAATGGATGAATAAATATATCACTAAGTTAGTCTCCCAAGTAGTCGTTAAAAATCCTGATGTCAGACAGATTTACATTTGGTTACATAAAAAGTTGTACCAATAGTTATAATTAGAAAAATAACAAGCATTATATATATATTTTTTCATTAAGTGTCACATAAACCCTAGGAAGTAGGTACTGAAGTTATTCACACTTTAGAGGTAGAAACTAAGGCTCAGAGAGGATTCTGGGCTCAAGTCTGGCTAATTCCAGACCCTGGTGTTTGCTCCCATGTAGAGCAGTGATTCATACAGTTGGGTGGGTATCGAAATCATCTGGAGAGCTGATAACACAGAGGTCAGGCCCACTGAAGGTCAGATCTGGGTCTTTTTGTTTTTTCCCAAGTTCATTACAGTTTCTATAGCCTCACAATTTTGCCTTTTTTTTTTTTTTTTAAGGACGAGGCTATTTAATACCAGCTGTACGGTCACCAAGGTGCAACAGAGAGTTAGGGATTGAAGCAGAACTTAGAATAACTCTAATCATATATGCACGTATGGGTGTGTGTCTGCGTGTTTCACAGTGAATTAATACTTCCTTCTCATTTCTGTGAGAGCTCTGAAGAAAAGTGATCTGGACACACATCCCTTTATTATTAGGTAAATTACCTGAGTTTTAAAAGACTAGGGTTTCAGTTCATAGAAAACAGAATAAGAATTACCTTAAGGGAGAAAATCATTCTTTTATGTGGAGCTGATGAAATTCTTAGTATTAAATTGTGCCTTTTGTTGGACCGATGATTTTAATTTCAGAAATTAATCTACAGGGCATTCTAAAGCAAATATCCCACGTTGAACAATATTCCTATATTCTTGGAAGTAAACTGAGATCAGCATAGAAATGATGAGCAGGGTTTTAGCTAGTATTATAAAATGACATTTATATGGTTCTTTGTTCTTTTAACTGGGATGTTGCCTTTAAACTCCTCCTGAAATCTGTGGTCAAGACAAGAGTGTGCAAATCAATAGACACGTAATTCATCCCGAGCGGTATGTTTGGGAGGTGACCTTTCCAACTGAGAAGGAAGAAAGCTCTCCCAGGTGCGTAGTATGAAAGGAAAACTATCTGTGTCAAGAGCCCTGCTCGGCTACGGTGAACGGAGACTGACATACTAATGGAGCTTCACGAGGCATGAGAAAGTGACCAGTGGCCCTGACTGCTGCCTTATCCGCAGAAGTCATGCACTGCAGGCTAGAGTATCCCTGTCAGCCTACACGGCAGGGAGGACCCAAGGCTTCCTATGCGCTCGCCTGTAAAGGGGAGGCTCTCAGCTCTTCCCGCTCTGCCTCTGCCTCTGGAAAGATGTGCTCATGATTCAGAAACACAGCTCCTGGCACATCGTAGGGAAGCGAAACTGATAGAATAGATGAATGAATCGATGAATAAAAAGAAGAGGCAAAAACACAGACAGAGACAGAGAGAGAGGGAAAGGACGAGAAGGGGGGAGGGGGAAAAGGAGGGAGGAAAGAGAAGGAAGGAAATAGAAGAGAGGAGAAGAGACAAGAGGATGGAGGGGTGGGGAGGGAAGATGGAGACACTGATGAGGAAAATCAGCCAGGAACTCACGTTCCCTCCTGCTGAGAGGGTCAATCAGAACAATACATTTTGAAAATAAGCATTTGTTTTATTCCCTTTTCTATTTTTAGAACTCACGGTAGTGGGTTAAATTGTGGCCCCCAGAAGATATGTCCATTTCCTAACCTCCTGAACTTGTGAATATGACCTCACTGGGAAAATATTTGGATACTGTCTAAGAAGAAATTATATTGCAAATGTAGTTAAGGCTCTCAAGATTGAGGTCATCCTGGAGTATCTGTGTTGGCCCTAAATCCAATGACAAGGATACTTAAAAAAGACACACAGAGGGAGGGACCCACAGGGAGAGGGGGCTGTGGAGAAGGCCGTGTAGAGATGGAAGCAGAGACTGAAGTGATGCAGCCACAAGCCAAGGGAACCCTGGAGCCACCTGAAGCTGGAACAGGCAAGGAAGGAGCCTCTCCCAGAGCCTTCAGAGGAATCACGGTCCTGGCCACACCTGCATTTCAGACATCTAGCCTCCAGAACTGTAAGAGAATAGAGTTCTGTTGTTCTAAGCCACTAAGTTTGTGGTCACTTGTTATGGCAGCCCCAGGAAACAAATACAACCATGACAAGTCAAAAATCCCATGTCAGATCCTTTCTCCTAGCTTTTCTCCCATCCGAATGACGTCATTTGATTCCCAGATGTGACACACTGATGGCTTATGGAATGTATTTAACCTACAGACTTGTCCTCTCTATTTCGCCCCAGAGTATTTTAAAAGCTAATTAGAGAATCAGGAGATTTATTTTGTAAGTCCAGATTTCTGGCTTCCCTTGTAACGATAGACGGTCTGGAAACATAGACCCCATCCCCACGTGGCAGCCGTCAGCAGGTGCTGGAGAACATGTGTTCCTTCAAGCGGCCTGAGCTCTTCCTCTCGCAGCACCCTTCCCCCACCGCTGCCACCTCTGACAGTTCCCACCTGAACCTCTTTTCTTGTTGGTAAGATGTGTGTGGTTGTCCTGGCAGACACCAAGCTTTCCACCACCAAGAAATGCACCTCTCTTTAACACACCTTGGCTGCAACTCCAGTGATATACAAACTCCCCTGAAATAAGAGATACTATCTCAGGCCACTAAGAATATATCTTTGAAAAAGCTATTATAAAGGAAGGAAAGTTGGAAAAGTGGCAGCATATAAAATTGAGGGAAATCATCTATTTTGGTATACACAAACAAAATCACTTCTAAGATGTGTACAAGAGACTATCACCACTAAAATAGCTACAAAAAAATACCTATGCAAGGACAAGTGTATCTTTCCATTTAATTAGGTTGACTTTTGTCCTTCATTAGAATTTTAAAATTCCCCTTTTGTCCATTCCCTTGAAGCTAATTTGTAAGTTTTCTGTGATCTTAATAGAAAATATTAGTATTTTCTTTTTCTAGAGTTAGACAAGCTGCTTTTACCATTCATATGGAGAAAATATAAAAACTAAGAGAACTCTGAAAAAGAAGAGCAACTGCATGTGAGTGTTTGGGGATGTCGATGAAGGGAGGTGACGAAGAGGAATACAAATCCTACCAGGTATGATATGGTGACGATAGATTATAAATCTCTAGGAATAAAAAGAATCAATTTGGCAGAAGACCAAGGAGATCAATAGACCATTGGAATAAAACAGAAAGTCCACAAATAGACCCAACTGCACATGAGAATTTCATAGAATAGCGAATAAAGCTAGCAATTCAGATCACCAGGGACACGCTGCCCTTTCAGTAAAGATCGAATAAACACCAACCTGTTGGATAACTGGCCCCCATACACGGAAGGCAAGGAGAGACCAAAGAAAGAGAGAGAGCTCTTCAGGTTGGTAGGCGGCAGGTTTAACAAGCAAGGGAACTCACAGATGAGGCTAGTCTTGGGTAACTGCCTGCCAGAATCCTAAAAATTGAGACAGAGGCCTTTATACCATCCGGACAGTCTCAATACCACCTTACCTTCTAAAGGCCACTTCCTGGAAAACGGCTTTCACTGTGAGAATGGTGGGTCGGCTTGAGGGTCAACCAAAGGTCAAATCCTCTGAAGGACCTCCTCCAACATAAATGCATAATGGTCAAATTGGATCCCAATTATAAATTTAACACTGCATTAGTCCACAAGAAACATGGGAAGAATTGCATGGATTTAACCAGAGTAAGCGAACGTGGGGGGTCCGGTCTCCACAAGAGGGTGACTTTTGCACAGCTGTATAAACTAGGGGTCCTTCACCCTCGTTTTGAGGCCTCCTGCTGCAGGATATCTGCAGTGGGTTCCCATACACATGGCGTGTTCCCAGATATCCTCTGCTCTTGCCCTGCCTGCACTCGGGCAGTGCTGTGGACAGTCAGATCTTTGTCTGCTTCTCTCCAGAAACTTTAAGTTCCTGGCAGAAAAAGACTCTGCCCTGCTCATCTCCACCTTCCCAATTCAAGTTTCTGTAAACATTTATTGAAGTCAATTGAAGTTGGAGACATGTAAATCAGTTTGGCAAGAAGATCATTACTGATCTGTTGGGACAAATTTAGGCTCTCAGAAGCACCCACAGAATTTGCTGGCTGTATCTACCGATGAGAGTGGTGGAAACCAGCCATTATTTTTGAGAAAACAAATAAGAATTATTGCAATGGAAATTATCCCACAAAGAACACAACTCCCATGGGGAGTGTTTATGGATGAGGTGGAGGGAATAATGTTTGCAATATTATTCCACAAAAGGCCTCCAAAGAGCTGTTGCATGTTATGTAACACAAGAAGGGCTGCCATCTTTCATTCCTTTAAATTGCCTGGGAAACAGAGGGGCACTTTATATAATCTGAATATACTTACATGGGAACGAATATGGGTATAAAAAGCACATATTAAATTGATAGTTTAATAGTTAAAAAGATTAAAAGCATACTCTGGAACTAGAATTCTAGGGTTCAATTCCTGACTTTGTTACTTGCTAGCTAGACGACCCTGAGCAGATAACCTAACCAGTCTAAGTTTCTCCATCTTTAAAATGGGGATGATGATAACATCTGTGCCACAGGATCGATGCCAGGCTTCCAGGTGGGGATGTAATGCAGTGTTTACAACAAATGCATGGCACAGAGCAAGAGTCTAAATGTTAACTAAGTTAATAGAAAATTAACACAGACACACACACAAGGTGAGAAAGAGAGAACAAGAAGAGGAAAATTAGGATAATTTGAACTTTAACACTAGGGACTATGCATGACATACTCAGTTATCAACATCCTGGCTTGGAAATCACATAGACCTAAGTTTGAATCCTTGCTCTGCCACCGACTAGCTATTTTCTTTAACTTATGCTAAGCTGATCTCTCAGGTTTCTACTGTTTGTGTTTTGTTGTTCAACTGTATATTTCTTCACTTAGTAGTTTTTTCTTTCATTCATTCATTCACTCACTCACTTATTCCAGAAAAGACTTAAAGTAGCACCTCCACTTTCTCATTTATAAAATAAGGATGGTAGTACCTTCCTTAGAGATGGATGTAAAGGTTGAAAAATATTGAGGTTAAACCAACAACTTAAAGTTGCTGAGTAAATGTAGGTTCCTTTCCTCTTGTGAATGTATGTAGATTTAAAAAAAAAAATTGAAGTATAGTTGATTTACAATGTTGTGTTAGTTTTGGGTGTACAGCAAAGTGATTCAATTATATATGTAGTTTTTCAGATTCTTTTCCATTGGAGGTTATTACAAGTTACTGAACATGGTTCCCTTTGCTATACAGTAGGTCCTTGTTGTTTATCTATTTTATGTATAGTAGTGTGTTTCTGTTCATCTCATACGCCTAATCCATCCCTCCTTTCTCCCTTTTCTCTTTGGTAACCATAAGTTTGTTTTCTAGGTCTGCAGTTTTAGTGTCAGTTCCCGACACTAGAAAGTACCTGCCTTCCGTACTTGAAAGCCCCTCATCGTTCTCCTATGCCATGTGCAGCCATGTCAACTTAATAACCTGAACATCTGTTGCTTTAGGGTGGCTCAGGACGCACAGGTAGTAGAGATGAAGGGTAAAAGGTCATCCCTCTAGTAGGGGCTTTAGGAAGTAAGACTTGAAGAGGCCATCTCCTGGAGGTCACAGGCTGCTCCTGCAGAGTGTGAAATTGGTGGTGAGTCAGGGTGTGGTGGAAGGTTCCTGCTCTGCTCCTTGCTACCCCAGCCTCATTATGAAGCTCAGATTGAAACTCTGCCTTCACTGTTTCAATATTCTGTACAGAACCTTGGTAAAGAGCTTGACTCAGAAGCACCAGTCACTAAGGTTACAGCGTTACTCTTGGGTTCGGGTTTTTATTGTCATTGCTGTAATTTCTTGCCTCCCTCCCCACCTGTCTTCCTCATCTTCTCCTTCCTACAACCATACTACGTTATTTTCAAGATATCCCAAATATCCGTATCTTTCTTTCCTCCTCAGTACCAATGAATATCAGAACTGTGAGGCTATACTTGTGCAGTCTTGACCATGACAGATACTGGTACTACATATCAAAAGTCATAAAAACGGTGCAAACTCTGCTCTAGCAATTTTCCTTCAAGATACTTATCCTAATGGAAGAAGTATATGTACTTTTTTTAGAGAAGATGTGTCAAGGGCAAGGTGATATTAAGGAATTATTAATTTTATCAGATGTGCTATATAGCACGGTGATTATGGTGTTCTTATCAATTAGAAATGCATTCTGAAATACTTTAGGTAAGAAGCCATAACGTCTGAAATTCAATCTGAAATGTCCCTTCACAATAAAAGTTCAGAGGGGACAGTTAAACATGATTTGCAGGATATCGACGGCATTTGAAGCTGGGTTATCAGCTCTTGGAAGTTTATGATACGATTCTCTCTACTTTTATGTATGTTATGTTGATAAATTCTATAATAGACTATGTATAAAGCAGTTAGGAAGATGAGGATTTGAGCACTGTTTATAATAATGAAAACTTCGAACCATCATAAATGCCCCAAACACATGATTAAATAATATCTATATTATAGATATATAGATATAGATAGTATGCACTCATTAGAATTTGACAGACAGGAAAGTATAGTTTTAAGAGAATACCTAGGAACCAGGAATTCAAGTCAGTGCGTTATAGTAAAACATGCAAAGACTACTTTGATAGTATGGCTAGTTTTTATATTTAATACTCATCAAATATCAATAGCTGGTTATTACTGGAGGATGAATGATGTTTATTTTACTTCAGCTCAACCATTTTTTCTATTTATATATATATATAAAACATATATATAAATAAAACCACATACATACATAAAAACATATATATGTGTATACATATATTTTATAAACATATATCACCAAAATATATGCCCATTCCATATAATATTCAGTCTCTTGCAAGTAGTAAAACTTTGTAGAAGAGCAGTTATCTTCCAAGGTAAGTTAATTCCTGCTTCCATACGTATCAGATTTTCACAGATGTCATCTATGAATCTATTATTTGTGACTTTACGTAAAACAGACATAGTAAATACACTCACGTCACCACTTCCTGCATCTGCAACCATAGCAGACATCAACCGTCGGTCATGATGATCAGCCCTAAGGAGGCTGGGCTGCAACTCCTTTACAGTTAGTGCTTTAGAAAGCTAATGTTGATCTGGCTTTTTGTAAGATAAATATATGTGTCATCCTTGATATGACTGTATATTTTTAAGAAATTATTCCTGGGAATTTACTATATATAAAATAGTATTCTTGGATATGAACATTTAAATAAATTGATGATAACACAATCTCATACTTAATGGTTGACTACTCTGCTCACAGATTTGGCCTAAATGCTTTTCATGGATTTCACATATTGGACATAAAAACACCATTCTTTGCTCTCAAAGAACTCTCAGCCCAATAACGTATCTTAGAAAATACTAAGGAAAACCATATGGTGCTTTTGCTAAATATCATCTGTTTAATATTTTCATGAAATAAATGTGGTAGATGGTAGGGATTGTCTTTATGGAAAATCAAAAATAGTAGGGTGTGTTGAAAACATTGTTTATTGATTGGTCAGTGTTTTTGACTTAATCTTATTGTTTACATTATAAAGTTTTTTTGTTTGTTATTTCTGTAGTTTTCAAAAGACTTTAGATTTTCTATGATTTTCTACTAGTCCCCAAGAGACTTCCTGGTAGGAGACAAGGACTGGGTTGAAAGTTTCTAAATTTCAAAGAACACACAACCTGGTATGCTACCTCTGTTGCCATCACGGTTGAAGTCCTGCCCTATGATTAGCAGACCTCAGTTCCTTCTTTACCTTTTTTTTTTTTTTGCGGTACTCGGGCCCCTCACTGCCGTGGCCTCTCCGCAGGCTCAGCGGCCACGGCTCACGGGCCCAGCCACTCCGCGGCATGTGGGATCTTCCCAGACCGGGGCACGAACCTGTGTCCCCTGCATTGGCAGGCGGACTCTCAACCACTGCGCCACCAGGGAAGCCCCTTTTTTTTTAAAAAAAAAAAAGCAAGCCTTCAAGAATCAGTCATCTACTGGAGTTCCTCTTCTGTTTGCTGAACTCTAAGACCCCATCTTAGTTTCTACACTTTCTTAATATCCAGGAAGAGACTGGAAAGTTAAGTTCAGATAGGTGGTTGGCCCTATGACCTAGCTGGAGAAGGTCGTACGAAATCAAAGAAAATCACCGAGGATGTGTTAGGAAATTTCCCAAATTAGATTTGCCTTTCATAAAAGACAGCCTTTAGATAAGAAGGGCAACGGCTTGCCACGAGCTGAGGCTACAGATGCATCTCCCTTGGACTGTTAATGCACAAATCTTCACGTGTGTAGAGCTCCTCTTTTCAGTAACTATCCTCTGTTCTAAACGACTATTTGCAGAGTGTTTATGTCTAGAACAGAGTTCACATCCCTGCCTATCCATTGGAATTATGTATGCAACTATGCCTGGACTCCAAGCCAGACCAAGAAATCAGAGTATCTGCTGGTGGGCCTAGACATCGGCTTTCTAACTTCCCAGGTGATTCTTATGTGCAGTCTGGGTTAACAACACTTGCTCTAGAATATTAGGCGATTTGATCACTCACGTCCATTTTACACACAGCCCCAGAAGAGCTGTCCAAGGGATACCAGAAACAGAAGATGAGGTCCCTTGAGTGTATCTATTCTTGCTCTATGTATCAGGATTACATGCTCAAATGTCTTCAGAAACATCAAATAAGTATTGAAGTATGTTGCCATCATTGATTACATCTCAGTGCCAATCTTTGAAAATTGTTACTCATTATATGAAAGGTTTCCAAAGCAATACCTTGCTACATATTACAGTATACATATGTTTGTTCAAGCTTGGTAACATCCTAATGAATGTAGGATCACATTTGTTTCCACAGTAAATTTTGTGAACATGTTATATACATATAATGTATATATATTTTATGCAGAAATGTTTAAGAATTTTTTGAGTCATAATAAATTATGCTTATATTCATGTATAGATATGATTTTCCAACAATCATAATCTTACATAATAATGAATTTAACCCAGAGAAAACACTGAATAGTTCAACAAATGGAACCGACCCATTTTTCCAGCGAAAAACAGAGCAAAAGCCAGACAAACTTGTCAGAGAATGATTCTGCATCATGGACGCTTCACATTTTATTTTTAATAACCGTACAAGAACCACGTTGCCTGGTTACCATCTTCATTTTGTACTCTGATCTAAAAATGTCTCAGCAGCCAGAAGTTTTCAGTGAGCTCCACACCTAAACTTATATAATCAAACATCTATAACAATCCAGGAAGAATTTTATTAAAATGATATTTCATTTTCTTCCTAGTCACAGATTTAGCCACTGCTTAAAAGATCGAGTGAAAAAAAATTAACATTTTGAAGGAAGGACTTCAGTTATGCTGATCTGAGAGGGGAAAAAAAAAGACTAGAAAAAAAGGAAAAGGAAACCTGGTAAAACCACCATACTAGTGTCCTAAATATGTGACCATTTACTACTCGAATTCCTGGAAATATAAATCAAAAGAAGAAAAAAATATGTAGACCAAGAAAAGCTTAATACTTAAAATATTATCTAATAATTCATGACAAAGGTGACTTTTATTTTGGGGTATTTTCAGGTTTTAGTAAAACTGTCTAACATCTTTACTTTTTGATTCCAATTGTAGCAACTCCTAATGCCTGCTATTTTGATGTACATTTTTCTCTGTGTTATTTACCAGATTAATGAAGACGTCATACTTTCAGAAATATAAAAATAACCTGAGAATAGATACCGTATGTGAATAAATGTCTTCACGTAGAGATCAAGTTCAGGAAGCAAATGCAGGTCATTCCATTCTTTCACCACGCAAGTTACCAAGCTATTTCTGAGGTGGAGACAGTGCATGAGGTGCTACAATAGGAAAGGTTATTTGTTCTGAACTCTACTCTCTTCTGCTTTGGGGTTACTATATCCTATTTTCTAGGAATCTGCTTACACATTCATATAGTTTCATGAGGTGCTGGCTGGCTGAGTTAGGGGTGAGTGTCTTAACTCAATCTGGGTCAATCAACTTCCCTTTCTTGGGAACCCCAAATTGGAAATAATGAAATTTCAGTCTCAACCCAGACTGCTTGGTATTCAAACCATATGGCAATATAATAAATATGGTCTCACCTTGAACGTGATGTTTCCAACAACTAAATATGGTCAGCACTGTTTGCACCAGAGCCTTACTGATAGATTTCCCCTCCTCTAAGGAGCAGGCCGCACGCTGAGTGCCCTGGGAGAGCTGTGTGACCATTACAGGCAGAGCCTGTGCTTGCTACCAAGCACCAAGGTCAGTAGCATTATCTAAAGGAATACAGGGCTTCCCTGGTGGCGCAGTGGTTGGGAGTCCGCCTGCCGATGCAGGGCACGCGGGTTCGTGCCCTGGTCTGGGGAGGTCCCGCCTGCCGCGGAGCGGCTGGGCCCGTGGGCCATGGCCACTGGGCCTGTGCGTCCGGAGCCTGTGCTCCGCAGCGGGAGGGGCCGCAGCGGTGAGAGGCCCGCGCACCGCAAAAAAAAAAAAAAAAAAAAAAAGGAATACATCCCCATTTTAATCACCAGGGGTTGCTTTTTTTGTCATCTAAACTTCAAATGTGTCTTGGATGAAATCAGAAAATGGCATAATAGAGCAATTAAGCACAGCAGAAATTAATGAAAGCAAGAGACCCCATGGCAGAGAGATTATGAAAACACAGTCTTCACCCCTCAACTCACTTTCAGTCTTTGAAGGTAGATAAGAAAATACAAACAACAATAACAATAATACTGAGTAATATTTATTGAAAAAAAATATAAATCATGATCCTGGGCTTAGAGTGTTAAATGTGTTATTTCAGTTCTCACAAACATCCTATGAGTTAGACATCATTATTATCCCCATTTTGTGAATGAGTAAACTGAAACTTCTATAGTGTAAATAATTTGCCCAAAAGTTCATAGCTAATGAGCTGAAGCTGAACACAACCTGCCTCATTCCAAAGGGTAAACTCCTAACGACAATGCAAGAAGAAACGAGAGAAGAAAGCCATATAAAAATCTGGAAGGTACTCTACTAATGTTACAGGAATTCAGGGAAGGAAGGGGAATGCCAGGCTGGAGTTACGTGCATTCATACCATGGCAGAACTGTGATCTAAGCTCAGCCTTGAAGATGCAGACTTCATATACACGGGGAGGACTGAAGAGAGCAGAGATAATAGCAATAATAAAGGGGTGAGGCGGTTTTATCGTATGTATTTCTGGATGATGAATAGACCGATTTGACCACAATGGATGCTTTCTCAGAGGAGAACCTTCTGTAAAGATACTGTGGAATCAGATGTGGGAGGGTCTTAAGGCCATAGAAGTTGGATATTATATCACAGGCATTGTGGAGTCATTGAGGGTTGGTTCTTAAGAGTGGATACCTTGACAAGAGAAGGACTTGAGGAGGACTACACTAGCAGTACTGGGAGGAGAGTTCACATTCGTTGAATGACAGTGTGGTAGAAGCCTTCATGTACGCGGTCTACTATAGTTCTTAATATACCCTGGAATATAGTAACTACCATGTCCGTACTTGGATGTCAGGGAAGACGCCTCTTTCAAGGTCACCAAATGGTAAAGGTAGACAAAATATTTTAGCCCTAGTTCGTTTACTTGAAAACCCATACTTAGTAAAAAACACTAAATAAAGAGATACTGGAGACCTGGAATAAAAATAATAACAATTAACATTGATGAGCATTTACTGTTTCTAGGTTCTATGTGATTTACATGAAATGGCCTATTTAAATCTTCCCAAAGCCCTGGCATAGGACCTACTTTACCCACACTTTTCAGATGAGAAAAGGGAAGCAGAGATAGCTTGCTTCATTTGCCCATGGAGATGGGCAAAGCATTCTGTCATTTCTGGAGGAGATGAGATTTCATCAGATTCTCTGGCTCTAGAGCCTGTGCTCATTGTTCTGCTATGAGCCTTTCAATTACAGCAGCAGCTGACCAAGAAATGAGCATGAAAGCTAGAGCAGAAAGTTTGATGAGTACAGATGGGAAACAAGAACCTGCAGGGAGAAGAAAAAGACCAATGGTGATTGGATCTAGGGTTTGGGAAAAACGGTTGAAGTTGAGGTCCGATTCAAGAGTGGCTTGAGAGAATAATGGATTGGTTTATTGATTGGTTGATTGAGGATTATTTAGAAAGATGGTGTCATTTCCAAATCTCTGTGCTTTAGGTGATGGTTGCACCATGAAGGAAAATGCTCTGAAGTATAAAGCTGTAGATTCAAAAGTCAAACAAATGCACATGATGCTTGGAACTGAAAGAATACATTTAAGGCTTTTTTAAAAAAAGGAAAAAAAATGTATACACAAAGGAGAATGGCATGTGAAGAAAGCAGCCATGAGACATGCCTACATCTAAGAATGTCAAAGAGAAACAGAGATAGAAGGGAATGGTCAGAGAAACAGGGAGAGGCCATACAATACTTGTAGAAGCCCACAGCTCCACAAGACCCAGGGTCAGCCTCATGAGCGTGTGACCTGACACTCACACAGGACTTCAAGTTTAGAAGGGCCCTGTGCTTCAGTTTAATGCTCTCATGTCACCGTCTTGAAATTCTTAATAATTTTTGAACAAGGGTCTTCACAGTTTTACTGTTCACTGGGCCCCATGCAAACATATAGCCAGTCCTAGAAAGATAGGGTTTTCTTTTAATCATGGATGTAAAAAATAGTGTGTAGTGTATGGCACGATGTTTCTCACGTTATGCATGAATTTTATGATGCCTGGAAGGACAGTAACCAAAATTTCAATATGGTAAACCTCTGCGGGGGGTGGGCTTTAGTTTCCTCGTTATGCTTCATTTTTGGGGAGGGCGGTTAATTTTTTCTTCACATTTTCCATGCTCTTTAAATTGTTAACAATAAGAAAAAAAGTTTTATAATCAGAGAAAAGTGGTGTTTAAATTTTGAAATCAAATAACGAACATGGATGGTAAGGAAGTAGAGCCTGTGGGTTTAGATACATACGTTCAAGGGAGATTCACAAGACACACTCCCGGGGACTCTGTGTTTCCCCCTTTGTTCACTGAGAACCTATATCCTACTGTTTACAGGAAAAGGGAATAATATTAGAGTCCGTGAAGTTCTACTTTATAACCCAAAACTTTTTTATATATACACAGGAAAAACAAGTTGATACAATAAGCCAGAATGCTTTAGAACAAAGAAACAGCCTAACCAACGCACAGCTGCTCCCGTAGAAAAGGAACAATGGTGCCATTGGCATCAGATGACACACACAAAGGGGACTTGGGCCTTTCTCATGAAACAGGCCACTAAATGGAATTCCTTTTAGACAACCACGAAAACATGTTTCTTAAGCTACTAATCTTAACTTCTTAACTACTAATCTTTGTTCAAAAGAAAAAGACACTATCCATACATCTCCCAAAGCTTCATATAAACATTCATACTACAATAATCATATAATAACTAATAATACATAATAAATAAATAAATATAGATAAATCAGAATGTCTCCAATACATTAGTTAAAATGTGGAAGCCGAGAATGTGTTGAATTTTAGGGTAGATGAACTAGTGAGAATTTAACAGCTATCTTTCTCAGTTTGTAAATTTTTTTTTTTTTTTTTTAAAAGTAAAACCAAGATAGCAAGAAAGTTAAAAGGACAGGTTTTCTCATTACCTCAGACACTTTTCCTCAAATTCATGCTTTTAGTTTATGTGGTTTTGCACGTTCATTCCACTACAGCTAACAATTATAGGTTATATTAAATCCAGTATGTGAGTATTAGGATTTTTAAAAAGTTTTTACTGGGAAATTGTTCACTTTATCCAAAAATTCCCCCCAGGTTTATTTGGGTCTCACTGATGACTTTTATATAATTTTGACCAAGATGAGCCCTGTCAGAGATGAGGATCATAGATAAAAAGGAACCATGATGTTTCGGGGTTAATTTTTTTCACTGGTGGAAAAATGAGAAGAAGAGATGCTATCTGGCGTTAAACTCTATACTTGACTTGGGAGAGAAAAAAGACAAGCAAGAAAAGTTATTTTAAATTTATTTTGAGAACAAACGTGGACCCTATTTGGTGAATATGATGTAAGTCAAATGGATGACAGAAAAGTCAATGAGGCTAATCAAGGTCTATTTTGACTCTATATTTTCATTCAAAGAAAATTATACTTAAAGTGGAAAAAGAAAAAAATATATATACAATGGGAACTAAGTCTCCAACCAGCTGAGGAGAGACTAAGGGCATCCTGTCATTTTTCATGAGTTCAAATTTAAGTCCAGACCAATTATACTATGAGCGTGCTGGTAGGACTGAAGGGAAGAGTCCCAGAAACTGATGACAACTGTAAGAATTCGAGTGGCGCCGTAAGACCTCAGACGGAAAAAAAATATTTTCCCTGTTTTAAGAAGGTGATGATAAAGGAAAATGAATTGTAGAAAACTTTGATGCCATTCTCCGGAAAAATTCTCCACTTTATAACAAATGGTAGGTGAACACGATAAAAGAATTTAATGTGTCTTGACAAAAACAAGGTGACATAGAGTTAGTCTTTCAGTGACCAGGCTAGATATGCAGACAAAACATGTAGAACACTTTACGTGCCCTCATTGGGGGTGTTCATTTCATGACCATCTTTTACAGATCCTGTGAACAGACAAAAGAAATGCTGTGTAGATGCAAACTATTACATATAGGATGGATAAAAAACAAGGTCCTACTGTATAGCACAGGGAACTATATTCAATATCCTGTGACAAAGCACCATGGAAAAGAATATGAAAAAGAATGTATATATATGTATAACTGATTCACTCTGCTAACACAACACTGTAACTCAACCATACTTCAATAAAATAAATTAAGAAAAAAAGAAAAGCCATGTAAATCTACCATGTGGAGAGATGTGAGTAGGTGGATTTATACCTGACTGAACTAAAGATTGTTGTTGAAGAATGCTTCAAAACAGCAAGAAGGCAAGGCAGCAGAGAGAAAGGACACAGTTTTGGGAATCAGGCACATCTGGGTTCACATTCAGCTCCTATTCCCTTGCAGCCATGTGTGACCTTCGGAATGTTATTTAAATTTTCTAAGCCTGGGTTCATCTCTAAGGTGAGGATAGCAATAATGACTTAGAAAGGATTTAAAACCATAACGCTTTGTAACATTGTATAAAATGATATGTGTAAAATACATGCAGTGTCTAAGCTGAGAAAAACTTACCATCTGATTATTGATATAACTGTCATTACTGATATGAGTATGGCCAGTACTACTACATCTGATGAGAGGTACTAAATGGTGTGCTATGAGTACCTCTCCCTGGTCCCGATCTTTTCGCGGTTCTAATCAACAGCTTATTGAATGAAGACTTAGTTGATACGTTTACCAAATTCTTATGCAGCTTGAAATGTAGAAATCTAACCGTGTGATGGGAGACACACAGCAGTCTGAAATGAATGAGGTGAAATATGCATACACAAAAAGCCATTTTAATTGTATAATACACATGAAGAAAACTGCATAAATCCTAGTTGCATGGTAGAATGAATACTTATAAAGCAAGCACCCATGTAACCAACAACCAGGTGAAGGAAGAGAACACTGCTAGCCCCCAGGAGCTGACCCTTTGCCATCACGTTCCACGTTTTCTTTTATAGCTTTGGCATATAGTACACACCATGTACAAGGTAGAAATAAGTATATTTCAAACTTAATATAAATGAAATTATATTGCATGCACTTTGTACTTCGCATCTTTTAGTCAACGTTTTGTTACAATCTGAAGTTATTCCTATAGATGTATTCCATTATGGCTAATTTATTTTCATTGTTGTATAGTTTCCAGGATATGCATATATCACAGTTTCTTTATCCTTTTTGTCATTGATAGATAATTAAGTTGCTTCCAATGTGTGGCTTTTGGCAACAAGAATGCTATGAATATTTTTGTTCAGGTCTTTTTCTTTTTTTTTTTCTTTTAGGCATATGGAGGCTGCATCAGGGCATCTGCAGCATCTTTTTAAAAATTTATTAATTAATTTTAACTTTTTGGCTGTGTTGGGTCTTCTTTGCTCTGCATGGGCTTTCTCTAGTTGCGGCGAGCAGGGGCCACTCTTCGTTGTGATGCGCAGGCTCCTCACTGCGGTGGCTTCTCTTGTTGCGGAGCACGGGCTCTAGGCACGTGGGCTTCAGTAGTTGTGGCACGTGGGCTCAGTAGTTGTGGCACGCGGGCTCTAGAGCGCAGGCTCAGTAGTTGTGGCGCACGGGCTTAGTTGCTCCGTGGCACGTGGGATCTTCCCGGACCAGGGATCGAACCTGTGTCCCCTGCATTAGCAGGAGGATTCTTAACCACTGCACCACCAGGGAAGTCCCTTTTGTTCGGGTCTTGCAGTACATTTGCGTGCATATGGAAGAATATTCATAAAAATATATTAAACTTACTATTTAAATTATTTTTCTATTTTCCATTGCCAAGTACATACAACTTAATTCATGCAAGTTAAATCTGTTCTTTTGACACTTCTGCATATAAAAAGATACGTAGAAATAAGATTCAGAAGACTTTAATGATAATAGCTGAACATTATTACATATGAATTTAGGTTCAGCAATGTACCTTGACCATAAATAAGTGCTCTTTTAATCAATATGTCTAATACATTCCTTTAAAAAAAACCCATAAATTATATTAAAATAAATTAAAGTCACATTCTGTATGGTCAAATGGAACATAATTTAACTTCCTGGAAATGCGTTTTTCCTTACTTTGATATGAAAGGATTTTTAAGGTATTGTTTGCAGTTTTTAAAGGGAGGCTTTAATTTCTTCCTTTACCTCTGAAGGGAAATATAAGCACTGAATGTTATTTGGAGGTTTTACAGATGAAACATTTTCCATTTAAAGGAAATTTACAAAGGAAGGTTAAATGTTGTCTTTTAAAGTAATTATTAGTCACATGTATTGTTAAAATATATTTGTAAGATATTTGAATTCTGTAGTAAATTCCTTAAGTTTCTGACACTTACTGGAAAAAAGAGAGAAGGGAAGGGCAGTCAAAAGTTTTGATCAGGCAAAGGTGAAACCCTCCTAAATGCTCCCTGATACTTCAAAGGGCACTTAGAGTTTAGCTGTTCCATTACTATGCAGACACCCACACTGTCCAACTAGGTAGCCACCTAACAACTGTGACTACTGAGCATAAAAACGTAGCTAGAGCAGCTTAGGTGTGCTCTAAATGGCAAAATACATCCAAGCTTTTGAAAACTTAGTATAAGAGAATGTAAGATATCTCATTCATAATTTTATATTGATTAGATGTTGAGATGATCCTATTTTGATATATATGGGTTGAATATATAAAATATATTAAAGTTATATCACCTATTTCTTTTTTACTTTCTTAATGCTATAAAATACAAACTTACATATATGTTTGTATTACATTTCTATTGGACAGCACTGGTATAGACAAAATATTCTAAGAGCTCACATTTTTTTCAGATTCACATATTTATTTTATGATAGTCCTCAAATGGATATCAATGTATTATTATTTTTTGGCCTATAATGTCATAAAAAGTTCATTTTTATACCTACAGTAAAGTCTAGGTGGTCAGTTTATTCCTAGAGGGAATTATTAATATATCTAGATATAAAAAATAAACTTCACAAAGCTAAAGAGAGGCTAGAGAAATTATAGTTCCACTTAAAAAGGTAAACATTAAGTTTATTTAAAATAAATCTTGAGGTAGACTTCATCTATCCCCACTGTGGTATAGGTATACTGATGTATATTTCATTGGGTTAATATTTGGATGACTTAAATACAGATGTGTTTCTATTTGAATATGTTTGCCTTCCAATGTAGAGGAGAAAGCCGAAAGATTAGTTTAAGTAGTCTCTGGGGGAATCTAGGACATTTCACATTGAACTGCTTCTTGATGGTGTATCTCAAAACTAGCTACTAAAGACCAACGTTTGTTGGTCTTCAGAGCATCTTATTTGACAGGTAAATATTACTATGCAATAATTCAATAGGGAAGTATGTGTATAAGCAGTAACTGAATTTGTGCCATTTTTTTGTACAGTTATGTACACAAAATATTGCTTCTTAATAGCATGGAAATGACCTAAAACCTCATTTTCTTTTTTATCTGTTTGGATCATAAAGTTTATAGTTTCCACTCCTCCACAAACCATCACCCTACCCATTACTATTTTCACTGTGTCCCCTCAGCTATCACAGTTCTGCAAACCAACCAAAGAGCCAGATGGAAGAAACATAGCCACCTATTCATCAGTTTGAGCACTTCTTAGATGTCAGGAGTTATGCCACTAGTTTTAAGCATCCGTCTTTTTAATATATCTAAGTGAAACATCTGAAACCATTTAACATGGAAAGCCATGAAGAAAAAGAGGATATGATACTTCCTTTAGTATCAGTGCTTTGATTACCAACAGTTTCACCCTGAAATTTGGGGCGTGGGTGTCCTTGACGGTGCATCCGGATGGTTCCAATATTCAAGACCACTCACGAGTAGCACAAGAAAAATCAGTGCAAACACATCACTGACCGGCATGGTTAAAATCCCAGTCGAGTCCCTTTCCTTGAGACATGGTCTGTGGGTAGCAAAGGCAGGGCATCCAGTGTGTGAAATGAGTAGTAAATGAACTCTCCAGAGTCCTACGGTGAACTGAGATTGTGCATTGTACTTTGGTTACTTAGACTTAGGAAATCCTACCATCTTCAAGGTCTGATTCCTTAATATAATTGAGAGGGCAGTCTTCCCAGGCTTCATCTAATGTCATTTTAAGTTGCCCACTTCTAAACTGAAGAACTATAGACAAATGCCCACTCTCAGACTAACATTTTTTGGTATTGACTTCTACTCTTGCTTTTTGTTTCCCCTTTTTAGTCAAGAAACTTTCACTGAGTGTCTTCTATGTACCAGTTATTGTTTGCAGTGAACTCAAACATTAGGGAACAAGACACATGAAAATCTTTGCCCCTCGGAGTCTACATTCTTCTTAAGAAGCCAGAAATGGGTTTTGTTGCTTGTAAAAAATTCCGAAGGTTGGAGGAGGGATAAGGAAAGTTCAGGAATAAGGCAAACATACACACCATGACTGTTCTCCTCTGCATCACAATCAAGAGCTTCTCTAACACAACAAAAGAAGAAAATGAAACAAGAGTCGTACAGATTAGAAAGGAAGATACAAACTCATCATACTTTGCATCCAATAGACCTGTATACATAGAAATCCATGGCAGTCTAGAAGTAATGAAAGTTCACAAGAGTGCTTGGCGAATATCAACACATTGAAATTAACACGTGTCATAACAGTAAGAACAATGTAGAAATCTCAATAAAGATCCAACTCTCAACAACAAAAGAAGCCCTAAGTAACCAGGAAAAAAAACAAAAACAAAAAAACTTTAAAAAGAGAGAGAGAGATGAAGGATAATTTTGGAGAATTTAAGAAAACACTATTGAATAATAGCTCTTGTTTTTCTTACCTGTCTAGAGATGGTTTGATGGTGATTCTTAGTTTGAGTTGCAGATTAAAAATTTTTTTGATATAACCTACGGATCATTATCCTAGACATAAATGCACACACACAAAACACTATGGTGTTTGACTGTTTGTCTGAATTCCGAGGTCCACTTATTCTTAGTTGGATGATATCAAGTGTTCCTCCAACTCTAAAACGATTCTGTTATTTCATTATTATTGTTTTAAGACAATATGAATAGAATATAATAAAAATCACAGTAGTAGTTGATATTTAGATTAATGAGATCCTGTTCTTCTAGGCACTGTGCTAAGCACTTTCTCTACAATATCACATGAATCCTCACAACAAACATAGATTGTAGTCACTATTACTATTTCCATTTATGGATGAGAAATTGAGGCCCAATGAGATCAAGTAATCCAAGTAATTCAATGTGGTCAGGCTCTTTGGAAATATCTTCTCATAGAACTAACTGATTTATAATTTGTTTTTCTCTTATCTAGAGAACTTACCTCAGTTTGTATTTATGCCCCTTTGTTTCATCAATTAATGCTTGCCTCCCCAATGGACCACAGTCTACAAGAATAGAGACCCTAGCTAGTTTTGTTCACCAATGAAACCTCACTGTTTGCACACTATGTAGGACTTAGTTATCACTCAATAAATTTTGGCAGAATAAATTAATGAATAGGTGAAAGAATGAATGAATTAGGAGTGAATCTGTCCAAATCTGCATAGCTTTTGAGTAGGAAAGCCTGGATTCCTATCCAGATCTAATCGATCGGAACCCCAAATACTGCAAATGAAGTGATAAAACATATATAAAATTAAAAATATATAATACTTCAAGAGTAATAAAGTTGAGCATCGAAAAGAAATATACTAAAGAATAGAATGAAACCAGGGAAGTAAACAGATGGAACACAAAAACGTATGTGAGGAAAGTAAAATTGGCTTTGGGCTCTCCACTGGCCAGAGCTAAGAGAGAAAAATGAATTCTGCTTCCAAATTTGAGTTTTTCCATCACCTTATAACATCTCTCTCATAATCTGCCATTTTTGGACACTTTATCTTATGACCTCAGAACACACGGCCTTCTTTTCGAATTCTTCACCTTAACACATTTTTTTTCACAGAAATTTTCAATGCTACCGTGGAAAAATACCAGTTTCCCCAGGGTTATACACTGGAAAGAAGAACAAAACAGAAGGAGCAGAAGTGGATCTGGCTGAGCAGCTCCAATGGGATGCAGCAAAATTCTGGCCCCCAGGACTGAATCTTCATGAGCTAGAAGAGTGCAGAGGACACACTTCACTAGTCATATTCATCTTTGCTATCTCCAAGTTAGCATGGCCAAGATTGAGCAGACTTGGAAAACTGAATGTCACCATCTGGGTAGGCTAGAAGGGGCCAGCGGTCCTTGCCACCTTCTTTGTGTTCATCTTGGTGTAACATCTCAGACCCAGACAGTTAATAATTCATGGATTTACCAAGCAGGTGTTTATACTATCAATGTGTGATGGATCCTAAGCCAGAGAAAAAGGAATACAGACGTCAAGACAGAACAAATGTGCACAGATTCCACCTGATGGTGCATGAATTCATTATACATCAGGGCATTCATCCATCAATATTTCAACTCTAGTTGATGCCCATGTGATATAAAATATCTTCTGAATAGAATATAACATGTTCTGAACAGAATATAATGTGCATGGTACAATTTTTCTCTTTACCTCTTGTTTCAAACTGACCTCCTAGATTCAAGAGCACAGATTTTCCACAGCAGAATGTAAAGACTTCTTAAGGTTGTCTGTGTCCAAAGTAGGTCATTCAAACCACTGCCTGCATTCACGGGGGACACATCTAAGAGGCCTCTGAACAATACCATACTTCTCTTAAAGGGCGACCCACATTCATTTTTTACAAGTAAATATGAACTCTCACATTTCAAGCCATGCCAGCCTTCCTTGCTTACTGCTCAAGTTTCTTTCATTAGTTTTGAAATCTCATTTAGAGCTAGAGTGGAACAAAAGGTTGGTACATGCTAACTTTGCACTGCTTTCTGTCAGTGGGAAAGAAATAGGGCGAGAAGTTCTGGAGAGTTGGAGACCCAGGGAGATGACAGCGGGGAAGGCAGCAGTGTGTGAAGTTGCACCGAGGAAGTGGATGGGGAAAAATCTGCTTCAGCCTCTTTGGAAACACGGCACCCAGCACAGCTAAGGATGCAGAGAGCAAGAAGGGGCCAACCAAGAGATGCCGAGCTAGGCTAACTGTAGGTCTACCTCATATTCCTAGGTTTAGAAGGAACATGTGTAAAATATGTTCCCCCAAAAGATTTGCTTTAAATTTTTTTTTTTTTTTTTTTTTTTTGCGGTACGCGGGCCTCTCGCTGTTGTGGCCTCTCCCGTTGCGGAGCACAGGCTCCGGACGCGCAGGCTCAGCGGCCACGGCTCACGGGCCCAGCCGCTCCGCGGCACGTGGGATCTTCCCGGACCGGGGAACGAACCCGTGTCCCCTGCATCGGCAACCAGACTCTCAACCACTGCGCCACCAGGGAGGCCCTGCTTTAAATTTTAAATCTCCACCAAAGGTATATATTTCCTCCTGAAAATTAACATATTTTTATTTTTTTACAGATTTATAAAACATTTGGTCAATTTCCCATGAAAAAGAGAAGTAAAAATACCTAAAAAAAATCCAGAATACAAGTTTAGTTTATATTATTTAATATATTACATTGTGTTATATTGCAAGATGTGATATTATGATTTATAATAAGAAATAAACATTTGGTCTTAGTCCCTGTTCTGCCACAGAGCTGGGAAAACTCTTAGAATTTCCTAAGTGAGGATAGCAGTACAGTTGTCTTGTTATGTTAATGAGGTGATTTCTGGAAAGCACCTGAAGAGGTGGGCTGGTTGCCAGGGGAACCGACTCTGTGATTAGAAGCTTGGAATTTTCAGTCCCACCCCCGTGACCTCCTGGGAGCGGGGAGAGGCTAGACATTGAATTGATTGCCAATGGCGAGTGATTTAATCAATCATGCCTAACTAATGAAACCTCCATAAAACCCCAAAAGGATGGGGTTTGGAGTCCTGCGTTGGCAAACACACGTAGATCTGGGGAGAGCGGCAGAGTGACGCCCTGGGAGCAAAGAAGCTCTGTGCCCTTCCCCCATACCTTGCCCTATACATCTCTTCCATCTGGTTGTTCCTGAGTTATATTCTTTTACAATAAACTAGTAATCTAACAAGTAAAATCTTTCTCTGACTTCTGTGAGCTGCTCTAGCAAATTAATCAAACCTAAGTGGTGGGGGGGGTGGGTAGTAGCTAGAGCCTCCAATCAGTCAGAGAAGCTCAGGTGACAGCCTGGACTTGCACTTGGCATCTGCAGTTGGGATGGGGGGAGTCTTGTGGGACTGACTTCTTAACCTGTGGGATCTGATGCTATCTCCTCGTATATAGTATCATAATTGAGTGGAATTATAGGACACCCTGCTGATGTTTGAGAACTGCTTGCTGGTGTTAGGGGGAACCCACACAGTGGAATGTACGCTCAGAATTGTTACAATATATTATATTTTATCATATTCATATTTAGTTAACATTAGCTAATGTAATATTATTTGATACAATCAGCTTTTAAATGCCTCTAAAATGCTAACTCTCCTTGTCATAAAGAGGATTCTCAAATAGAATGGATTCTAACATGACGTTACCTATAAAGAGAAGTACAGGAAGTGAGACACTCTTCTTAGTGGTAGATCTATTTGGGTGGCAAGAGGACCCCTTAGCTCCACTGACTGATATAATACTTAGCTCTTCTTTCTTTCGAGAGGTAGAGAATCCACCTCTGTCTGACTTTAGCAATCAGAAAATTTTAACTTCACGTAAATTTAGATGTCCGGGTGTTCAGTTACTTCCAGGCTTGGGGGCTGCAAGGCACGAGATACCATAAAGGATCAATTACTCTCTGTTTTCCATTTCTGCCTTTTACTCTGGAGTCTCAGATTCAGACTTCACATGGCAGCAAGATGGTGGTGACAACTGCACCTTCTACAACCTCTCAAGTTTCAGGAACAGACAATATAAGGGAAAATGTCTTTCTCTAGAAATCCGAGAGCCTATTGGCTCTACTTGGGTTGTGCAGTCATTTCTCACCTAGTAAGGAGGCTGTGTGGAATGCCTAGTCTTGACATCATGTGATTTGCCTGGCATTCAGCTTACAGTCAGCTCCACTAAAACTACATGGCTTGGGATGGAGATGGGGGGCTTCCCAGAGGAGACAAAAGTGTATGACTAGATTCTGGGAAATGAAAGCAAATTGTTCCCTATAACTGAGAACCACCATTCTGTCCTCCACAAATATACAGAAAGATCAGAGATTTTTTGCAAATAAACGTTAGTAGTATTTAGTTAACTAAGTGGCAACTTCTGATGTCTTTGAGACTCTAAATCCATGAGTTTTGTATTCTATGAACACAACTAGTATTCAGTATTTTTAACTCTTCTTATATAATTTCTTGTTATGTAAGTCTTTCTATTTGGTTTTTTAGAGTAGCTGCTGGACTAATTGGACCATGCCTTTCATCAAAAGACCTAGTTCACAAATTGCAGGGGATACAAACACACAAGCATGGCAGGGATTCAAACATCTGAGGTCCCTTTAATGTTTTTCAACCCTAACACATTTTGGTTTTAATATTTCTTTCTGCTGCTCCAGGTGGTGCTTGCAAGTACCAGTTTCTTCCTTCTCCTCTTCCCCTCGCCCTCCTCCTTCCCGCCTTCTCTTCCTGCTTCTTCTTCCCCACCCCCACCTTTCTTATCGCTACTACCCCATGCGCGCCAGGCACTGTTCTAAGTGCTTTATAAAAACATGATCTCATTTAATCCTAGTAACATTTTACAAATGAGGAAGATCAGGTGCAGAGAAACAAAGTAAACTGCCCCAATTTAGAGAGCTAGCGTGTTGAAAAGCCTCGGGTTTAAACTCAGTTTTTCCAGGTGTCGCAGTCTGCGCCTCACACCCTATGGTCAAGCTGCCAGTGCACATACACTACTTAACCTGAACTTTTGGTTGAAGGATGGTAATAGGAACCCGATTCGAAAAAATCTCAATATTTTCCCCCTCCCAACCAGGCAGATAGAAAGGTCTTATCCTAGGTCAGTGGAATCTGTGTAATGAGTTTGCCAAAGGAAAGAAAGTACATGATACAATCTGATAGTTTTATATTTTTCAATGGTTGATTTGTTCTTCCTTTCTCCTAATATGTATCTGGATCTACTCTGTCTAGAGCAGTGTTTCTCAACCGGGAGTGATTTTGTCCCCCCAGGGGACATTGGCAATGACTAGAGACGTTTTTAGTTGTCACATGTGCGGAGGGGTTGCCCATCTAGTGAGCAGAGGCCATGGACGCTGCTAAATATACCACGTTGCACAAGACCACCTCCACATCAAACAATTATCTTGCCTCAAATGGCAATAGTTCTGAGATTAAGAAACCCTGCTTTAGTGCTTATACACTAACGATGAATTATCCGAAATGGAAATAAAGAAAATGATTCCATTTACAGTGGCATCAAAAACAATAAAATATAGGAATAAATTTAACCAAGGAGGTAAAAAACCTCTACGGATGGTCCCTGTCTATTGATGGTTCCACTTACGATTTTTTGACTTGCTGATGGTGCAGAAGGGATATGCATCCAGTAGAAACCATACCTTGAGTTTTGAATTTTGATCTTTTCCTGGACTAGAGATATTTGGTATGATATCCTCTCCGGATGCTGGGCAGCGTGAGAGAGCCACAGCTCCTAGTCATGGGATCATGACAGCTGATACACTTACATCGATTCTGTACCCATACAACCATTCCGTTTTTCACTTTCAGTACAGTATTCAATAAATTACATAAGATAGTCAACACTTTATTATAAAATAGGCTTTGTGATTTTGCCCAACTGTTGGCTAATGTAAGTGTTGTCAGCCTTTTTAAAGCAGGCTAGGCTGAGCTATGATGTTCAGTAGGTTAGACGTAATAAATGCACTTTGGCTTACAATATTTTCAACCTATGATGGGTTTATGGGACCTAACTCCATAGTAAGTTGAGGAAGATCTGTACACTGAAAACTGAAAGACATTGGCAAAACAGATTGAAGAAGACACAGAGAAATTGAAACGTATCCTGTGTTCATGGATTAGGAAGATTAACATTGTTAAATTGTCCAGAGTACCCAAAGCCATCTATAGATTCAACACAATTCCTATCAATGTTCCAGGCAGTTTTTACAGAAGTAGAAAAAATATCCTAAAATTTATATGGAAACACAAAAGACCCCAAACAGCGAAAACAATCCTGAAAAAGATGAATAAAGTGAAAAGCATCACACATCCTGATTTCAAGCTATATTATAAAGTTATACTAATCAAAACAGTATGGTACTTGCATAAAAATAGACACATAGACCAATGAAACATTATTGAGAGCCTTAAAATAAGCCCATGTATATTAATACATGACATGGGAGCCAAGAATACTTAGTGGAGAAAAGACTGCCTCTTTAACAAATGGTGCCGGGAAAATTGGATACTCACAAGTATGTGAGTTATAACTAAGAGAATGAAACTAGACCCCCATCTTACACCACTTATAAAAATTAACTTGAAATAGATTAAAGACTTAAATGTGAGTCCAGATACCATAACATTTCTGAAAGAAAACACAGAAAAAAATCTCTTTGACATGGATCTTGGAAATTATTTTCTGGATATGATACCTAAAGCATAAGCAAACAAAACAGAAAATACTTAAGAGGGACTGCATCAAACTAAAAGCTTCTACATGGCAAAAGAAATGATCGACAAAATGAAAAAGACAACCTATGAAATAGGAAAAAATATTTGCAAATAATATATCCAATAAGGGGTTAGTATCTAAAATATATAAAGAACTCATGCAACTCAATCATAAAAAACAAATAAACTGGGCTTCCCTGGTGGTGCGGTGGTTGAGAAGAGTCTGCCTGCCGATGCAGGGGACACGGGTTCATGCCCCGGTCTGGGAAGATCCCACATGCCGTGGAGCAGCTAGGCCCGTGAGCCATGGCCGCTGAGCCTGCGCGTCTGGAGCCTGTGCTCCGCAACGGGAGAGGCCACAACAGTGAGAGGTCCGCGTACAGCAAAACAAACAAACAAAAAAACAATTAAAAAATGAGCAAAGAAACTACATAGACGTTTTCCCATGGAAGAAGATATATGAATGCCCAACAGGTATATGAAAAGATGCTCAACGTCACTAATCATAAGGAAAATGCTAATCTTATTAGAATGGCTATCATCAAAAAGACAAGAGTAAGAGATGCTGGAGAGGATGTAGAGAAAAGGGAATTCTTGTGCACTGTTGGTGGGTATGTGAGGTGATACAGCCACTAGGAAACCAGTATGGAGTTACCTCAAAACATTAAAAATAAAACTACCATATGATCCAGCAATTCCACTTCTGGGAATAGATCCAAAGGAAATAAATACACTAAGTTGAAGAAATCTGCACCCTCCATATTCATAGCATCATTTACAATAGCCAAGCCATGGAAACAATGAAGATAAACGGATAAAAATTTGTGATACATACATATATATATGACTACCGTTCAGCCATAAAAAAAGGAAATCCTGCTCTTTGTGACAACATAAAGTGATATAAGTAAGAGAGAGAAAGGCAAATACTGTATGATCTCATTTATATGTGGAATATAGAAACAAACAAACTCAAAGAAAAAGAGATCAGATTTGTGGTTCCTGGGTGGGGGTGTGGTAGTGAATGGGAGTGAGGGGAGGGGCAACTGGGTGAAAGTGGTCAAAAGTTACAAACCTCCAGCTGTAAGATAAATAAGTATTAGGGATGTAATGCACATGATGACTATAGATAACACAGAAGTTGTTAAGATAGTAAATCCTAAAAGTTCTCATTACAAGGAAATATTTTTCTTTTTTTTTGTATCTGTATGAGATGATGGATGTTAACTAATCTTATTGTGGTAATTATTTCACAATATATGTAAGTCAAATCATTATGCTGCATACCTTAAACTTACACAAATCTGTTTGTCAATTATGTCTCAATAATAAAACTGGGGAAAAACATAAGCTAAAAGAAAAAACCAAAAACCCACTGCTTTAGGATAGAGGTCAGAACATTTTTTCTGTGTAGAGCCTCATAGCAAACATTTCAGGCCTTGCAGGTCATAGAGTCTGTGGCTCAAGTAGTTAACGCAATCTCTGTAGCGTAAAAGCAACCACAGGCAATCCATCAGCAAATGGACATGGCTATGTTCCAATAAAACTTTATCACATACACAGGTGTACAAGGAAATGGGTCAGATTTGTCCTGAGAGCCATATATTACCAGTCCCTGGTCAAGGGTGTCCCTGAAGCTGTTACACATCAGGAAGACTACTTTCAGTCCCAACGCACGGTATCAGGGAATCCCAGCTTTTCGTAAATACTCCATTATATTCTCCTTAAGAAACTCAAGGCCACGTTGCATAGGAGGGGGGAAATATGTACATGGCATTTATTAGGAAGACAACCTGGTTTGAGGATTCCAGCGTTTATGAGTGACAGTCAGCAGAGTACTTGCAGCAATGGGCCATGAACTATCAGGTGAGAATCAGAGGGCAGAGGCAACATCCTGTTTCAAATGGAGTGGTCTGCCCCCCGGGTGAGAAACATTCAGACAGCTGGAACCAGCTGGGGTGCGAACCTGTCATAATGCTGGTCAGCAGGATACAGACACCAGGTCAGCAGGAACGTTTAATTAAAACAGTACCACCTTATATCTTTGGAGCACTCTGCCATTTTGAAAATGCCTTCCCCTACATTATTTCATGGCATCCCTGGGAGAGTCTCATCTGGTCAGTAAACCTTTCTGAGCTATAACTAACAGGTATTTGGGTTACAAAGGCAAGTGATACTTGAACTTTTCTTTCAAGAAGAGTATGGTCTAGTGGGGAAGAAAGAGACAACAATGGTGTGTGTTCATTGAAAGAGCTCTTCATCTGGAGGAGGACGGTGACACAGCCTGGATTTGGGATGAGGCTAAGGGAAGATGGGGTCACAGGGGTTTTTGTAGGTTGTTTTGCTTGAGTTGGGTGCTAAAATACATAAATCAATAAAAAAGAGGGGTGGGTGGTGAGAAAAGGAGGAGCGCATGAAGAGCTAGTCAATCAAACTATGGGCTGGCATGGTGGCGGAGAGGAAGAGGACACTGCAGACACAGGGAAGGCAACGTCATGGAGGTGAAAGACAGCAGGACGTGTGGTGTGTGACAGGGGGATGGCAAGAAGTCAGGGGAAGCCCAAGATTACATGCGGGGAAGAAAATAGAAATAAAGCATGGATGTTTAATGAAAGTCAGTTCATGGTTTGTCCTTAGTTGCCATTCAGAAGGGTACGGACTCGAACCTTTAGATTATGGAGTATTTGGAGGTCAAATCTCAAAGCTCAAGTCACAACACAAAGTCCGAATTTGAGAGCAGAGGCGAAGAGGCCTGGTAGGAGGCTGCTGTGTCATCTACACGGGAGAGGGGGCAGTAGTAGACAAAAGGAAGAAAGGGAACAGATTCAAGAAACACTTAGGAGGTAAACGTTTCAGAACTTAGAAATCCTCTCAAATAGTCAGGGCAGGAATTATCAACTCATTTAATAAATAAGAGATAACCAAGTCCGAAATCTTCAGTCATTAATTCACTATCTCAAATATAGATGTTGAGGGTGAATCCAAGTCCTCTATCTCACGCTCTTCTTTCTATATTTTTATTTTTATTTATTTATTTTTTTGGCGGTACGCGGGCCTCTCACTGTTGTGGCCTCTCCCGTTGCGGAGCACAGGCTCCGGACGCGCAGGCTCAGCGGCCATGGCCCATGGGAGCAGCTGCTCTGCGGTATGCGGGATCCTCCCGGGCCGGGGCACGAACCCGTGTCCCCTGCATCGGCAGGCGGACTCTCAACCACTGCGCCACCAGGGAAGCCCCTTCCTATATTTTTAAACTAATGTTTCCAGAGTGTCCACATGTGCTGGATCTCAGGAAAGCCTGTTGTAACCATGTTTTAAATTACTTATGCCTCATGCGAAGAAGTGTTTTTACTTGGACTCTTTCTTACAAGGAAACTGAGGTTCAGAGACATATGTAACATGTAACATGCCTAAGGATCCAGAGGTAATAACAAAAAAGGCTGGATTCCGCTGTGCCACACTGCCTCTGCCGTGTGCATGCCGAAAAGCATGCCACTGAGATGACTGCTCTTCAGAACCGCACTTCCCTGGCATGACAGCCACTAGTCACATGTGGCTATTTCAATTTAAGTTGCCTAAAATAAATACAGTTGAAAAATGCAGCTCCTCAGTCACATGAGCAGCATTTCAGGCATTCTATAGCCGCACATGGCTAGTGGCTACCATATCGCACAGCAGAGAAACCATTTCATCCTTGCAGAAAGCTCTAGTAAGTAGGGGGTTGCTGTGGAATATGAAATCCCAAAGACGTGTGCCTCATTCCAAACTGTTAAAGGAGAAAACTCAAAGCAGACTTTTGACGACACAAACCCGGATTCAAGGGGGATCGGCGGCCATTTTATTTTCTTTCTCTCCATCCCTCAGTAGCAGAGACCCGTTTGTGGATATGAGTTCTACCTTAAAACAAGGGAAAGCAGACTGTGAATAATAAAGAGGAGTTTAGGCAAAGATGCTCTGGGCTTTTCTTGTAAAGGACTGGCTTCTCGGTGCTATGTTTATTAATGCAGTTTAAGGGAAATGGGAGATTAACTAAAGAAGATGGATAAAGAAAGTCTACCTAACAGACACTATATGGGGGATTAAAGCTTAGTTTAAGCATTCAAAGAATCTGATTTTTTAAAATATGCCCATGGGAATAAATAAAATAAAATGAAATTGGCCAAGCTAACACCATTTGGGATTACATCACAAATCAATTCGGGCTAACCAAATTAGGCAGGCTTGAAAAAGCAATGACCCAAGAATAAAAGCTACTTATGATTTTGAAAGGAAAACCTGGCAACCAGGATTCAGAAAGCAGCGTATCAGTGGCGACCAAGATAAGGTACCACAAATAATTAAGGTATTAAGCAGGTAGTGGCAGCTCTTCTTTGAACTGTGAGACTTTATTCAGTGTCCTTGCAAGAGAATAAAACAGTTTGAGTACCTTCAGATTTCTTAAACGGCTGGATCATAATTCCAAATTCCAGAAAGATTTCCACTATGCTGCTCTAACTGTGCTTTCCACATGGCAGTTTGAATTATGCTGGCTTAGTGATACATTATATAAGGCTTTTCTTTTTTCAAGAAAAATACATTGAATAAAAGGAGAAAATATAACTCTTCTCTACTGCCAAGGACACGTTTCCTTGAAAATTTACAAAAAAAAAAAGGCTTTCTACTGCTTTTCTTTTCTCTCCTATCCCCTCTCCCTCAACACACTCCTCTCACACGTACAATAAAAGTTGATGCAGATCAACATTGCTGTGGGAAGATAGAGCATAGCCTGCAACACCATGATGGAGTCTTCATTGACCTTGACGAAGATCCCAGTATCAACACTTCCCTGATTTGTACCAAAGTGCTCAATTTGAAAATAACTGCTACTCCTTGGGAGCTCTTATTCTGAATCGTTCCGCTACATGTTACAAGGATGATTAGTTGTCCAAATATTACAGCCTCTAAACTGTGACCAAAGTGAATGGCGTACAATGAAGGGCTCCAAAGTGTTCTGAACAGTTACAGCCCCAAAGCTAATTGGGAGCCTGTTTGAGGCATGCAGACTGCTTTCTATAATACAATTCTGGTTCTAAAGACCAGTTAGCCTTAAAGGTAAGACTTCACTCCTGACTCCATACCTGGATTTCCCAACATATGTTGAACATCAACAGCTTGTGTACAATCTAAGGACACAAGGCAAACATTTCCAACACCAGGGGTGTCTGAAGTGTTTTATGGGCTGGAGCAAATCTGCGTAAACATCTTTACATGACTGCCTTGCTAATATTTAAAACCCAACAAATCCTAATGTGAACACTATCTTCTGTCCCCAAATAGTCTTCTTTACCTAGTTATCCCTCACCCTCCTCAGCAGCAGCTTCCTGCTACAGTGCCCGTGCTTCTGCCCATGACACTCATCAGCGTCTAAAGCTTCTATGGCATTAGGTGAGACCTTCACCTACAGAGACAGAGTATCTGACTGGATATCTCTTCTTTCAGACTAGGACATTTCACCTACCCATCCTCCAGCAGATCCAATGGCTTCTCTCTCCTTCCTGAGCACCTCTTACTTCTTTAGGATTATCTCCAACTGTATCTTCAGGGTCTTGCGTTCTAGAACACTGGTCTGCATACACCAAGCCCACTAACTCACAGATCTATGCCTCGGCTCATTCTGTGTGCTATGTCTGTTAGCAACACCTTCCCTTTTCAAAATCCAATTCTTCCTTCAAAGCATTATAGCAAATAGGTTAAGCCCATGGGCGGCTGTTTGTTCGAATCACACAGACTGACCTGAGTGCAAATCCCAGATCTACTATCTACGTGTGTGTATGTGTATGTGTATGTGTATGTGTGTATGTATGTGTGTGTGTGTGTGTGTGTGTGTGTGTGCGCGTGTGCGTGCGCACGCACTGGGGGTGGGACAGGGGAGACAGAGACACAGACAGAAACAGAGAGGGACATCAAGCGACAGAGGCAGAGAAATGTCTATCTCTCCCCTACGATATCGGGTTACCGGTAGCAGCTACCTCCTGATGCACTGCTAAGAATTAAATGACCCGATACATGTAAAAAGAGCTTAGTTTAGTCCCTAGCACAACATAGCAATCAAGAATTATTAGCTATTACTACTAATCACATCTAGCTTAAGCAGCCTCTAGTCTGATACCCTCTTTCTTTCTCAAGGGTTATAAGCCACTTACTGCAATTACTGTTTCTTTTAGTTATGGATTAATTATGCCTGTGTCTCACCAAGTTGTCTGCAACTGCAGAGGAGAATTACAATTTCTTTTTACATCTCCTAGATCAGTGCTCTCAAAGTGTGGTCTGTCTGTGAACTGCTTGCTGTTGAGGTCCACAGTGAGGTGGCTTCACAACTCGAGTCGGCTTTTAGAAGCTAAAACTTTTTAATTCTATTTTACAGAAACATTAGTCTGCAATGGATTAAATTATTATTAGTATTTATTTATTTTTTTTTGCGGTACGCGAGCCTCTCACTGTTGTGGCCTCTCCTGCTGCGGAGCACAGGCTCCGGACGCGCAGGCTCAGCGGCCATGGCTCACGGGCCCAGCTGCTCCGCGGCATGTGGGATCCTCCCGGACCGGGGCACGAACCCGTGTCCCCCGCATCGGCAGGCGGACACTCAACCACTGCGCCACCAGGGAAGCCCCTAAATTATTTTTTAATAGAGCTTTACTACAGATTGTGAGTTGCACTGTCCTAGACTATGTAAGTCCCACAAACGGACCTACAGTAGACGGTCACTGAATACTCAATAGGTTCTGAGAGAAGAAGAAAAATTATTTGAAATAGTGTTTCACTTAGAATCCCTGCTGTTGGTCAAGTTAGCAGCATATACAGATAACCAATGAGTCAAGCTTCTGAAAGCAAATTCAAGGCTTGAGGAGGTTTAAGTGTAGATTAATTTATTGGGTCCTGAATTTCAGAAACTCTTTTTAAAAATTAATTTTAAAACATCTCCTACCACATTTAAGACACACTACCACACCACTGCCTGAAGTATGGAAGAGGAACTGCGAGGACTGATTTTGACTTTTGTAACACCAGACATATTCACTGAAGTGCGAACCCTAATATCGACAGGCGCCATTCCTTCCGTGAGGGAAGGTGCGCTATGAAGTCACGGAGGAAGAAAAGGGATTATTTCTGCCCTTATGTGCAGCCCTTCTGCTGTTCGTCCTTCAGTTGAAGTTTTCTGGAGACATCTTTAACTCTTTCCCTTCCTCCAACTTAGACCCAAATCATGGAAGCCTGAGGCATATGTGGATATGAAAAATGGGTCTTAGGGAGATGTTACATCAACATATGACACGAATGGACACTGGGAAACTGATTAAACTTATTGAAGAACTTTTAATTGACTAATTTGGAGGGAAAAAAATCCCCCTCAGTATCAGCTATTTAAGCCTTGGTTTCAGATATCAAAATACCTTTTAGTTCTCTGAAAGAGCTAATCAGAAATTTCATTTGTTTTAAACCCAGGAAAGTAGATGTCTTCAACAGAATTCATTTCATATATTATGCAGTCACCCCACAGACTATGCTAGGCAGAGTGGCTATAATCAAAGTTTGCCTTGCTGTTGTTTTTCCCAGAGAAATTTCCTATGAGAGATGCTCATATTTTTTCAGCTATTTCCTTTATCTACGGGATCCTTGATTAGTTCAGAATAAAGATAAGAAAAATGGGAGAAAAGAAATTGTAAACCAGAGCATAGTTGTGTTTTTCAAAAATAAAAGCTCTTTTCCACAGATCTCTGCAAGATCTGCCTTGATCCTGGGACTGAGCACCTACTGTGTTTCTGGGACTATAACCAGCATTAGTGATATGACACATGAAGGAAGCACATTTCCTGTCCTAGAAATCTCTAGACTGTAGTGGAATAAACATAACACAATGAATTGACAACTACCATTTCGAAAAAAACACTGATGTAAGAGGGAATTATAAAAACTCATCTGGCAATGACTGCTAATTGTACTCCGACATCCTCTCCCCTCTTTTAATAATAGCTACAGACATGTATTATACAACAGCCATGTTGTAGCTACAGACACGGCTATCCGGCTAAACATTACGTTTTCCAACTTCCGCTGTAATTGATCGTGGCCATATGAAAAAGTTACGTCTAAGGGGATGTGAAGAGAAGTGAAGACTGCTTGACTAAGCACACGAACGGCCAACACAAGAACACACATGTTGACTACACCTGAGTCACGTCACCAGACCCGACTCACTCACCTCTATCCAGCTACATAAAGCAAAGAAAGCTTACCTTGTTTAAGCTACCTCATTCCGGGGTCTCTTTGTTACAGCAGCTTAGCATATACCTTAACTAATATAATAAAGCTTGGGGCAGTTTCCCAGGTTCTGGCTACATTTAGTGTAATGGATAACAGAGCAGGCAAAAACTTGTGGTGAAAGAGGAGACAGGAGCTGGGCCATAATGGATCCTGAAGCTCTGTAAAGCATTTGGACCTTATCTTACGATCAGCGTGTATCATGATTAGGTACGCCCTTTAGAAGGAACTCTCCAGTTGCGTTGTATAATATAGAGGGGGAACACTAAGATGGATAAGTCAAAATAAGTGAGAACTAAAGATGCTCGGTACTTAGTAGAATCTTTGAAAATGGAAAAACAATGGTGGATTCAGGGTGAGCATGGAAAACATCAACTACTATCATTCATTTTTCTTTACCCAATACGTTTTTACCAGACTAATCTTCTATGCTAGGCTCTGTGTTTGATGTTAGAAGTTCAGCTGGAATCAAGAATAGCTATAGTCCCAGACATGTTTTGCTACAAGAGCAGTTTGGTCCCATACCGGGCCCATCTGATCCTTGCTGGCCCTGGACTGCGGTGCTTACTATCATCACACATTTACACATTAGGAGGACAAGTCTCAGAGGATTTTTAAATACCTTGATCCAAATCTGGCTTGTTTGCTGCTAAAGCCCAGGCTTTTACATCTACATCATGTAACAGCCTGTGGAATACCATGAAGCAATGCAGGAAATAGGTAATTACTATTTTCAAACAGTAAATGCTGAGGCGATCCAAAGGCATGCGTTACATGAATGGAAACGAATTATGTAAATGATTCATCACCACCAACGAGAAACTATTAAATGAGCCCCATTTTACCTGTTGCCAACACACAGCTCTAAGAACTTAACTAATGAAATTAAAAAAAAAATAAACCCTATGTGAAGAAAAAGAATTCATTTTGTGATGTGGTAAGGAAATATAATTATGTATCACTCCAGCTTTGCCAATCACTTCCATTTTTTAATTAGTGGCATCATTATAAGTTGTAGCTGGACAAACTCACTGTTATATTCCAGGGAGCAGAACTCCCATCAATGCCTTCTTAGTCTTTGTAAGCCCATCTCCAGAGAGATGACAAGCTCACTCTGGTAAAATGTTTTCTTAAAGTGTGATGGTCTTACACTTGATGTGTGTCTCTTGTACTTGTTCTATTTTCTCCAAATAGATATTATTTCTTGTACTCTCTTAAGCCTTTTTAAGATTCTTACTGTACTTATTGTTTCTCTCTGTGTTTTGAGAATTGATGTTGTTTTTCCACTAAGAGTCAGATTTAAGGAATAATTATGGCAAAGGGAAGAATGTAGAATGTGAAGTTTTGAGGGAATGTTTGCATCAGCTACCCACAGGACCCCATCTACATGGCTGACACAAAGACCATAAGGGGATTTTACTATCCAGACACTCTTCAGAATTTTTTCAACTGCGAGTACTACTTTTTTGGTTTGTTCTTCCTCTCTTTTAGAGCAATCATTCTATACTACATTGTTAAAATACACTTGAGTTTTGTGAGAAGACACTGGAAGGTTTTTTTTTTCTTGATTCAGGTATAATTTTTATTCAGGGCCATCTCCCAATCCCACCCCTATTCTCCTGTAGGAGTTCAGCTTGGTCTAAAGAAAACACAGGCAGGAAAGTTAGAGTCAAGGTAAATAATAGTCATATTCTACTAAAAACTGAAAAACATCGTTCTAGTATTTTGTCAGGAATTCCCAATATATTTTAGTAATGGAGTTGGAATATAAAATAACTTGATTCGTGCTACATTCAGGTTTTAGACCAATACTGCTCTTACAAATAAAAGTATCCCCCCAAAAGAGCCCAGTCATATCAAAATCCATTTTCAAGATAACCTATGGACGACAATATCTTTGGCTATACAGCAATGATGTACATTCTGAAAAAAACAGTTCAAAAAACAGAGGGCCATGAAGGGGTAAAAGAGCAATACATTATAATCCTGACCCCTTTTCAACAAAATCTTATGATTCTTCTCTAGAAAGCATATGGAAGAAAAACGTCAGCACTCTTGGAGCAAGGTACACTCATGTAAAAATGGACAGACCAAACCTAGGAAACCTTAAGTAGCACAACTGTAGAGATGACCTGCAAGCCACTCTGAACATAATTTTATTATACTCCTACAGGAATCCCTAGGGAGATCACAGTAAGAGTAAGAAAGTGTACTTCCAAGATAATTTTGAAATCAATTAAAATAACTCATTATAAGTATAATATAACCAAGCATTATAATTTACCTGACCAGTTCCTATTAAATTTATTTTGATTAAATAGAAATTTTAACTTCCTATGGCTTTTGCTAATATTACTTTTAGGAGAAAGACTTAAATGATACGAGAGTCTTATGATGTTATGTATTATACAGAAATTCTAGAGATTATCCCTTAAATCTAATCATTTGATCATATAGTGTTTTTTTACTTTTATGCTTTAAACCAGAGGGAATTTGCTTATAATTGAATCCATATAAAATCATTCATATCCCTGGGCATTCTCTGGTTTACTCTGGAATATCAGAACACCATTGGGGAAGATTCTAACCTGTAAGAATATTAATCAATGCTAGTTTAGGGTAGTGTCAAGTTACGTTTAAAACAAAGAAGAAAGAGAGAAAGAAATGTAGTACACAATTATGGATTACTCTTGGTGTTATGAACTAAAAGTGATAAGAAGAAAGAGAGAAAGAAATGTAGTACACAATTATGGATTACTCTTGGTGTTATGAACTAAAAGTGATACGTATTAGCACCTTAAAAAGAACCTCTTCCAAGTCATTTTAGAAAGCAATACAGTGCATAGTTATATTGTAAAGGAACACCATGAACACTTGGAGTAAACTCTGAACAACACAAAATGACAAGGTCCTTACGTTTTATGATTGAGTACTTGTACTAGGATCAACGGTCCAGCAATAGACTCATACACAGATTGAATTAGGATAATATTTCCAGCAATATAGGTGGAAGTCAAGATAATATGCTTTGGAAAACTATAAGATGTTTCATAAAGTAGCTCTAGAGATGACAAAGAAACTGGACTTAAATATGCTTAGGAAACATTTGAACATAATTATCTTATGAAAAGAAAAAAAGAGTAAGTCTAATACACCATATTATATATAGCTTAAACAAATATATAGAACAAAGTTACTAGATTAAAATGTATAAATAGATATTCGATTATTTCATCTATATTTTGAACATATACATATACAAAAAGCTAAAAAAAAACCTCTTTTGAATTTTGTTATAGGGAAAATGGAAGGTTACTTCTTGTTGGGGGATAAATAATATACCTGGTTTCATAACGATTGGGTCATTCCCTAAACTATCAAATGCTCCCTGTAGGCCATGCCTAGTCATGGTAATGAACTTGACTTGTTAAGTTACACAGAGCCAGGGCATACAGAAACATTGTGCTTCGTCTACTTTGATACCATGAGTTAAAAAATATCCCCTCCTGTCCACGAATACCTTCAGGACTTGAGTGACAATGAGTATCAGTGCAGAATAGGTATGGAGAAGACGAATTCAAAATCAGAACGGTTCCTACTGTGTTTGAGGAACAGCCCGCCATTTTGTTCTGAGTTCTGCATGACAAGCTCATCAGCTGGACCACTTTATGCTAAGAGAAAATAAGCTGACATGTTCCTACAACCTGCAACGGAGCGTTTGCAATGGCCAGTCTGTTAACGAATAGACAAAGAAATTTATGTCAAGCTGTAACCAGGGAAAACGATGAAGAAAATCAAAGTACAGCGAAGACGAAGAAGAAATAAACATGTTCAATGTGAGGAACTAAGCTGACAGAAGCACTGAAACAGACTTTAAGAACCTGCCCGACTGCATTCTAAAGGGTGCTTTATGAAAATCAGGGGAGGGAAGACAGTTTTGTGTTTTAAAGGACCACATTCACTTTTGTCCACCTGTCAATGACTAAGATGAGGACCACAGGGACTGCATCTCCCATCTCCCTTGCATCATGAAGGGCCACTTAATTAGTACTCACCAATAAGACATGAATGGGAGTGATATGCACCCCTTCTGGGGCAACACTTTTGAGAAGCTTGTGTATCTTGCCCCCATTCTCTGAATTTCCACAGGCTGGATATAGGTATCTATGAGGCTGGAGAGCAGTGATTCTCAGACTTGAGAGTGCATCACAATCACCTGGAGGGTTGGGCAAACACAAATTTCTGGGCCCGTTCTCCATAGCTTCTGACGCAGCATATCTAGGATGCAGGGCTGTAATCTGCATCTCTAATAAGTTTCCAGGTGGTGTGGATGTTGCTGGTATGAGGACCACTTTCTGAGGGCTGGAGGAGCCATGTGATGATGAGAGGAGTCTGGGTCCTTGAATAACTGCATGAACAAAACCACCTGCTGATCTTGGACATAAGCTTCTATTATATTTGTAACTTTATACATTGATAAAGCAGTTATCACCATCCTAAATAATAGAGTAAATGAATAAGGAATTTTCGAGCATGGTATTCATATTTAACCAGGATGTGAGGAAAATACAGAAGAGAAGATATTTCTGGTGATGTGGAGGAACAAATATAAACAAGAGACCAGTGACAGGGAATAAAAAAGGGAGTGACTTACAGGTGAGAATGGAAATGGACGTCCTAGTATGGTTGGAACGTGTCAACAAAGAGAGTGATTTTGTTGGAGAAAACAACATTAACAAAGAAGGGGAATCGAAGTCTCAAAATATAAAATGGATTCCTTGGGAATGTGGCCTAGAAAATTTAACTCGGACTTCCCTAGTGGCGCAACTGGTTAAGAATCCACCTGCCAATGCAGGGGACACAGGTTCGATCCCTGGTCCGGGAAGATCCCACATGCCTCAGAGCAACTAAGCCCGTGCGCCACAACTACCGAGCCTGCGCTCTAGAGCCCATGAGCCACAACTGCTGAGCCCGCGTGCCACAACTACTGAAGCCCTTGTGCTGCAACTACTGAAGCCTGTGAGCCTAGAACCCATGCTCCAAAACAACAGATAAGCCACTGCAATGAGAAGCCCACGCACTGCTGTGAAGAATAGCCCCTGCTCGCTGCAACTAGAGAAAGCCCACACGCAGCAACAAAGACCCAACACAGCCAAAAATAAATTAATTAATGGATTTAAAAAGAAGAACTGTACAAATACATACTCGCTTTAAAAAAAAAAAGAATATTCAACTCAAAAGAAGGAATGAAAGGAAGTTCCTACGCAAATCGTTTAACAAGGCTGTAGAGATATGGGAACATATGTATATGTATAACTGATTCACTTTGTTATAAAACAGAAACTAACACACCATTGTAAAGCAATTATACTCCAATAAAGGGGTTCAAAAAAAAATGGAACAATATTACTAATAAAATACAGATATACGTCAAAAAAAAAAAAGTTACTGCTTAAAAGAATGATATCCTGAAGTTTAGATGAAAGGGCTGAGGATGTGGAACTCAGGAGGCCATGCAGAAGTCCATTACCATGACACAGAATCATTCAGATTTACTAGCAGGGTGACTTTGTGACAAGGTCACTTGATCAATCATCCTCAGTTTCCTCTTCTGTAAAGTAAGAAAATGGCCTTCCAGGGTTATTACAGGGATTAAATGCAAGTGTGCATGAAAAGCATTCGGCACCATGCTTCGCTGTAAACCCACAATAGTTATGAGCTAAAAGATCAGAATTCAGATGGAAGAAATGGAAAGGAAAGAATAAATCCAAGGGACGACATCAAACAAGCATTTTGAGGACTTGGTAACGAATCACATTTGCTGCAGAAGGGTTGACGAGGACTCAGATGAAGATGTCTAAGCTAGGATGCCTACAAAGAGTGGGATAAGGGACAGAAAAGCTGAAGATACAAAGATAGGAAGATGCAAGACAATGAATTGCTATATATATATTTTGTTTCTGTTTCTATTCCTTTATCTCTGGTTCACACTGGTCAAAGGTAGACTGATGGATGCCCTTGAACAAAATGGGCTGTTGGGATGTCTGTATATTACAGATCCACAAACAACTATGGCAAAAACAGGCCACACTTACTTGAAAGAACTCACTGCATGGTAATCAGATAATCACAGGCCCACCTATGATAAAAGATGTACTCCAAATTTCATTCGTGGCACTGGAGAGAATATCTTCCAAGTTAAAACGACTCATTTCCAAGCACATTCTGTTGGCATGTCGGCAGATGTCTCAGGTGACCCAAGAAGGGTTCAGAAAGTGGAAGGATCCACTTTGGGGTTAATCTATGGCTGTACAGTAAGCTCCAAATACCCACTTACACAGGAAATTGGAAGTTGTAACAAAAGTCTAGGCATGTTGTCATCCTGACAAAGATGCTCTCAGGAGTAGCCTTGAAATATTTCTAAACATGGGGTGATCACACTGTGGCAACGACATTCCATTTAAATTTCAGAGCCATCCTTCTCTCTAAATATAGTTGAAGGCTTCTTTGGAACTGTCATGACATTTTATCGATTTCACTAAGTGACCTCGATTGATTGAAAACTTGGAGAAGCTTAAAATGCTAAAAGTTCCTCAAGGGCGTTTTTCCCTGGCGGATGTCCTGTCTGTTTTCAATACAGTGTTCTTCCTCCATAACCTAACTGCCTGACCATTTTGTCTACCTGGTTTCTTTTAGAGAGCCTAAGCATAGCAAGCAATCTCACTAGATCTGAACTGAAGTCAAAAGTCCCAAGGTAGGTGTTAGGGGCTGTGATACGGGTTTAAGATTTCATGTTTTAGACCGACAGTCTCTCCTGATGCCAGAGCATATCTCTAGAATTCCCATCTTACTAGAAAGCATCAGATTACATATAAAGGATGCGGTTTCAATGATAAAATCACAAAAACTGGGAGAGATACTTTTAAAAAGGAAATATCGGCTGTGTCCTGAGCTCACTGGCGATGCATTTACCACTGGGTGCCTTTACTGCTCACTTAATAATGGAACAGCAATAGGGAGATGAAGAAAAACATGCATCTTACGATTACCCATTTCCAGAGGAGAAATAAATGAAAACACAGTTCTATCTTTTTCTCCCACACCGTTGCAGTTATATCTAGACATTTCTGGGAATCATTGTTCTCTTTGCATCCCCACAGAATATAATTTTTCTCACAAGAAAATGATTCACTGCAGAAATTAAACAAGTTGTCGCAGTGAAATTAGTGGGACTTTTGCTAGTATTTCAATTCGTGGCTCAGTTCAAAAGAAGAGAATCACGTCATCTACTTTCTACACAGATTGAAACACAAAGACCTTCTGATCACTCTTGAAATTCACAAAATCCCACATTGAGAAAACTGAGGTGGGTTCTTAGAACTGCTACAGGTCCTGCTGGAACACGTGACAGCTGGTGTTGCAAAGACTAACTGCAGACAAATAAACTGTTAAAATCTGAAATCAGTGCTTCCACAGTATTGAAATCATCTAGGCATAGAAACCAGCGGTGATAAAAAACCATATCATAAGAACGTTCTCCCTCAATTATGGTCACCATCATTTAATTCAAATAAAACATGATGGTCTTTGCCGCATGTCTGCTAGATGCATAAATGGCTAGATTAGTGGCTAACTATTAATTAGTAGCTTTTCTGATATGTAGTCAAATCTGCTTGTGGGAGAGGAGTATGGTTTGATTTATACTTTTTAATTACTTCTCTGTATTGATATTGCTAATTATAATGTCTTTATATTCCATTTAAAAGCTGCAACTGTACCTTACATTAATACATCACTATTTTTAAGGTTTAAAACATCTTCCAACACTGTTTGACATAAATTGCAGCAATATATTTTTGGTTCTGTCTCCTAAAGTAAAGGAAATAACAGCAAAAATAAACACATGAGACCTAATTAAACTTAAAAGCTTTTGGGCAGCCAGGGAAACCACTGATGAAATGAAAAGACAACCTACTGAATGGGAGAAAATATCTGCAAATGATATGACTGATAACGGATTACTATCCAACATATATGAATAGCTCATACAACTCAGCATCAATAAAACAAACCACCCGATTAAAGAAATGGGCAGAAGAACTGAATAGGCATTTTTTCCAAAGAGGAAATGCAGATGGCCAACAGGTACATGAAGAGAAGCTCAACATTGCTAATCATCAGGAAAATGCAAATCAAAACCACGATGAGGTATCACCTCATACCTATCAGAACGGCTATCATCAAAAAAGAACACGAATAACAAATGTTGGCGAGGATGTGGAGAAAAGAGAACCCTAGTGCACTGTTGATGGGAATGTAAACTGGAGCAGCCAGTGTGGAAAACACTATGGAGATGTCTTTAAAAATAGAGCTACCATACAACCCAGTATTAAACTCCTGGGTATATATCCAAACTAAAAACCAAAAACACTAATTCGAAAAGATACATGCACCCCAATGTTCATAGCAACATTATTTATGATTGCCAAGATATGGAAGCAACTTAAGTGTCCATCAACAGATAAATGGATAAAAAAGATATGGTGTGTGTATACACACACACACACACACACACACACAATGGACTACTCAGCCATAAAAAAGAACAGAATTTTGTCATTTGTAGCAACATGGATGGACTGGAGATTATCATAGTAAGTGAAGTAAGTCAGACACAGAAAGGCAAATACTGTATGATTTCACTTATATGTGGAATCTAAAAAATACAACAAACTAGTGAATATAACAAAAAAGAAGCAGACTCACAGATATAGAGAACAAACAATAGTGACCACCAGGGAGGGGCAATATAGGAGTGGGAGAGTGGGAGGTACAAATGACTGGGTATAAGAACGGCTCAAAAATGTATTGCACAACATGGGGAATATAGCCAATACTTTGGAATAACTATAAATAGAAAGTTACCATGAAAAGTTGTATAAAATTTTTTAAAATTTGAAAAATAAAAAAATTAAAACAAAAATCTTCCAAGTTCGACTTGATTTATTTTTTGAGACTCTCTGGGCATAAGCACATCTTAACTCAGACTCCTGCAGTCTCAGCTTCACAAGAATGAAAAATGAGTATTATCTAAAAGCAGAGTTGATCTTCACCCAGCAGAGTGGCTACCCATATGCAAGAATCAAATAGCTGACATTTATTCAAATACCGATTATGTGTTAGACACTGTGCCTAAAAGAGGCTGCAAACAAGTTCTTCTGGTCATCAGAAAGCCAGAATAATCTGGAAGCCCTGAGGTATATTCCAACAGTCACAAGTGGAAATCATCATCATTATTTTATGGGCAACTCCATGTAACATGAGCTCAGATCAAATTCACATTTGGATATTCATAATGCAAAATTCAAACACTACCTATATAGCAGATCAATTTCTCTCTCTAATCACACATTCTGGATTCTTCATCACTTCCCATGTTATGCATTTTCTTATTTTTAATAAACATGATTTGGTAAATATAAAACTAAAGTTACATATATACATAAAAAACCTCACGAGTCAGAGAAAGAAGCCTTTGCTGATTGGCATGTTCTCATTTTAGGTTCAGACGAAGTCACCCTTTCAGCTGTAGCCTCTGCGTCAGGGCACCAAACTCCCAATTCTCTTATTCCCCCACCTGCTGTTTGCCATTTGTAGCTGAGCGGCTTAGAAGGAATATCATGGCAACTGCATCACTGTGGACACATGAAGGAATGATGAAAAGAGCAAGGTATTTCAGATGACAGATTTCAATCATCATCATGAGAAACGCCACTCAAAACACAATGGTTTTTCTTTTTTTTGGTGACAACACAATTATTTCCAAGCTCTCCCAGTGTTTCTGGAAAGAAGCATCCTGCTCTACCTTTAACAAGAGACGATGCTGAAGAAGTTTCAGCAGTTGAGTCGTTCTTATGACAAGTGTTAGCCTTTTTTCTGAGCACCAATAACCGTACAACAGCCTTCTTCTGTTTGTGAATCAATTTCGTAATCGAAAAACTCAAACAATGGATGACACAGTCTGCGAATAAACATTTCAAGTAAAAATAGCCTCCTGAAATAAACAGCTGTCAACTACTGTAAGCTTTTATATCTTAGTGCCTCCTGTGGCTGAAAGAAGCCACGTGTTAGACGCATTATCCTAGGTAGGGATGCTAATTCCCATACACTGAGCATGCGAGTAAATGCCATGTGCACTAACCACCATGAATAAATAATACTAGTCAACATATTGTAATGACCCTGTTAAGTCCCAGTCCTCTTTAAAGCACTTAGCATATTTGAGCTCACTGAAGTCTTACAATAACCCTATGGGGGACATTATTATTACATTTTACATGTGAGGGATTTCAGGTACCCCAGAAGTCTAATGACTCATCCAAAGCCACAGGCCTCATAAGGGGTGGGGCTAGCACTTGGGCAGGCGGACTGACTCTGGAGCCCATGATCTCAACCCTGATAATATTAACTAACCAGCAATGGTCCTCAAAGTGTGATGCCGGGTCCAGAAGCATTAGTGAAACCTTGTTAATCTTGCGAATATGAACTTGTTTAGAATCAGAAATTCTTTGGCCCCAGCCCAGACATACAGAGTCAGGTACTCTGGGCTAGAGCCCGGGAATCTGCTTGAACTCAATATTCTGCAGGTAATTTTGAGGCAGGCTCACAGCTGAAAATCACTAGTAGAGGGTAGACAAGACTTGAGCAGAATAGGTTCTTCCCTCAATAAACTCTTGAGGCAGAAAATAAAATTGTATCTCCTCACGCTAATTGTAAACATAGTGACGATGTCTACCATGGACTTGGATTTGGAAGAACGGATGAGCAGGACACAGACTACTTCCTTTACACCCTATAGAGACACGGAGGAACCTAGGACCTAGACACTTTTGGTGTTTGTTGGCAAGTTTAGAGGTGGAGATTGGGGGCTCACGTAAGAAAAGCAACGGAAGCCAGGAGGGACAAAACTTACAGTTTGTTTTGAAAATCATCACTCAAGGGAGTCAGGGAAAATATGATCTCTGGGTTCCTGAGTCATTGCATTGTCACTTAAAGCAAACAATTGAATCCAGTGCCCCTCATGGTGCTAGGACACAGACCTCGCAGGGAATTGAACTGAATTGGGGGAGCTCCAAACGGAAGACAATGGGCTGCAATAAAGGAATTGCTGTTTCTCTTACACCCTATACTCACACGTTTATTATTTAGGAAAGCTAGGTGCTTTGTACCACCTACCTTTCCTGAACGCGTGATCTGTAATTTTAAACTTACATTCTGTCCCTATAGTCTTGTCTCCTCAATGACAGAGGCAAAAGATTAATAGTTCACAGCATGGGTTCTCAACTCAGACAGCTCAAATCCCAGCTCTTCTTGTAACCTGAAATGAAAACTAGAGCAAGTTATTCAACTTCCAAGTTTTAGCTCCTTCAATATGGGGTCCTATCCAAAAGGTTTCGGCAAGAAGCGAAAACATAAAAACGACATAGTAAACAGTCAATAAATATTTGCCTTCTAAATCAGACGAGTTCATTGTTGGGGCAGATGAATCTTTTGTGCCCTGCCAAGTGCTCTTTGAATGGAATTGATTCAAAAAGACAAAAACTTCTGGCTAAGGCAGTTTTGCTGATCTAATCAATATGCAGAGTATACTGCTTACAAAAGTTGACTTCTATTGACTAGATTTTATGCTCTTGTAAGAGAGAGGCACTGTTTCTTTTTTGTAAATTAATTAATTAATTAATTTTGGGGCTGCGTTGGGTCTTTGTTGCTGCACACAGGCTTTCCCTAGTTGCGGCGAGTGGGGGCTACTCTTCTTTGCGGCGCGCGGGCTTCTCATTGCAGTGGCTTCTCTTGTTGCGGAGCATGGGCTCTAGGCTTGTGAACTTCAGTAGTTGCGGCTCCTGGGCTCTAGAGCGCAGGCTCAGTAGCTGTGGCGCACGGGCTTAGCTGCTCCGCAGCATGCGGGATCTTCCCAGACCAGGGCGTGAACCCGTGTCCCCTGCAATGGCAGGTGGATTCTTAACCACTGCGCCACCGGGAAAGCCCCAAGACACTGCTTTATGAGCCTTTGCAATCCCAATATGTTATGAGCTTTTGCAATCACCTAACACATAGTAGTGCTGAATAAACATTTGCTAAGTGAACAAGAAAAACATGACCTTTTACCATTATTTGTAATATTATTTCTACAACCCTTGCACACACAATCTTTAAACGATATTCTATCATTGCTTGACATTAGATCTATTGCATTTTTACCCCCAATGTATTCTCAAATCTGAGGAAATGTTCTTTTCCATACCATCAGTTGCCTGTGGCCTTTGTCTTTTGTTCAGAGATACTGTGTATCACTTTAGTGAGTCTTCTCTAAAGCTCTCTTTCCCGAGCCAGAAGTTGTTCCAAAATTAACAACACTTAAGAACAAAGGGAATCATCTGTCTGCGTGATCTTTCTTCATTCCCAGCCTTCAGCTGGTTTCGGTTACGCTTGTTCTTTGCTGCAGAAGGTTGCGGCAGCTTCAGGCTGCCCTTGCTGCTGCCAGGTACACAGAGGGGAAGCAGCACATACTGGTCCTCAGAACTGTGTGAGGCTTGATGCAAGCACACAACTCCCATCCCCGAGCTGTTCCAGCTCATTTCAGAGACAATTCAGATTGGCTTTTAGGACAGAACTTTGATTTTACTTAAAGGTCTTGGTCAGAGATTGGCCGCTATTGATTCTGTTGGTCATCGTGGATGCTTACGTTTCCCCTCTCCAGAATAAAACAGCGTAAGTGGTTGACCTAGAACTGGCATAATATCATGGTTGAAGGCAAGGACTCTCACTCTGAGGATGTCCTCCTTCTAACCAGGAGGAAATATGGATTCGCAATAACAGATATTTATGGAAAACGGAGAATATTCATGGAGGCGCTGACCCTGAGCACCGTGAGGCATTCGAGAAAGATGAGTGGGATGCCATTCGTTCTCAGAAGGAGCTTATCGTTTTATGCACGGAAGATCAAAAACTATCCTAGTTACTGTAATGTGAGACCACTTATTCAACATATAAAGGAACGTGTCTTGAATGTTTGAATGTTAGAAGAAATATAATCATGTTACCTTTGTCCTGCATATTTAAAATTATCTTTAGGAAAGTTATTTCTCAACTTCACAGGGATCTAGACTTTCGGATAATAATCTTCAGAGCCAAAAACGGATTGTTTCTGGCTCGTATTTTTCCTCTTGTGCTGTCCAGTTGGACATAAACAGTGAGCAGTCACTGGAGGCATCACATACTTGATAGAATGTGTTCTTTGAGGTACTTGTGCCAACTTGACCACCTATTTAGGGAAAAGAGTCCCACAGCTCATTTGTCCAAACACCTTGGAAGTTCTCAGAAAAGCTCATCAATTCCCCTCTCCCATCCATACTGAGACATGACTGACCTTGCTCCTTTCCATGAGCTAGCTCACTTCTCCTTTAAGTCAATTCCTTTGAAACATGGAACCTGCCCAGCCGGTATGCTAATCTTCTAGGTGCCCTCTGCTGAACTACTGTTGCAGCTGATTCTAAAAGCCTAAGAGGATGCAACTCAGAGACTCCAGGGGGCCATCTTAAGATTCTGACAGCGCACTATGGAAATCAACATTTTCCTAACTCAACAGCAGGTGTTACAGATCCTATCAGAGGCTAGTAAACCTAAGACACCCTATTTACATGAAATGCCGATTTCCCCTGAAAGCTTATACCTTGTGGCCAATTACTGCAATTACTGAAAAGATCCATTCCCCACAGGACTTGAGCCTGCTTGATAAAGGGAAAGGGTGGCAAACTAGAAACGGAGCATAAGTTGGCACCTTCTAACTTTCTTTGTCTTTGTCCTTTTGATTGTTTTCCAGTCTGTTAGAGGTCTAGATGCTACCCAAGTGACCTGTGAACAGTCGCTGTTACTCCAAGATGAAATGGATTTCCCCCCTGGCTTTTTCTCAGAGAGATTCCAAATATTTAACCATACTTCTCCCTGGCACGTTTCAGATATGGCTTTTATGATCCAGTGTGTATTTTCAAATGATTGCTAAATACAATTTCCTGTGGCTTGAGGATTTTTTGATCTCTGAAATGTTATTTTGTAAATTCTGATGTTTTTCTGAAAGACAGAGATGTGAAAAGATAATATTATGGGGGTGTTGGTTATGGTGAGCTTTTCTGGCCTGGAGGGGAGTGTCTATGAAATTATTGCAAGTTCAGTGTTCAGCTGGCGGAAGGCCAGGCTTCTAGGCCCAATTTTATGTCTGCAATCGTGAAGTTAAACAGAAACAATTTGCTGCTTTCAGTACTCAATTTTATAGGGTTGTTCGGGAGACAATGACCAATCATTATTTCCACAGTTATGTTCTCGAACGAAGAGAGTTTGCTAGTTTTAATACCCATGGGACAGTGATTGCAAGCAACACAGATGCTTTCATAAAGCATCCATGATAGTGAAATACAAAAGGCCAATGTCCTTCAGGTAGTCGTAAGATGCTGCTCGGATTTCCTAAGTGCCGGCCATAGCTGCTTACCACATTTAAGGATTCATGTGAGAGGAATGTATTCTTATTTGAAGGAAAAGATCTTTCAAAACTTTGTTGTTATTGACTATGTTGTAGATTCATAGATGACCCAGAGGGGAATAGACAGGCATAAACCTACGATTTCAAAGCTTATGTATGCTACTTAGAAAGACTATTTGATGTAGTGAAGACAGATTATTGCTTGTCTCAAGATAGATTATCTTTGACTATAGCATAGTTCCTTCTGTTCCAAGAGACTCAACGGAAGCAGGAGGCAGCAATTCAAGTCTGACCGTCACTATTAACCATGTGTGATCTTGGTTCTATTTCTTTCCCTGTAAATTAGATGAACTGTATATCCTCCCCATTCCATCTCCTCTCCCCACTCAAAGTTGTTGGAAGAACCACATTATATAGTGAGTGGGAAGGAGCTATGTAAGCTCCAAGTATCTGTACAAACTCAGAGCAGCAGTAACTCATGAAACACTGAGTTGACCTTCACTTTCATTGTAACATGGTGCAGTTGCATTTTACTCTGTGTCACAAGATTTGCAGCCTACTCTAGGCGAAAGGAAAATTTCTATTGGATATACCTTCAAAATACATCTACAGTCTGACCACTGTCCACCAGTACCTCTAATACCACTCCAGTCAGAGTCACCATTACCTCTTACTTCCTTTAAGTTTTAACATCCTTTTCCAGACATACGCAATGGGACTGCTTTGGGTTGGTCCACTTGTCGGTGTTGTACTGCGTGGGAACCTTCACAAAATATTCATGAGGTTTCATTCCTTGGTTCTTCCCTAATTCTCGAATGCCAGAACTGCTAGAGCCCTTTGAGGGCTACCTCTGTACTTTTACACATGGGGAAACTGAGGTTCAGTGAGACAGGAGACCCCTCTTATGCCATACAACAATATGAGGCAAAAGACAGGACCACAACATGGGGACCTTGTTACGTGACACAGCAAAATTTCCTGGGAGAACGTGCAAAAACGAGACCAATACATCTACAATTCAAGCTGCAGGGCTTCTGGGACTTCTGGCTGTAAAATCCATGCTGCTCATAGAGATTGGTTAGATGTCTACAGGAGGAAAATTGCATCATGCTTTCAGAGTGTGATATTTTGTCTCTTAACATGTAACTGGTAGTGTGTCCACCTGGAGTCCCTGCTTCTGCTGCATTTTCAGGATCTCCCCCAATTTGTCTCATCCTTTCACCTAGGCTTTTGAGCACATAACTCTCCTCTTCGAGAAAATTTCCCATTCTTCCAACTCTGCCTGTCAAAATTCTGCTGAGTTCCTGCTTCATCATGAAATTCTTCCCGATTGCCTCATCAGACATACTCACTCCACTACAGAATGTTTTTGTAGTTTGGCCATGGAACATCATGCCTGCTATGTATTTATTCATTTAAAATTATGTATTGACAATGGAATATTACTCAGCCATAAAAAGAGACGAAATTGAGCTATTTGTAATGAGGTGGATAGACCTAGAGTCTGTCATACAGAGTGAAGTAAGTCAGAAAGAGAGAGACAAATACCGTATGCTAACACATATATATGGAATTAAAAAAAAAATGTCATGAAAAACCTAGGGGTGAAACAGGAAAAAAGACACAGACTTACTAGAGAATGGACTTGAGGCTATGGGGAGGGGGAAGTGTAAACGGTGACAAAGCGATAAAGAGGCATGGACATATATACACTACCAAACGTAAGGTAGATAGCTAGTGGGAAGCAGCCGCATAGCACAGGGAGATCAGCTCCGTGCTTTGTGACCGTCTGGAGGGGTGGGATAGGGAGGGTGGGAGGGAGGGAGATGCAAGAGGGAAGAGATATGGGAACATATGTATATGTATAACTGATTCATTTTGTTGTGAAGCTGAAACTAACATACCATTGTAAAGCAATTATACTCCAATAAAGATGTTAAAAAAAATTATGTATTGAGTATCTAATGTGTACGAGACCTTATTTTCAAAATTTTAGTCCAGCGGGAAGATAGTGTTAACTAAGAGAGACGTGGTCCCTTATCTTCTCCCGTTTTTGTTCTGCTGGGGGAGGCAAGTAATAAGCAAGTGAATAGATAAGGTAATGTTCTGATAGCACTAAGAAATGTGAAGAAAATCAACACAGTAAATAAGATAGAAAATAAGCTTTTACAGGGGCTCAGGGTAGAAAGAGACTCTTCAGACAGGATTTCAGGAGGACCCTCTCTGAAGAGGTGACAACTTAGCTAAGAGCTAAATGACTGGGAGAAATCAGCCCTATAGAAATAAGGGAAAGAAGAATCCAGGTAGAAGGACCATCTTGTCTCAGGTCCTAAAGGGGGAACAAACATGGAACACTGGAGGAAAGGAAAGGAAGCCACTATGACTGCTACAAAGGGGCAGACTGCAGAAGACTAGGAGATGAGGATGGAGGTCAGTTTATAATCCTCATAAACCAATACAGAAACTTGGGTTTTCTTTCAAGTGAAACAGAAGTCATTGGAGGGTTTCATGCAAGCTCTTCCTTATATTATTGTAGAATCATTGAAAACATCAACGGTATTTTAGACCTTTTTGTGCCTCTAACAGGAATAAGACAAGGCTTCAAAATAGTAGAAATTTAATATATATTTGACAAACTGACTGTAATGTGAAATGTATGAGACCTTTTGGGTTCATTTAGGGAGGATTCCATCTATGTGAAGTAGATAACTCACGTCTCAGTCTCTGACATTAACGTTATCTTCTATGTCGCATAATTACATGTCTTCTTCCCAGTGGTATTCTTAGGGTTAATATTGGTTCTATCCTGTATTTCCCAAACAGTATCATTCATGCACCAACTGCACAATTTTTGCTAAACCTATGAATCATCTGTACCATTGATTAATATATTTCTGTAAAACAAAACACCTTTTATTCAAATAAGCATATTTGAAAGGGAAATGCATACATACATGTATGTGTGTGTATACATGCATGCATACATACACACATATAAACGTGTGTTAAAGGGAAACATAAACACACAAATAGATGCACACGCTACAGTACTGAATATCTATGAAATCAGGAATGTGATACGCTAGATATATTTTTAAACTACATAAAATACATGCTGTTTAAAATTTTTAACGTTCATTTATGAACACCTAAAATCATTTTATTGATGATACACACATCACCCTTTCAGAAACCATGGTCTAACTGATTCACTTGTCTTTATTCTTAAAGCCCTCTCTTAATTCCTCAAAGCAGGACAAGGAGAAGAGTAGCCATCTGGTAGGGGCTGCACACACCCAGTCAGGAAGAATAAATCAGGCTGCAACTTCTCAATTACTGGTGATACTGTTCTGTGCATCCTGGGCCAAGTAGCTTCTGCAAGGTCCAACGTGAGTGGGTGGCAGGGTAAAGCAACTTATGGGGAAGCACAGTTGAAGGGACCCACTTGCTGAATTATGGATGAAGGAGTCTTCCATCCAGCTGTCCCACTTACAGTGAGCATCTGGGGAAGCTGTTCCTCTCCTAGCAGAAGTGGCATCCAAGTAACCAAGTCTAGGGGAGAATCTGTCATCAGATTGTTCCTCTAGTGACTCGTGGCCTTGGTTCAGATACTTTGATGATCTTTGGTGGCAGAAGGCAGGATATGATTAATACTAATGTCACGGAACTAGCGTCCTTAACACAGGCCAGGTTATAAATATAAGGGGGCCTGGGATCTGGTTTTAGTTTAGGTTCTTTATCAAAGCTAACTCCCAGTGAACTTTAATTTATGTTCAGAAGGAAGAGAATCTACAAAGAGACTAGCTGGCCCAGTGCAATACAAGGTAGACACACCGAAACATCAGACAGACATGACACATACCCGTCCCCACAAAAACTTCCCAGTGTTTCTACCATGTGAAAAACTTCAATTCTAGGCATCATAGGAATAAATCATAAACCTGACCTGTGAGGGGTTTGCCATGTGGCTTTCTATATCTAGTAAAATTCACATCAGAAAGGAATGCATTTAGCTAAAAGACACAGAATTAATGGCTAAGAGGACCATAAATAGATAGGGTGCATTTTTCTTTCCTAACCAGTATTCTGAAGGTTGAAGTCTCTTGGGCCAGTGTTAAGGCTCAATGATGTCATCAGAGACCCAGGTTTATTTAAATTTCTCCTCTGCTGTCTTTACCGTGTTGGCTTAACGACTCACAGGGGAGAGATGGCAGCTCCAGGTATCATGTCCTCCTGTAAGGCATGGAGGTGGCTTAAGGTACAAAGGACTGTGTTGCTTACATCTCCTGGACCAAAACCCAGTCACCTGGCGCCTCTACGCATCAGGGAAGCTCAAACATTAAGTAAGAGGCGGCCTAGCAGTGAGGGATTGCAAATGCTCTGCGGCACACAAACCAATAGTTTCTGTCACGGCAAATCTTTCTTCAGAGACTTCTCAACTAGGCCACGTGATCAGGGTACGAACAGTGTCAACAGTATTTTTATCAAATATTATAGGACACAAAATCATGACATGGAGTCAGTAAATTTTTCCTAAACTGTCATCCTCGATAAGTCAACCATGTATAATATAAGTCATTTCATACACAAATTTTTGTTAACCCTAGAGTTTAATTCAATGACTGTGGTTTAGATTGAATTTTAGTAGGTAATGCTGGACTGCGATAGAAAAGCGGGGGTAACCTCCTCGGAAGGTCAGTGCATTTGGAGCTCAGTAATCCAGAGGGAGGGGCTGGATTTGGGCCAGCAAGGAGGCAGGTCAAATAGTGCAGGAATCTTTTGGCCTTCGGTGAGAAGAAGCCAAAATCGGACACCTCTCTTATCAGTGACTTATCACGTCCCCAATCAAATGTCATACAAATTACACAAATGAAGAAAAAACAGTTCGCCTTTGCAGAAAGCAAAAGAAATGGCAAGGGTTTCACAATAATGAATGTGTGAAGTGCATTTCAAATACTATTTGTTATGTGTGCATAGAAGGATATATGCTAGAAGGCCAGCCAGAGAGACAGAGGAGAGAGAGAGACAAAGCCTATTCAGAGAGACACACAAACATGCAGAGAGAGGAAGGCTCCTCTCTCTGGATGGATGGGTGGGTGCACTGTGTGTAGGTGAGAGGTTGCAGAGATGAAGGGTGGAGTAACAACCAGGATAGTGGTGGTAATTACAACAAAAATGACATTTGTATTTACTGTGTGCTAGGCACTTTCCCAAGCAGTTTACATGTATGAACTATAAGCATTTTAAATTAAAAAGCTACGACAAACAGGCTGTTACTATAGGCAGGTAAGGGAAACCACTCACCTATTTCCCAAGTCCCCTCTGTCCCCCAGGTAGACTTGACTGCAGTATTGTTTCCGCAAAGCTGCGTGGAGGAGCCCATCTCTCTGCATAATTAGGGACTGAGCCCCCTCCTGGCTAGAGCACAACAGTACTGCTCTCTCTGAAGACCATCACAAAGCAGCAGGACCCAGTTAAATGAGGGTCTCTTACAATAAGGCAAGGGTATGAGAAGGGAGAGTCACGTGATCTCAGCCCCCCATCCGCCCAAGCAAATTTCACATTAACCAGGAAGGACTGGATTCAACGTGTAACGATAAAATAAACACTCTCTCTCCACTCCAGGGGTTCGCCTTTCTTGAGGATGTTGCTCTGTGACTGGGTGTATAATGTATATTCACCCAGAAATCTCCTCCTTCTTTCAAAGCAGACTTACACATATACTCCCCTCTTCCCTGTGTCCGCATTCCCCACCCCACGTGATCTTGAGCACAAGCTCGTGAATCTGGAGCTTGTCTTTGCTCTTTCTGTCCCTGCGTCTCTTTCTTTTCCATCTGTCTGTCTGCCTGTTTCTTTCTCCAGGCATATCTCTCCCTCTCTCCCTCCCTCTCTCTCTCTCTCTCCTCTCTCTCCCTCTCTCTCTCTCTCTCTCTCTCTCTCTCCCCCCCTCCCTCTCTCTCTCTCTCTCTCTCTCCCTCTCTCTCTCTCTCCCTCTCCCTCTCCCTCTCCCTCTCCCCCTCCCTCCCTCCCTCCCTCTCTCCATCTCCCCCTCGGTAGCCATCCTCCGAGTCCCCCACCCCTCCTCTTGTTCTCTCAGCCCCTCTCAGTCACCCTGTCTCCCAGACCTCAGTCCCAATCCCTCCTTCTAAATGTCCTTTACTTCTCTTCAATGTCTCTTCCTTTCTCCCTTGATACACAGAGCCCTTAGTTAAACCTCATTATCTAATGATACGGCCAATAACTAACAAAGACATCTCCTGGAAACACCTTTAATGTTGAGCCCTTTAACAGAAGAAAGGCTAGAGTCACTATGAGGCATCACCATTTGCAGGTAAAAAGAATATAATAGTAATACACCTGCAGTTACACTGAATAAGTATTCAAGACGAAATTAGCCCAACATTGAAAGAAAGAAAACTCTTATCCAATAATGATCATTTGAACTTTTAAGTAGACCTCCTCGTATGAAACTGCATGATTAAGGTGTTGTTTTCCCTTCAAAACAAGTGAAAAAAAATATTTTTGGCTGACTGTTGTTCAACAGTTGCTGGCACCCTTAATGGCTGCAGTTGTCACTGAAATCTAATTTCAAAGCTCTTTTCACTTTGTTAAGAATCGAGCGCACTCACGCTTTTGGGAGGATATAAGGGGTTGTTTATTTTCCTCAGACAATCTGGACTTCATTTTACTATAGATACAGTGGGGCCTCCGTATCCATAGGTTCTGCATCTACAGATTCAGTCAGATGTTGGATGTGGATGGTCGACTGTACTCCCTTAAGCAGTGATGCATGAGGATTGAACGCATGCTCCAGCCTGGTTTCTGTGTTGTTTCTTACACATGAACTTATTTAGGCAAACATCTCTTCATGACCAAGAGAGAAAAATGTATATATATAAACTAATGAAGTAGGGAGAAAGCCCAGAAACCCCCAAGTTTTCATTGCTACATCATTTGAAAGGATAAATGTATCCATATTATATTTTTATGCTACAAATATTTAAATGACTCAATATGTGGAGATTCTTATAGAAATGCAGACATTATTTGTTTAGCTTTGGGCAAGTTATCCACACATCCATTTTTTTCGTCTGTAAGATACGGATAAAAGCAGTTCTTACTTTCAAGACTGTATTTCTTAACCTGGCACATTACAAGGGTTTAACAGGTGCACTAGTAATGTCATTCCTGTTGTCATCATCATCATCACTGTTATGATAAATATTTCCATATAATTATTTTAAAACCCTATCCATGGAGGGAAAATGAAACAAAGCCTCCTTATATGCCTTATTATTATTATTTACACAGCTAATTTCAAGGGAATCCTGTTTTTGTTTCACTATTGACTATGATCTGAATATTCTTGAGTTTTTCTTGGAATCAAGCATTAATTTGCTAGAGGCCATTCACATTGACAGTGACATAAGGAGGTCAGATATAACCTAAACATAGCGTAAGTCACCAGCATCTTCATGAATGATACTGATAATTAAAACAATGAATTCAAGACGTTTTTTGAAAACCCATGTGACCCGAAAGTATTGGAAAAGGGCCAACATGCTGTGTTTCAGTTGGTATATATATAAGAAATTCCATAAAACCTTTTTAAAAACATCAGACAAAATTTTAATGCTCAATTTATCCCTAAAAAGCAAATTCCCTGAGGTTAGAATAAATTAGAGCTCCAAAGGTCAGTGTCAGAGTAATTGACTTTTACCAAACTGGTATTTGATTTAAACTGGAGAGTGTTCAACTAGGCACTGAAACAGGAAAAGAGAAATTTCTTCTACGATTTGTTGTGTAAACACAGAAAAAAATATATATATATATAACAGAGATCATAAATATCAAAAAACAACCTGTTTCCTAAGAAGGAAATTATGTGATTAATTACTCTACCTTAAGGACTTGTCAGAGGATAGTTTCTATACTCATTAAATTCACCAAATAATTGAACTCTCTACTTAACATATATTGCTATGTAAACACACAGATCATGAGGCAATCGAGTTTATAGGTAGTACTACCAATAGAAATTTCATCTAAGTTTAAAACCTGTTAGTTTCATCATTAATCTCAGGACCTCATGAAGTCTATAATACTTGTGAGACAACTCAGGCTTAGATCATAAATAATCTCTTCCAATACAACGTGCATTATATTACCATATCTCTCTGTATTCTCTGACTTTCCCATGTTTTTCCATCCATGTGTATTGCTTTTCTTTGTGGCTTTTCTTTATGACTGCATCAAAAGCTCATCAAGGGGGCTCAACGACAGTGAGACATAAGATGAAGAAAAGAGTAGTAGGATACTTTGCTAACATGGTACATTAGCTGAAAAATGAGCAAGAATATGGATTGACCCAGTAAGACATATTCTTCAAAATTAATAAAACAGGGATATTTGTTTCTTAATACAGTCTCTCGGCTTGAAGTAGGAAATATCAGGAATTACACTGTCAGAGTACCATAAAACAAACATTTATGATGTATCAATGCATAAACACTTTGTGGTGTATGAGTACACTGGACTATTACTCAGCAATAAAAACAAGCAACCGCCATTATATGCAACAGTAAAGACCCATTTCTAAAACATTATAGTGACGGAAAGAATTCAGACACACAAGTATGCAAACACACACGCAGAGTCTGATTCCATATGTACATGTGTGATTCTACGAAGTTCAGAAATAGGCAACATTGATCTACTGTCAGATGAATAATTCTATTTATATTAAATGAAAGAGAAGACAAAATTAATCCCTTAATTAGTGATAGGAAATGGAACCAAGAGGATTTATCTGGGGTGATAGAAATGATTTTTGTTTTGATTTTTGTGGTGGTTACCTTCCTGTGTGTGTGTGTATGTGTGTCTGTGTGTGTGTGTGTGTGTGTGTGTGTGTGTGTGTGTATAAAGTCATTCAGTGGTGCATTTAAGATCTACATATTCTCATCTATGCACATTACCCTCCAATAAAAATGTTCAAAAGGTTTAAAAAAGAAGCCAACAGGATACAAAAATAAATTAGTTTTTAAGTCAGGAAATGCAACTAAAGAACAGTGAGAACACACGAAGGTTGTATTATAGGTGAGTTTAACTTATCTTGAGCTGTGATAAGTTAAGGGAGCTTACTGGCTTTTGTATAACATTTACTAGTAGCTTCAGGAAGGCTGGACCTAGATTCTTCCAAGTAGCAAGTCACTCTTCTGGAGCCTTTTGCTCCCCCATAGGCATTCTGGTTCTCTTAGGATAAATGCTGGTGTCCAAAGGCTCAGATTGGTCCACATGCCATCAGGAAAGCATGTTCAGGGTTGTTTACGATTTGGTTCCTGCCAATCTCTCCACCACTCAATCAAACTTCTTCACAACCTCCACCTCGTTCTAATACGTCAACATGCTGTTGGCTGCGTTCGGCTCTTTGCGAATTCTGTTCTCGCTAAAGGGAACACCTCAACCCCTTCTTAACTAGGTCACCTACTATTAGTTCTTTAACTCTTGTGTCACCCACTTTTGTCAGCTGATGCACTCTATTAGTGTTCATGCAAACCCCTATTCTCACAATTCCCCCTCTGACGTTAATGAGGTAGGAGATAGATGGGCCCCTGGGCTGGACAGCTGGTGTGTGTTTGTCAAGCGGAGTAAAACGGAGGCTGTGTTTCCCCAGACACTCCAAGGACAAAGTTAGTGGCAAGAGCTGAGCTCTGCTGAAGAGGTAAGACGAGCACTCCTGAGGTCAAGGAAAATGTCCCTGACTGTACATGCACAGGAAGGCTCCTTGGGGGTCAAAAAGGAGAGGTGCTATCCCATAACAGGTGATGTCAGGCCTCCCACAGGCCTCCGCGCTGGAATCCATCTTGGCGAAAAGATGCGCAGACAGATGGGGGCAGACCCTAGGGCCGGTCAGATGTGGGAAAAGAAATGAGATAATCGGCCACAGGTAAACAAAGACCCGGCAGAACTGTCCTATATAAATGATGTAACCGCCTCCTTACTGGGCTCCCCGTCATTAGAGAGGACACCCATACCCTTTCTCCCTGGGTGTGTATTTCTGCCTTGCTTCAGTCGTAGATAAACAAACTACTTCTCTGTGTGCTCTCCTACTTGCGCTGCATCTCTAATAATAAACTTTGCACCTGATTTTACAGTTTTGCCTCCTTGAAACATTCTTGCTTTCAAACCGGGGCATGAGCCAGGGCCACTTTGCCTCTAGCCTCCAGCCCCTGGTGAGCTAGCAGCTAGGATTCCTGGTTTTCATCCAGGCTACCCAGGTTCAATTCCTGGGCAGAGAACTAAGATTTCTCTTCAAGACCGCTCACTGTGTCTCTCTGAGATCATTATGATGGTCTGATTTTTTTTATCTGACTCCCCAAATACACCAAGAGTACCTTTAATATGGGGGTGGTATCCTATCCCTTATCTCTAGAACTTATTAGGATTTCTGGGCTGTACTCAAATAAACTGTGTTGAATTTATGTTAAGTAAGGGGCTTCGAAAACTCAAACATGTTGTCTTGTGCCAAAACCTCCTCGAATCCAAAAGACAGACTGTTATTTTTGTCTAAAATGTGAATTTTAAGAAAAAATAGTTTTAGCAAAATTAAAGAGGATGGAGCATTAAGAGGTTAGGGAAGCAACTTTCTAAGTCAAGTGACAAATACTGTGAAAGATATCCTCTTTCACAATTGACTAAGAGAAGAAAAGAGTTTCTACTTAAAGTTGGAAGAAGTTAATTTTAACTTTAAAATTCTAATTAACCTAATAGCACACACCTAACATCTAGAACATACTGAACCTGAAAAAAAAGATTTCTAATTTTGAGGGGTTTTTCCCCTGCTTATCGAAGAAAGAAGAGATTATCAAACATCTAATTTTTGTTAAAGAACATTAAAGAAGCCCCTTCAACCTGCCACTTTTTATAAATGATTTTTCTTTCAGCCATCCTTTTGGCTAAGTTAATGGCCCTTTAAATTCTCACTTCAGCTTTGCTTTCATAGTCAGCTCTGCATTTAATCGTTTCAAGGGCCTCTCTCTTATTATTCACACTCAGTCTAAACTAATGACATTTTTTAACTACTGTAGGTACAGTTCTTCACAGCCCACAGGTGAGTTTGTGGGCTCTTGGGATGACCCACTGCTGACAAAGAAAGAGGCCTTATTCTCAGTCTTTATCTAACTGCCTTCTTCCAGGTGACGGACCAAGTCAGGGCTCTTCTAAATGGTGAAAACAGATAAAAAATTCTTTCCTTTTTCTTGTGATAAGAATTTAAAAAATAGCTCTGAAAACAGAAGAACAGTATGTTTGGACTCATCAGTTTCAAGGATAGGGCTTTTCAAAGGGTTAAGGTATTTGTGATTTTCTTGCCCTCTACTCTCTATTTGTGTATTTCTTCCTTTCTCTCAGCTTCCGATTTTACACTTCACCTCTCCCTGGTCCCCTTTCCTGTTTTTCTTCTTCTTCAACTTCTCCTCTATTAATTTCATTGTTTTCTAACTGTACTATACATGAATAAAACCCAAATGGGTATTTTCAGTTTTCTTCCATCTATTTTCATCCTGTCTTCGGAACTTTGCTATACTTGTGATTTCTTCTCTTTCTTCTTTCACCTATTCCTCTTGGCAACAGCCTTGTTAGTTCTTTTTGCCTACTTTGCACACACACACATACACACATTTTTTTTTTTTGCAATAGATAATCAGAGAACGTGAGGGCTACAAAATTTCTCACTAATCATTTAATCCTTTCCATTCATTTTCTATATGAGAAAACTGGAGTGGAAATATTTTCCCATGCCTACTTAGCACTGTAGCTCAACGGTGGTGCAACATAAGAAGTGAGCTCAGTTATATTCATACCTAAATTCACTCTCTCTGTATCTAGCAATACAGTTGGTGGTGATTATATAACACACACACACATATGCACACACACACCCCACGTATTTTCTATAAGCCAAAATATAAACAAGTACAAATGTATGAAACAAATGCCTAGAAGTAGACTGCATCATGTTGCAACGATAGTAAATACTTGCCTTCCTCTAAGGCTTTTACTCTATGTGTCATGACATGACCTCATATGCAAAATTGGCTTGACATTCTGGAGGACGGAATTATTATTTGTCCTATATATTGCCCCTCTTTTGCCATTTACAGTGGAATATCCTTTGAATATACTCAAAAGGTCTGGGTGACCATGTCCTCCTTCCTCGAGGTCTGTGGTATGAAAACTGGGAGAGGGTAGGAGTAGTTCTAAGGGATGATACTGAACTATAGACTCACTCTTCCATTTCTCTCTTAAACGTACTTCAACCAGGCTTTTTCCAACCCCACTCCAATGTAACAACTGGTCAAAAAATCACCAATGAACTCCACACTGCCAAGTTAAATGGTCAATTCCCCATTACCTCTACCTGACTGAGCAATAACATTTTGATGATGCTGATGAAATACTTATACTCTGAAATATTTTCTTAACCTGGTTCCAAGAAACCAGGCTCATGTTGTTTTTATGTGATCTCACTGGTCAATCTACTTTCTCCTCTTCCCAGCCTCTTAATATCGGAATGTTAGAGCAATCACTCTTTGGTCCTCTATTATTTTCTATATTACTTCTTTAAATGTCATCTCTATTTCAATGATTCCAGGAAAATAATTCTCTTTCCAAAAGCCTCTTAAAAGTTCCAGGCTCACATTCCCAATGGTCTACTTCACATCTCCACTTGGATGTCTAATACATATTTCCAGCTCAACACATCCAAATTTGACATTGTTGTCTGTTCACACAAAAACTGCTCTAATTACTGTTTTCCCCATCAGCTAATGACAATTCCATCTCTCTAGTTGCTGAAGCAAAGAACTTTGCAATCATTCTTGACTTATCTTTCTTATGTCCAAAATCCTATTGGCTTTGCTTTCAAATTAGATTTTAAATCCATACACTTCTCATTACCTTCATTGCTTCCTCCCAGTTTCATTCTACTATCATCTCTTCCGTGGCGTACTGTAACAGCATCAGAACCACTCTCCCAGACTCCATCCTTGTTCCCCTATATTCAACCGAAGAGCTAGTATTATCCTTTTTAACATGTTGGATAGATCAAGTTATTCTTGTGTTCAAATGCTGCAAAGATCTTCTACTTTACTCATAATAAATGGTAAAATCTTTATAACGGCCTTCAAGGTCCTGTGTGATCCCACCCTCCCATTCCTCCCATTATCTTTTGACTTTAGCTCCTTCTTGCTCACTCTGTTAGAGCCTCATCAGCTTCCTTCTTTCCCACATACACCAGGGATCTTCCTGCCCTAAGACCCTTGTACTGCTTTCTATGCTCAGTATAATCTTCCCCCAGCTATATACTTTGTCCCTTCACTTCCTTGAATCATTTATCAAAAGTCGTCTTGTCAATGAAGCCTACCTTGACCACTCTATTTAAAACTGCAACATCCACCACCACTGCTGATGATGTCCCTTACCCTGCCCTACTTTTTCTTTTTTTATAGCACTTGTCAGGTGTGATGCCAACAAAACAACAGAACAGGTATCTCCAAACTCCTGTCCCTCAACAGAAATATTGAAAATAAGCAGAAATGGTCAAAACCAACTTTGCCAGAACTCTGGACAATGGTCAAAGATTTACAGTAATTAAGTGAATGCTGAATCAAGAAAAAGGCCAACTTGAAAACAGTAGAAAAGCTTTGTGGCATTTTTATTTTCTTTTTCCCACCCCACCCTACCTCAATGGCAGTCTTGAAGACCTGAAGACCACAGCCTGCATTCATAGGGGGAGACCCTAGTACTTGGTTCTCAGGACAAAGCAGAGTAGACTTTATTAGCAAAGTACTGTGTTTCTCTATTCCAACCTTTATGGGGACTACCTGAAGGACTGACACAACATACTTATCTCTGTTTTACTTAACGTGGGACTCATTGAGGGAGGGAAGAACATAGGCATTGTTCATAAACATTATAAGGTGAATGGAAAACCAATTGTCATCTAGAACAAAATATCATGGTGGAAACAAACAAAAGACAGCAGAGAGCCTTGGAGGAAAATCTGAAAAGAGTTTCTTTGGGAAATTAGGACATTCAGAAATGCCTGTGTATACTGGGGAATTTAGAAAGTCACACATATATCCAGGGCAGGATGGATGCTCAGAAAAATCATGAGAAGACCTGACCTTAAACTTTCATCTTTGACTAATCTCTAGGTTCAGCACAAGCAGGAAGTAAAGGCTAAGGCAGAATTACAAACAGCCTGGTTATGTGTGGAAGGAAGGCCCCAGAACAGAGCCAATCCACAAAGACTGAGTGCTACATGTTAAATTAAGTCTCCCTCAAAATTCACATGTTGAAACCCAAAACCCCAGCATCTCAAATGTGACCTTATTCGAAATAGGTCATTACAAATGTAATTAGTAAAGTTAAGACGAAGTCTTTAGCGTGGACCCTTTCCAATATGAAAGGCATCCTCATAAAAGGGAAAATCAGAACAGAGAGACATACACAGATAGGGAGATCATCATGTGAAGATGAAAGGAACCCAAGAAATACCAAGATTGCCAGCAAATCATCAGAAGGTAGGCAAGAGGCATGGAACAGATTTTCTTTCATAACCCTAACAAGGAATAACCCTGCCAACACCTTGAACTTGGACTTCTAGTCTTCAGAACTGTGAAACAATAAATTTCTGTTGTTTAAGCCACCCAGTCTATAGGACTTTGTCACAGCAGACCTAATAAATTAATCAGCTGTGAAAAGTATTCTTTTTGTTTTAGCTCCTGGCATTCAAGGAAATCTCTGTCAAAATGCTAGCTGAACACAAGCTAACAGAGCAGGCAGTTCAGTGACCACACATGATAAGGAATACTTTCTTTAAGTTTGGAGAAGTCACTAAACAAACCAACAACTTCTGCCTTTGACAAGCAAGAACATCAAACCCTGGGAGAGATGGAGAATATGAGTTTCAGAGGTACCACATTATAATATTTAAATGCCCAGTTTTCAACAAAAGAATCACAAAGCATACAAAGAAATAGGTAGGTATAGTACATTCAAAGGGGAAAAATGACATAAACCATCCATTAGTATGCCCAGACATTGGACTTACTAGAAAAAGATTTTGAGTCAATTGTCTTAAATATGCTCAAATATTTAAAGGAAATCATGAATAAAGAAAGAAAACTAGGAAATGATGAATAAACAAAATGAGAATATCCATAAAGAGATAAAATTTATACAATTTACCAACAGCTAACACTGTCTATTATTTACTTATTTATTAAGCCTATTAATAATTATCTCTCTCCCTCTGCTATACCTTAATCTCCACGAGGGAAAGAATTTTTGTTTTCTGGTTACCAGTACCTGGTCAGTGCCAGACAGTAGACAGCCAACATTTGTTAACTGATTGACAATAAATGATCTCTTCCACATCTAACAGCTCATTACCTATAATTCTGTGATATAAAGAAACATTAGGGCTTTCCTGGTGGCGCAGTGGTTGAGAGTCCGCCTGCCGATGCAGGGGACACGGGTTCATGCCCCGGTCCGGGAAGATCCCATATGCCGTTGAGCGGCTAGGCCCGTGGGCCATGGCCACTGAGCCTGCACGTCCGGAGCCTGTGCTCCGCAACAGGAGAGGCCACAACAGTGAGAGGCCTGTGTACCGCAAAAAATAAATAAATAAATAAAGTAAAATAAACATTAATGATGATGTGATGACAGTGAATACAATTTTGGAGTGGGTAAAAGAAAGGGGGAGGTATATTTATAAAGCAAAAATTCCAGAATGTGATGACTCAGGGAGGAAAGTTGCTGGAGCTATAGTTAGAGGAACAGTATGTAACCTTGAGCACACATTACACACACAATCAGTTCTCAGCTGGGCAAAGAGCACATAAAAGTCATGATTTATTTTAAGCAAGGAATCAATGCAGTGTGGAATGTGCTAAGTGAATGGAATCCCAAAATAATATTATCAGTGTCATATTCCTCGGCCTAAAAAATGTTTTATTAAGATATTTTCACATTCTGCTTTTCAAATCAAAATTAAAATTAGGTTATCAATATTTATACATTTCTAATTTCAACACAGTAGGGTATCTGTTTGAAATATTACATCTCTCTCTCTTTTTTAAAATAATGTTTTTGCCAATCAATGAACCATAGCTGTGCTGATTTCACAATTATAAGAGCATTCCCTAGCTTGCATTTTTCTTCAAAGACAATCCTTGCATAAATATTTTCATAGAATTCCTAATTCCTATTCCTACATAGAATTCCTATGTATATAAAATGGCTTCATTTCTTGATAAAATTTAACAAAATAACATTACCTATGTTATTACCTGGTTCTAACTGTAGGCATGTATAGTGAAGGCAACAATCGTTCCTGAAACTATCTGAATTTTTATTTTATTTTACCTTATAGTCTAAGTTTGTTAAAAAAATTATATATCTACAAAAAAATCTACAGCTAACATCATACTTAATGGTGAGAAACTCAAAGCTTTCCCTTACTAAGATAAACTACAAAGCAAGGATGTCCCCTCCCACTTTCATAAAGGAACTCTTTGCTAATGCACTAAGGCAAGAAAAAGGAAATAGGAAATAATATAAGTTATACAGATTGGGAAGAAGACATAAAACTATCCTTATTATATCCTTAGGTATAAATCTAATAAAATATGTACAAGATCTATATGAGAAAAACTACGAAACACTGATGAATGAAATCAAAGAAGAACTAAATAAATGTAGAAATACTCCATGTTCATGGAGAGGGAAACTTAATATTGTCAAGATGTCAGTTCTACCCAAATTGATCTATAGATTCAATGCAATCCCAATAAAAATCTCAGGAAATTATTTTATGTATACCAACAAACTGATTCTAAAGTTTACATGAAAAGGCAAAAGACTCACAATAGCTAACACAATATGGAAGGAGAAGAATGAAGGTGGAGGACTGATGCTACCCAACTTCAAGACTTACTATAAAGTGATAGTAATCAAGACAATGTGGGATCTGAGAAATAATAGACAAATAGGTCAATGGAACAGAAGAGAGCATCCAGAAATAGGCCCCCATAAATATAGTCAGCTGATCTTTGACAAAAGAGCAAAGGCAATACAATGGAGCAAAGATAGTCTCCTCAACAAATGGTGCTTTAACAACTAGACATCCACATGAGAAAAATTCAGTTTCGACTCACACCTTACACTCTACACAAAAATTAACTGAAAATGGATCCTAGAGCTAAATCTAAAACACAAAACTATAAAACTATAAACTATAAAACTCCTGGAAGATAACGTAAGAGAAAATCTAGATGACCTTGGGTATGGTGACACCTTTTAGATACAACACCACATATACCATCTATGAAAGAAACAAGCACATTGGGAAAGGAAGTTGGGAAAGGAAGTTCCCAATGAAATGTTTAACACAAATAGAGGCAGCCTCTGCTGTACTTTCTGCTTTCTGAGGAGGTTATAGGTCTTTTATTAATTATAGCATTGCTTAGAAATAATATTGTGGTTTAAGGCAATATTTCATTTCTTGGCATTTTCTCTCATTCTCCTAACAAAACTTTATGAGGTGTGTGGAACATTCCAGGTAATCAAGGAAGACTAAAGTAGGGTATATCTAAATTGGAGCCAAAAACATTTTAGTTCAGTTCTTCAAAGCTTTGATCTCTGGTTTTAAGAAAAAATAAAGAAACTGTTTCTATCTTGAGTTAGAAAATGCATGAAATAACCAATTTTTTCATGCCAGGCCCAGAGCGCTTTTTGTCTTTTCTTACACGTATCACAGATTTAATTCAGGAACCAAGCTGTGCTATATACCCATTTGAAAATCATCACCAATAGTCAGAACCATTGGAGTCGGCTTTGAAAATCCACCCTTCATTATGCTCTCTCCCTAATGTTAATGATTATGTCAGAGATGAAAAGAACCTGGCCCATGATCCTTGCTGGCTATAAGTAGAGGATGCCCAGGACAGCCTACCCTCAGAGAAGTAGAGCATTTTGGAGGGCAAAGAGTGGGAGGCGATTTGGGCATTTTGTTTTGAGGACTTGTTCAGGGCTGGAGACAATGACTGGGGAATCCCTGTTAATGGGGCAACAGAAGAGAGGGAAATGCCAGGGGTCCCTTGACTCATCAGACAATACAGAAGAACTAAAAATGATAGAAGAGTTTTGGCTCAGGAGCTGGAGAAGTGCTGCCAAGTCTGGAAACACTCTGAGATCTCCCGTGAATGCTGGGCAGACAACAGGGCCAGGGGTGACCTTTCCCGGGCATGGTTCCTATCATCATCTAATTGAAAGTGGGGGAAAATGACCCCCTGGGCTAGCAAACACTGAGGACTTGTTTTCTACAAATGGAAAATAAATACAGATAGAAGCTAAAAGAAGATGAACATGACTTTCACAGGGGCAATGCACTTGCTAGCCCTTCGGCCCAAGGCAATTTGTCGTTAATTGTTCATGCAGATACACAGAAGAGAAGCCAAAAATGTATGTGTTTGCCAAATGTGTTCAAAATACGATCGAAAGGAAAAAAGACATGTTGATTATTGATTGGGTTTTTCTTATTTACATTACAAGGTACAGCATTGCACAACCCAGGCAAAGATAGAGGGATGTAGCAGTATTATGACTATTTGGATGATGTCCATCCCAGTAGCATCCAGTATGGAACAACCAGCAAAAAGGAAAAGAAAAGGAAAAAAACACAGGAGAGGAAAACTTAATTGCTCATACAGAATACATTCTGTAGTTTCATTTGAGATATTTCATAGCTTTGTTCAGAAAACTTGGTGCGATGGAATGCATTTCCTTTTTCACTTCCTTAGGAGTGTGGCACTATAAATGCACAGCCACAATCGTGTGGTCTCATCCTAAACATCAGTGAACTAATCTTGGCTGCTCTTTTTATCAATGCAGAAGACAATATGGCTAGATAGAAGCCACACCATTTCTAAACAGTCACATGAAAAGCCTCATTTTCTATCTGGGGAGGAATGGAGAGCATGGCATGAAGAGTTGCTCTTCTGTCACATTTCAATAGTACTTTCATTGCTAATACCATTTCTCCTCCATTTCATTTTTGAGACCACTTTTTTCTTGGCAGATTCAGGACGCTGTTTTGTGTCTAATTTAATAACTTTGTGTATCCCCATATATACATGAAGAAGTATTTTGTTTCAAGAATTTATAAAATTTTTGAAGTACTTAGTAATTTCCTAAAATATCTTGAAGCTGGAGGTAGAAACCATGGAGTTACTAACATGCCTATGATGTACCTACCGCTTAGGAAGAGAGGACCTCAGAAGAGACCCTGTAATCTGTTGTTTTGCTTCGACACCCACCCAAATCTTACACTTCACCCCTCCACAGAGTCATCTGAGTGAGCTTTCTAAATCCCTCTTATCACATCCCATTTTCATACTCAGATGCTGCCTGAAATACAAATTTCTAAGTGTAGTTTCTAAGACCCTTCATGATCCAACTCTGGTCCACTTATCATCCATATTTTTTGCCGTATCTTTATGTTTCCTGTAATTCCTCCATCCATCTAGGCATCCAACCACTTAAAAACATGTTTGATCACCTGCCATATCCAGGCCAAGTTCAAGGTGCTGGTGGTACGATGACGCATAATGGATAGGTTTCCACATAGAGACAAGTAAAGAGATATCATAATGGTATGGAGTATGTAGGGTGCAATAGAAGCAACAGAAGGAGCCCCTAACCAGACGTGGATGGGGTGCAATGGTTGCAGATGGCTTCCAAGGAAAATTAATATCTAAGCAGAGACCCAAAGAATAGAAGGGAGTTAATCAGGCAAATAGCGCAGTGACCACTACTCTAGGAGAGGGAAGAGTTTTCCCAATGAATGGGAAACTTTTTAAAGAACAGGAAGGGGGAAACCATGGAACCAGAGAGTTAGCACCACATGCAACACCTCTGGCTGCATCTCTATCTTCTGTCAGGAGCATTTGCAAAAACAACATTTAGAGAGACCTTCAAGATGGCAGAGGAGTAAGACGTGGAGATCACCTTCCTCCCCACAAATACATCAGAAATACATCTACATGTGAAACAACTCCTACAGAACACCTACTGAATGCTGTCAGAAGACTCAGGCTTTCCAAAAGGTGAGAAACTCCGCATGCACCTGGCCGTATGGCTAAAAGGGTCCTGGTGCTCAGGCGGGGTGTCAGGCCTGTGCCTCTGAGGTGGGAGACCTGAGTTCAGGACATTGGTCCACGAGAGACCTCCCGGCTCCACATAATAACAAACAGCAAAAGATCTCCCAGAGATCTCTATCTCAACGCTAAGACCCAGCTCCACTCAACGACAAGCAAGCTACAGTGCTGGACACCCTATGCCAAACAACTCTCAAAACAGGAACACAAACCCACCCATTTGCAAAGAGGCTGCCTAAAATCATAATAAGGTAGCAGACAACCCAAAACACACCAATGGACGTGCTCCTGCCCACCAGAAAACAAGATCCAGCCTCATCCACCAGAACACAGGCACCAGTCCCCTCCACCAGGAAGCCTACACAACCCACTGAACCAACCTTTTGGCAGACATCAAAAACAACAGGAACTATGAACCTGCAGCCTGTAAAACGGAGACCCCTTAACACCGTAAGTTAAGGAAAATGAGAAGACAGAAAAACACACAGGAGATGAAGGAGCAAAGTAAAAACCCACCAGACCAAACAAATGAAGAGGAAATAGGCAGTCTACCTGAAAAAGAATTCAGAGTAATGATAGTAAAGATGATCCAAAATCTTGGAAACAGAATGGCAAAAATACAAAAAACGTCTAACAAGGACCTAGAAGAACTAAACAGCAAACAAACAATGATGAATAACACAATAAATGAAATTAAACATTCTCTAGAAGGAGTCAATAGCAGAACACCTGAGGCAGAAGAATGGATAAGTGACCTCGAAGATAACATAGTAGAAATAACTAAAGCAGAGCAGAATAAAGAAAAGAATGAAAAGAATTGAGGACAGTCTCAGAGACCTCTGGGACAACATTAAACGCACCAACATTTGAATTATAGAGGTCTGAGAAGAAGAAGAGGAAAAAAAGGGACTGAGAAAGTATTTCAAGAGATTATAGTTGAAAACTTCCCTAATATGGGAAAGGAAATACTCAATCAAGTCCAGGAAGAGCAGAGAGTCCCATACAGGATAAATCCAAGGAGAAACATGCCAACACACATACTAGTCAAACTATCAAAAATTAAATACAGGGCTTCTCTGGTGGCGAGGTGGTTGAGAGTCTGCCTGCCAATGCAGGGGACACGGGTTCATGCCCTGGTCCAGGATGATCCCACATGGTGGGGAGTGGCTGGGCCCGTGAGCCATGGCCACTGAGCCTGCGCATCCAGAGCCTGTGCTCTGCAATGGGAGAGGCCACAACAGTGAGAGGCCCGTGTACCACACACACACAAAAAAACTAAATACAAAGAAAAAAATATTAAAAGCAGCAAGGGAAAAACAACAAATAACATACAAAGGAATCCCCATAAGGTTAACAGCTGATCTTTCAGCAGAAACTCTGCAAGCCAGAAGGCAGTGGCAGGACATATTTAAAGTGATGAAAGGGAAAAACCTACAACCAAGATGACCCTACTGAGCAAGAATCTCATGTAGATTCAATGGAGAAATTATAACCTTTACAGACAAGCAGAAGCTATGAGAATTCAGCACCACCAAACCAGCTCTACAACAAATGCTAACGGAACTTCTCTAGGCAAGAAACACAAGAGAAGGAAAAGACCTACAATAACAAACCAAACAATTAAGAAAATGGTAACAGGAACATACCTATCGATAACTACCTTAAATGTAAATGGATTAAATGCTCCAACCAAAAGACACAGACTGGCTGAATGGATACAAAAACAAGACCCATATATATGCTGTCTACAAGAGACCCAATTCAGACCTAAGGACACATACAGACTGAAGGTGAGGGGATGGAAAAAGATATTCCATGCAAATGGAAATCAAAAGAAAGCTGGAGTAGCAATTCTCATATCAGACAAAATAGACGTTAAAATAAAGACTATTACAAGAGACAAAGAAGGACACTATACAATGATCAAGGGATCAATCCAAGAAGAAGATACAATTGTAAATATTTATGCACCCAACATAGGAGCACTTCCATACATAAGGCAAATAAAAGGGGAAATTGACAGTAACACAATCATAGTAGGGGACTATAACACCCCATTTTCACCAATGGACGGATCAACCAAATGAAAATAAATAAGGAAACACAAGTTTTAAATGACACATTAAACAAGACAGACTTTATTGATATTTATAGGACTTTCCATCCAAAAACAACAGAATACGCTTTCTTCTCAAGTGCTCATTGAATATTCTGCAGGATAGATCATATCTTGGGTACCAAATCAAGCTTTGGTAAATTTAAGAAAATTGAAATCATATCAAGTATGTTTTCCACGCACAACGCTATGAGACTAGATATCAATTGCAGGAAAAAATGTGCAAAAAATACAAACACATGCACGCTAAACAATACAATACTAAATAACCAAGAGAACACTGAAGAAATCAAAGAGGACATAAAAAAATACCTAGAAACAAATGACAATGAAATCAGGATGACCCAAAACCTATGGGATGCAGCAAAAGCAGTTCTAAGAGGGAAGTTTCTATCAATACAATCCTACCTCAAGAAACAAGAAACATCTCAAATAAACAACCTAACCTTACACCTAATGCAATTAGAAAAAGAAGAACAAAAAACTGCAAAGTTAGCAGAAGAAATCATAAAGATCAGATCAGAAATAAATGAAAAAGAAATGAAGGAAACAACAGCAAAGATCAGTAAAACGAAAAGCTGGTTCTTGGAGAAGATAAAGTTGATAAAGCATTAGCAAGGCTCATCAAGAAAAAAAGGAAAAAGACTCAAATCAATAGAATTAGAAATGAAAAAGGAGAAGTAACAACTGACACTGCAGAAATACAAAGGATCATGAGAGATTACTACAAGCAGCTATATGCCAATAAAACGGACAACCTGGAAGACATGGACAAATTCTTGCAAAAGCACAACCTTCCGAAAATGAACCAGGAAGAAATAGAAGATATAAACAGACCAATCACAAGCACTGAAATTAAAACAGTGATTAAAAATCTTCCAACAAACAAAAGCCCAGGACCAGATGGCTTCACAAGTGAATTCTATCAAACATTTAGGGAAGAGCTAACACCTATACTTCTCAAACTCTTCCAGTATATAGCAGAGGGAAGAACACTCCCAAACTCATTCTACGAGGCCACAATCACCCTGATACCAAAACCAGACAAAGATGTCACAGAAATAGAAAACTACAGGGCAATATCACTGATGAACATAGATGCAAAAATCCTCAACAAAATACTAGCAAACAGAATCCAGTAGCACATTAAAAGGATCATACACCATGATGAAGTGGAGTTTATCCCAGGAATGCAAGGATACTTCACTATACGCAAATCAATCAATGATATACACCATATTAACAAAATGAAGGAGAAAAACCATATGATCATCTCAATAGATGCAGAAAAAGTTTCTGACAACATTCAACACGCATTTATGATAAAAACCTTCTAGAAAGTAAGCATAGAGGGAACTTACCTCAACATAATAAAGGTCACATAGGACAAACCACAGCCAACATCGTTCTCAATGGTGAACAACTGAAAACATTTCCTCTAAGATCAGGAACATGACAAGGTTGTCCACTCTCACCACTATTATTCAACATAGCTTGGAAGTCTTAGCCACAGCAATCAGAGAAGAAAGAGAAATAAAAGGAATCCAAATCGGAAAAGAAGTAAAGCTGTCACTGTCTGCAGATGACATGATACTATACATAGAGAACCCTAAAGATACTACCGGAAAACTACTAGATCTAATCAATGAATTTGGTAAAGTAGCAGGATACAAAATGAATGCACAGAAATCTCTTGCATTCCTATACACTAATAATGAAAAGTCTGAAACAGAAATTAAGGAAACACTTCCATTTACCATTGCAACAAAAAGAATAAAATACCTAAGAATAAACCTACCTATATAGACAAAAGACCTGTATGCAGAAAACTACAAGACACTGATGAAAGAAACTAAAGATGATACAAACAGATGGAGAGATATACCATGTTCATGAAATGGAAGAGTCAACAGTGTGAAAATGACTACACGACCCAAAGCAATCTACAGATTCCATGCAATCCCTATCAAACTACCACTGGCATTTTTCACAGAACTAGAACAAAAAAATTCACAATATATATATGGAAACATAAAAGACCCCGAATAGTCAAAGCAATCTTGACAAAGAAAAATGGAGCTGGGGGAAACAGGCTCCCGGACTTCAGACTATACTACAAAGCTACAGTAATCAAGAGAGTATGGTACTGGGACAAAAACAGAACTACAGATCAATGGAACAGGATAGAAAGCCCAGAGAGAAACCCACGCACATATCATCACCTTATCTTTGATAAAAGAGGCAAGAATATACAATGGAGAAAAGACAGCCTTGGTGTGGTGCTGGGAAAACTGGACAGTTGCATTTAAAAGAGTGAAATTAGAACACTCCCTAACACTATACACAAAAATAAACTCAAAATGGATTAAAGACCTAAATATAAGCCCAGACACTATAAAACTCTTAGAGGAAAACATAGGCAGAACTGTCTATGACATAAATCACAGCAAGGTCCTTTTTGACCCACCTCCTAGAGAAATGGAAATAAAAACAAAATAAACAAATGGGACCTAATGTAACTTAAAAGCTTTTGCACAGCAGAGGAAAACACAAACAAGATGAAAAGAACCCTCAGTATGGGAGAAAGTATTTGCAAATGAAGCAACTGACAAAGGATTAATCTCCAAAATTTATAAGCAGCTCGTGCAGCTCAATATCATAAAAACAAACAACCCAATCCAAAAATGGGCAGAAGACCTAAATAGACATTTCTCCAAAGGAGATATACAGTTTGCCAACAAACACATGAAAGGATGCTCAACATCACTAATCATTAGAGAAGTGCAAATCAAAACTACCTTGAGGTATCACCTCACTCCAGTCCGAATGGCCATCATCAAAAAAACCTACAAACAATAAATGCTGGAGAGGGTGTGGAGAAAAGGGAACCCTCTTGCACTGTTGGTGGGAATGTAAATTGATACAGCCACTATGGAGAACAGTATGGAGGTTCCTTAAAAAGCTAAAAATAGAACTACTATACGACCCAGCAATCCCACTACTGGGCGTATACCCTGAGAATACCATAATTCAAAAAGAGACATGTACCCCAATGTTCATTGCAGCTCTATTTACAATAGCCAGGACATGGAAGCAACCTAAGTGTCCATCGACAGATGAATGGATAAAGAAGATGTGGCGCTTATATACAATGGAATATTACTCAGCCATAAAAGAAACAAAATTGAGTTATTTGTAGTGAGGTGGATGGACTCTGTCATACAGAGTGAAGTAAGTCACAAAGAGTAAAAGAAATACCATATGCTAACACATATATATGGAATGTAAAAAAAAAAAAAAGGTTCTGAAGAATATGGGGGCAGGACAGGAATAAAGATGCAGACAGAGAGAACGGACTTGAGGACACAGGGAGGGGGAAGGGTAAGCTGGGACGAAGTGAGAGAGTGGCATGGACATATATACACTACCAAATGTAAAACAGATAGCTAGTGGGAAGCAGCTGCATCACACAGGGAGATCACCTCGGTGTTTTGTGACCACATAGAGGGGTGGGATAGGGAGGGTGGGAGGGAGACGTAACACGGAGGGGATATGGGGATATATGTATATGTATAGGTGATTCACTTTGTTATAAAGCAGAAACTAACACACCATTGCAAATCAATTATACTCCAATAAAGATGTTAAAAACAAAATGTAAAGAAAAAAAGAACTGGAAGGATTTAAGGATGGCTACAATGAAGGACTGGGCTGCAGAATGAATTATTTAAAGTTATCCCAATATGCCCTGCTCCTTCACTCCTCTGCTCCCACCTCCTGGGTTTGGAGTAGAGGAGTTTCTTCGCATTATGTGATGAGCTTTAGTGCATCACTTCCTGTTTTACCTCCTCTCAGGCATCTTTCCGCAACCACAGCATCACCACCCTAGACAAGCTTGCATTTTATCTTACCCCACACCATCTATCCATGTATTCCGCACTGTGCCTGCAGTGTTTCTCATGTTACATAGTCATCAACTATTTTCTGATACATTTACTGAGCTCCGTATGCTTTGAGGATGGGATTTTTGTCCTCTTCTTATTTTTCCAACTCAGCACAGAGCAAAGCACACAGTAGATAGTTAAGTTTTTAGTGAAAAGGAGTGGAAAGAGTTAAAATAGCTTTTATTCTTGTAGCTCATCTGCAGATGTATTGGGTTGGGTAGGAAGATAGGCAATCTTCTCCGGACATATATTTGGGAATGAAATTAATTCAAAGCCTCTCAATGAACACATGGGTGACTCATGGGATCTTTATCTCCCTGAGATAACATAGAAAGGAAACAGTGACAGAATCACAACCTGGCTTTTTTAAAAAGGCCCACAGAGAACATGCAGCATTCTGGGGAGAATAATTACTTAGATTGGAGTAGAGACAGAATAGAAAGAAAGGCAAATATTTGATTCTTTGTGAGTGAGAGGATGGGGTTCTTTTTAACGTGCAAAGCTTGTTTTATGCAATCTTTGGAGACCTTGCCCATCCGAAAAGGAAGACAAAGCAGGATACCAGCGGAGGAGTTGTTTTTCTTTACAGTGTCTTCTTTTAGCAATAACTATTCAAATTAAAGGAGAACATAAATTGTAATCAGCAACTTTTGTTAGATCAGAAAGATGCCAATAAACGCCCTCTCCTCCTTCTACCTCTCAAAGAATCTTTGCAGCAGCAAGGAAGGCAAAGGAAAAGAAAAGGGACAGCAATTTCAGAAGGTAAGAGAAAGAGAAAAAGAAAGCAAGAACAAAAGAGCCCCAGGAAGGCAAGGTGATGTTGGTGCCTGAGCTGGACCATACAGTGTATGATCTTGGGGGTCAGAAGAGACCTCAAGAGGTAATGGGGGAAAAGAATCCCTATAGTTGCTGGAGAGGGTGTGGAGAAAAGGGAACACTCATGCACTGCTGGTTGGAATGTGAATTGGTACAGCCACTATGGAGAACAGTATGGAGGTTCCTTAAAAAACTACAAATAGAACTACCGTACGACCCAGCAATCCCACTACTGGGCATATATCCTGAGAAAACCATAATTCAAAAAGAGTCATGTACCAAAATGTTCATTGCAGCTCTATTTACAATAGCCCGGAAATGGAAACAACCTAAGTGTCCATCATCGGATGAATGGATAAAGAAGATGCGGCACATATATACAATGGAATATTACTCAGCCATAACAAGAAACGAAATTGAGTTATTTGTAGTGAGGTGGATGGACCTAGAGTCTGTCACACAGTGAAGTAAGTCAGAAAGAGAAAAACAAATACCATATGCTAACACATATATCTGGAATTTAAGAAAAAAAAATGTCATGAAGAACCTAGGGGTAAGACAGGAATAAAGACGCAGACCTACTAGAGAATGGACTTGAGGATATGGGGAGGGGGAAGGGTAAGCTGTGACAAAGTGAGAGAGTGGCATGGACATATATACACTACCAAACGTAAGGTAGATAGCTAGTGGGAAGTAGCCGCATCGCACAGGGAGATCAGCTCGTTGCTTTGTGACTGCCTGGAGGGGTGGGATAGGGAGGGTAGGAGCGAGGGAGATGCAAGAGGGAAGAGATATGGGAACATATGTATATGTATAACTGATTCAGTTTGTTATAAAGCAAAAACTAACACACCATTGTAAAACAATTATACTCCAATAAAGATGTTAAAAAAAAAAAAAAAAAGAATCCCTATAGTTATCCTGCTACGGAAATAATGGAGAAATTACAAAGGGAAAATACTCTTAGAAAATGCAGCTCGCTTATATACACTTTTATTGTGTTATTATTTCACTTCTTATTAAGGGTAATGATCTCTCAGAAAGCTCTTGCAGCACAATAAAACAAAGGATATATGCTAATTGGGATATTATTATGAAAATAACATGATCTTTTCAAAAGAAGACTATCAACTAAAAGAATAGACCAGATATAGGGTCTCATTTGTATTTCATGGCTGCAAGTTTGAAACTATCCTGCATAAATTATGTAAAAAACCCAACCCACAAAGAGACACAAGTTTAGCCACCCTACACAGCACCAACCATTCTCTTATAGTGTCATGCTACTGAGAAAACTCATACCTTCCACAGTTGCTCGCTTGGGCTGAATGGTGATGGCTCCTTCTGCAATATCTTCATGCTGGTGCAGTGGGTTTATTTTGGATCCCCAGCTGTCTGATCCCACCCAAAGGAAATGGCCTACTTGGTCAGCTCTTTTGGCTGCTGCAAGGATCTGCCTGTGGAGAGGAACATTAAAAATATATCTTAATGATAAAGAGCAGCTATTGAACACATACATATTAGGAATCAAGCAGAAGAAAAGCAAGTTAATATTTCTCCAAAAGTAAGTGATCAATAGTAAGAAAAAGGATTTACATCCTTAATATATAAAGAGTTTTTGTAAACCAATAAGACAAGTAATCAAAGTAGCTTGAGGTAAATAGGCAGAGTATTAAAAATCAAAAGATAAAAGGAGTAATATAAATAACCAGTAAGCTGGTTATTCACATACATTAAAAAGGCAGAAAATGTGAATTAGAACACAATATTTAACTTTGGCCAAAACGTTCGTTTGGTTTTATTCTGTGTTGTGAGTTTTGGCATGAGGCTGGAGACGTGAGCACTCCCATTCGCTGCTGGTAGTACGTATCTTTTCTGGAAAGCAATGTATCAGTCTAAATGAAGCATCTTGAATTATTTATAAAAATGAACAGAAATTCACATTAAGCTTGAAACATGTACAGCTCATGTTTATAAATGAAAATAGTATACAAATAACAAGGGCAATAAGGGCAAATAAAAAAAGGGAAACTCATTCTTCATGAAATTAATACAATAATATTTTTGGAAGAACAGGGGATGGATAAGAGGTAACTACATTTGTGCAACAGAAACTACTTTGGTGGGTAATAACAGCAGTGGTGGTTGGTTTGCCTCTCAGGACTTGCCGATACCAGGTACCACAGATGTACATGGTTCAATACAATATGACTGGTTGAAAAACTGTATATGAAATTGCAAAAACCAAAGGTCTCCTTCTCTTTCATCTGGGCAGCATATGGAATGGTAATTTTCCAATAAAATCCTAAGGAATAGGTTCTGATACTGTGAACACCCTAACAGTAGAAGGTGGTCGATGTGAGGTGGTGAGTTAAACATGACGGTGGTCGGAGTGAGGGAAGAAGTTAAATTACCATTAAGAAATGAAATGGTAAGACCCTCTAGGAAATCTTCACCTGGCTTACAGAATTCTAGAAACCAAAGGTGTGTTTTCCCAGGCAGAAAACAGCTTCTCTGGAAAAATCTGAACCACCCCAGGAAAAAGATTCTAGATACTGACACAGAGTTATTCTCTCATGGAATGGCCACTGGGATGCCTGACCAGTCCACCCAGAGCCCTGTCAGTTGACAAATTCTGCCCATGTACACAGAACTCTCTGTGTCTTACTCAAATGGAAACTGCCGGAAATGACGCATCATTGTGGAAAATTCCCAAGGTAAAATAGAAACCAAATAAACTAACAAGGGAAAGGAAATTGGTGTGGAGTGAGGCAGAGAAAATATACCAAAAAAACAAACAAAAAAGAAACAAAAAGAAGCAAGTGCAGTTAAATGAGAATTATCATCTCTATTACCAAGAATGAGATAGAAACAACAATAAGAAATAACCCTTAGTTATTAAAAATATGAAACTAAAATTAAGTTAGAAGAGATAAAGAAGAAAGTGAAGAAACATTTTCAGAAAGCAAAACGACAACAAAAAGGTATAACATACACAAGAAAAGATAAGTGTCTTAAAGAATAAACCCAGGAAGACTTACATCCAACTAACAGCATTTCCAGAACAAATGTAAAGAGAAATTAAAGTTTTAAATATCTTTTTAATGAAAAAAAACCTGCAAGGAATTGAAAGTATGAATTTCCAAATTAAAAGAGACTCATCCAGCAATTTAATGGGGGGAAATAAAGCATGTCACAGAATTAAGAATTCTGGAAAAAGTGAGAATAAAGCTTTCAAGAGAAAACTGGGACCTCTGGAGAGTAATAAGAAGCAGAATATTACCAACCTCTCAAGAGAAGGGGAAAAAAAAAAAAGGATGACAGATGATGAAGTAATGCCTTCCGAATTTTGAGAAAAAACATTCATAATCTAGAATTCTAATATTTAACACACACAGAATCTCTATACAAATAGAACTGGCATCTATAAAGGTAGAAAGACAGACAGATAGACGGAAAGACAGATAGATAGACAGATATCCAAGGGATCTTAAAGATTTTCCTATGCAAACTTAGAATCTCAAATGCCTTGCAAGTTTCAAGTTTTGTAATTCATTAGTCACCATAGATACTTGCTATAAATCATTTACGTGCCAGGTATGATGTGTTTAAAAATAAATATGAGACCACACCTTACATTTCCAACTAGTAATTAAGTGTGGAGGCAGGATGAGAATATTTTGAGGCATGAAACACACAGAAAAGTTTTTCTTTAATTTTTCCTTTACTAGAAAATCATTGGAGGGTACACTTCAGCAAAAAAAGAAAATAAATGATGAATAAAAATGAAAGAAAGAGAGAGAGAAAGAAAAAGAAAATCTTAAAATAATAGAGACCAGTCTAGTTTAAAACAGAAAGATAGAGCTTTCAGGAGGGAAGTGTCCAAAAAAGTAATGGAACTCGCAGATTATTTTATATATATGAACATATGGGAAAAGTGATAGACCTAGGACATTAATAATAAAATATTAAAGATAACTATGCAAGTAAAAAAACTGTCATATTAACTCCAGGAAAAACAAAAAGTTTTTCCCCCAAAATCATATCACAGAAAAAATACTTGATGCTGTAGTATATAATATTTATACAATCATAATAATGTCAACTCTGAGTTTTACTAAATGAAAATCTGATAGAACACTGTTGGGAAGATAAAGGAGGTGTAAATGAGCCAATTTATTATGTGAGCCTTATGTGAGCCTCTTCCTCACATAAGAGGAATTGATAGATAATCTTTTAAAGTAATAGTTCCAAAATTGCAGTATAAGCACATTAGGCAGGTAAAAGCAGTAGAATTCGCTTAAAGAAATATAATAATTGCTCAAGGAGAACAAAACCAGAGAGTATGGTGGGATGGGACAGGAGACCAATGTTTTGCATCAAAAATGTTTTAGTCATATTTTGTTTTTTTAAAAAATTATGTGCCTTTATTATTTTCACAAAAATAAAACACAATCGTTTATACTTTATCCATAGAGATACCATTTCTATTGATACTAATCTATCCAAAGGATATGATTACTGATGCTGTGAAAATCGTATGTTCATTACTGGAGGTAACCTAAATGCAGAGCAATGAGGGACTGGTTAAAGAAATGATAGTGCATCCAAAGGATGGATTAGAGACCAATTAAAATTATACATAGTTTGATTTCTGCATGGTATTGTTAAGAAAAAAAAAGTCAAATTAAAAAAACTGAAAAAGATTATTCAGTTCTTACATAATGAAGGCTGGCCCCACATATATGAATATATGCGTACTTAAAAGTATAGAGTTGTATGACAGCACAGAAAAATAAGGATAATACACAATTTGTTGCTAATAACAGTTCATTGAGAAAGTGCTGATGAGGTTTGAAGAGCATGAAAAGGATGGGGAGAAGCCAACTATAACAAGGTAAGAAAGACAAAACTGATATAAATACAAAAAGTAAATATTCACTTTAATATGTTTACATAAAAGTGTGGGTTAATTTATTAAGAGAAATAAGATTGAACCATTTAAACATATTATGGTATGAGATGTGAACTGCAAAAAGTAGAATATCAAATTCTATGCGATCCTGATTCTGTTGGGGAAAACTTACTTACATTTAGAATAAAATAATTGCAAATGTTAAACCAGAATTTTATTAGTGGTTATCTCTGAGTGTTGGGATAGCAAGTTTTATAGGGGATTACTTGCGATCCTGATTTGTGATTATTCTAACCTTTAATTCTTCTAGATAAGCAGGGGGCAGAGTAAACGTAAGGATTCCTTTAACTAAAATGCAATGGCAAAAATGTTTCCATTATTTTCCAGTGGGTTACAATAGCCCTGTATTACTTTTATAATCAGAAAAAAAAGTGTTTCAGGAAAACAATACACTCTTGTCTAACATTCAAATTATCAGTACCCATGACTGATTAAGCACTTAGCTTCAAAATCTAGATATTAAGGTCTTCTCACTGCTATTCTCTGACAAAGTATTTGAAATTAATGTTCTAAGAAATCTCAAAATTCCCCATCTACAGTGCAGATCTTCTCAAAAAAGAAATAACATAACATTGTGGGTTAACAGTGGGCTTAAGTTCACGTTTTGGAAGGAACTTATATATGCACTTGACTTTTATTACTGTGCTCAAAAACTATTACTGCTGTCACTTCTATGAGTCACACTACACAATGGTATTCAACCACAAACTCCCATGCAAACAATAATGAGCATAGCTGTTGAGCAGATTTTATACCTTTTTACATCGCAAACTAAAACCTCACACTACCTGCAAGTCAAGGATATTACAACCAATTAATCACCAGAGCTATTAGTAAATAAATCTTTTATGTGCCATGTACATAAATATAAACAGGGGGCCACACCTTATCAATGTATTACATATTTTAGAATGTGCAAAATATGTATGAAAAAAATTTATGAGATGATTAAGAAAAGTATGAGTTGACAAGATCTGGAGCAAAAGAAAAGAAAGAGTAATATTATAACAACAAAGTGCCTTAAATAACTAAATCACAACGTGTTGAAGAAAATGCCCCAAGAGCGAGAGAATCAGCATTTTGTAAGGAGAGAAATGATACGTCTAAGGGGTGATCAGAAACAGTTTCATGGAGAAAGGCAAGTTGGAAATAAACCTCGAAGAACAGACACAATCTCAACAGGTAGAGAAGTAGAGGAGAAACACCACGAGTCAAAGCCCTGATGGAGGAGTGATTAGGACACACTGGAGGAACAGTCATGCATTGTAGGTGGAGAACTGAGTGAGTGAAGGCAGGGTCTACATGCAAAAATAGGACCACGTTTTAAAGCATCGTGAAGTTCAGAGAGAGAGGCCTTTACTTAAATTATTAAACAGACTAGGCATTTGATTCATTCTCATTTGATGACATTCACTGAGGATCTGCCATGTACTGAACACTGTGATAAGGGCTAAGGATATGAAAGGGACTCAAAAGGGGCATCATCTCTGTCTTAATGATGGCTACAGACTAGTGGAGAATACAGACACTATTTAAACGATCAAAGGATGTAAAATTACATCAGTGACATAAACTATGAAACTGAGTTGTTATGAGAAACTTATCAAAGCTACATTGCTCAGAGAAATCTTCCCTCAAAAGCAACACTATCGACAGCACTAAAATGATGAAGTGGGGAAGCAAAGCACTCCAGGCAGCTGGAAGAGAATGTACAAAGACCCAGGGAGGAGGAAACACAAATGGCCCCTTGCCTGCAGTACACAAAGCACGAGGGAGCATGGGATGAAATAAAGCTAGAAAAGCACAAGTCCAGATCATCACAGAAAGAGCTCAAAAGGATTTTCATTTTACTGATGGGAAAACTGAGGCCTCAAAGAGTTAGGGAAGTAGGGTGTGGGGCGAGGCTTGCCCAAGGTGAGACAGTGGTCATTTAAGTAGCAAAAAAAAAAAAAAAATCCATCCTCGGGTATCCTGACTTGAGGTTTAATACTCTTCTCATTTACTCGTCCTGCCACCCATGTCAGAGCTCAAAACTGTGATGGGGTTAAGGTTATGAAAGGAAGTCAAAAGGGGCATCGCTTCCATTTTAATGATGTGTACAAACTAGTGGAGAATACAGACTCCAATTAAGTGATGGGTGGATTCAGAAGCAGATGGAGGATACACATGGAGGGGGACCACACAGGACCGGCAGGCTGGCAGTGATGGAGATGCAATACTCCACGTGGGGGTAACAATGGCCTGGAACCTTCAACTTTACCCTTAATAAAATATATTCACCTTCAAATTAAGTGACATATTATTTTGAACTGTGAGACAAACTGAGATTAAAAAAATCCACACAGCTTTCCCATCAGCAGAGGTGTAAACTGGCAACATCTCCTTGGAAAACAATATTCACATTTAAGAAGGAACGCATCTTTGTCCTGGAAACTTATTTTCCAGGAATTTCTGTTTTAAATACTTACAAATATATAAAGTAATACACTTGTAATTATTATATATTTGCAGTATGTTAATATTATATATCACACATTGTAAAGTATGTGTATATTAACATTTCATATTTGCACACACAGATTTGTGGAAGAGAAAGTTTATCGCAACACAATTTGTAATTGCAAAAGTCTGTAATCAAACTTAAATGTCAATCAGGAAGGGAGCAGTTAGATAAATGACAGGAAATATATAAAATGCAATTCTGCATGGCTATTGAAAAGACTGAATAGATCTATAGGTACTGACATCCAGAGAGTTCCACGAAAAAAGAGTGAGTGAAGGCGAGCAGGCGGGAGATCAATAGTGTTCTACCATTTGTGTAAAAATATACACACTGTCCCTAGAAAAATATACAACACACTGGTTATTAGCTACAGCGTCTGGAAAGGAGAAGCTGTTAGCTACGGGACAGGATGAATGCATCTTTTTTTTTTAATCTAGATTTTTAAACATTTTTTGATATTTTAAATCAGGTGTAATTACTGTTTGTTCTAAAAATGATAAGGATTGTGGACCAACCGAGGTGGCAGTGGTCAGAAATGGAAACAGGGCCTATTTGTGTTCTAGAAACATTTCAAAGGTTAGCCCGTCATGGCTTGGCCAAGGAATGAGCTAAAAAGGAAAGTCAAAATTAACAATCAGATTGTTGACACCAAGGAGGATCAAGGTAAAGAAAAAGACAACAAGTGGATTGGAGAATGTAGAGATATGACAAGCTTGGTTTTGAACACACGAAGTCCAAAGCAGGAGTAATACGGCCAGAAATATAAGGCACTTTTACATAAAGAAGAACCACTCTAGATAAAAGTCTGTTACACGTGGATATATTATTTAATAAAAGAACCTTCAGAAAGTCCAGGGGTTTTCTCTTTTTACAAGTAATTGAATACAATTTTTTAGCTAATGGGGGGAAATATACGACAGAAACATGCCGCTGCTTCCACGGTTCACTCTAATTACTTCTGTGGGGTAGAAAGCGCGAACAGACTTTGCCACCATGTAATTATCGATTTGATTCTGTGCTATCTTTTCCCCTTTGTCTGCCAGGATCCTGATCTTTCTGTCTCCTAAATTGCAACATGCATATTAACGAATTTCCCCAGTCAGCCTTACTTGATATCCTCATCGTTGGCAAAAATCACGACAGCCCTGGAGTTAGGTGTGTCCAGGAGCTGTTTGATAATTTTATCGAAGTCAATGGTCCTGTCTTTGCGTTCTTGGGGGATTCTCACGGACTGAGCAATGCAGAGCCCACCTGTGTAAGAAAAGAAAGCAGAGTATCAATAAAGTTCTCGCAGAGATACCAAACAAACCAGGGAAAGTAGACGGGGAGGAGGAACTTGCAAATTCTGAGTGCATAGCACGTCCTTGGTGATTTGCTGAATGAGGAAGGCTTAGGATATTATGCTGAGTTCATACTTGGTGCACCTTCCATGGTAAGGCACAGCCTCATTTTCTTAGTAATGCACTTGTATGCACAGGAGTACCAGTGATACTCATTCCGGAGAGGTAGGTTTAGGTAGACAAACTGGATGGGAGGGCTTTAAAATGAATGTAAGACACTACAAGAAAACCACAGTCAACTACAATATAAAAGTACTTGAACAGGTAAAACTCATGTCAATTTCTATTGCTTTTCTGGTGTTTGCATTCTCATAATTTTTTCCCCTTTATACCCGTTCCAACTTTTCAAGCTCACAGCCAATGGAGTAAATCTAAAAATAAACCAACAAGAACAAGATCAACTATTATAAATCAGAGTAATAAATTTTTATTGACCACATACTATGTGCCCAACCTACAAATGTGTGTTCTATGTATGTTATCTGATCTTAAAAATCCTTACAAGGTAGTTAGCATTGCCCATTTCATGTTAATAGAAAAGGGGATTAAACAGAAAAATAAATGTGTTTACTCCAGACTTCTCAGGACCATTATGGTATTAACTGGCTTATGAATATCAAGACAGGGGAACATGCAGCAGTTTAGCAAGCAACTGATACCCTCTCCACTACTCAACACCTGCTTAGTAGCAGCTCCTGGATCTAGTGGTTTTTGTTTGTTTGTTTGTTTTATGAAACACAACTTAAGAAAGGCTTGCATAGACAAAAGAGGTAGAGGATTATTTGTAGGAAAGGTCCCAAAGGTCATCCAATGGGCAGAAGACCTAGGGGCAGAGACAAGAGGAAAACCTTGTTCTTTCTGTAACGTGGAGATACGCATAATTAACAAGCTTATACCCAGAGCATCGATAACTGGGTGGAAGCTACTAGGCTTCCATAAGCATAGAAAAGTATAAACTCTAATCCAAAAGTGAACCTCCATTACATCTTTTTTTGTTTGTCTGTTTGTTTGGTTAGTTTTTGTGGTACGCGGGCCTCTCACTGTTGTGGCCTCTCCCGCTGCGGAGCACAGGCTCCAGACGCGCAGGCTCAGCGGCCATGGCTCACGGGCCCAGCCACTCCACGGCATGTGGGATCCTCCCGGACCGGGGCACAAACCCGTGTCCCCTGCCTCGGCAGGCGGACTCTCAACCACTGCGCCACCAGGGAAGCCCCCTCCATTACATCTTAATCCCAATCAGTGTCAGCTCTCTCTAAGTGGCTCTCAACCTTGAAATCACTGGTGGTCCTTCTATAAAGTATAGAAGTCCAGCGACACTATCAACCAACTTGACCTAACTGACATTTACAGAGCGATCCCCAGGACAACAGAAGAGTAGACATTCTTTTCAAGTGGGAAATGGAACATTCATTAAGCTAGACCATCTTCTGGGTCATAAAAGAGAAAAAAACCCCTTAAATTCAAAAGAACATTATGCTCTCAGACAATAACGGAATCAAACTGAAAATCAATAACAGAAAGAAAAGAGGAAAATCTCCGAACACTTGGAAATTAAACAACACACATCCACCCACGTGTCAAAGAGGAGGTGTCAAGGGAAATTTAAAAGTATTTCTAACTAAATGAAAATGAAACGGCAACATCTCAAAATATATAGATTACAGCTAAACTGATGTTTATACAGAAATAGATATCATTAAATGCTTATGTTCGGAAAGAAGAAACATCCAAAATCAGCAATCTAAACTACTTTAAGAAATAAGAGAGGGGTTTCCCTGGTGGCGCAGTAGTTGAGAGTCCGCCTGCCGATGCAGGGGACGCGGGTTCGTGCCCCGGTCTGGGAAGATCCCACATGCCGCGGAGCGGCTGGGCCCGTGAGCCATGGCCGCTGAGCCTGCGCGTCTGGAGCCTGTGCCCCGCAACGGGAGAGGCCACAGCAGTGAGAGACCTGCGTACCACCAAAAAAAAAAAAGAAAGAAGAGCTAAACAACTCCTCCCCCCAAAAAGCAGAAAAAGCCACAATGATAAATAAATAAAAACCAAATACCTATTAAAATAGCTTTTAAAAAATACGAACAATACCAAATACTAGAGAAGGTGCAGAGCAATAGGATCTCATTCATTGCTGGTGGAAATGCACAATGGTACAACCAGCTTGGAAAATAGTTTGGCATTTCCAAAATGTTAAATATAGAGTTAACACATCAAGCAGTAGTTCCAATCCTAGCTGTTTATCCAAGTGAATTGAAAAGTTATGTTCACACAAGTGTGCTCGTAAATGTTTATAGAAACTTCATTCATAAACACTAAAACTGGAAACAACTAAGACATGTGTCAACAGGTGAATGGATAAACTAACCGTGGTCTACCCAGGCAATAGGATACTACTCAGCAACAAAAGGGAACTATTGATTCTTGGAAGAACGTGAATGAATCTTAAATGCATTTTGCTAAGTGAAAAAGTTAAACCAAAAATACTACATATCATATAATTCATTCATATGACATTCTAGGAAAAAGCAAAACCATAGGGATGGAAAGTAGATCAGTGGATGCCAGTGGTTATGGGAGAGAGAGGAGGGGTTGACTACAAAGGGACTGCACAAGGGCACTTGGGGGCAGTGGAAATGTTCTGTATGGTACTGTGATGTAGAAACATGACTCCAGGCACTTGCCCAAACCCTAAGAACAACGCGTCACGACAACTGGACTCTACTGTATGCAAAATCAACCAAGAAGTTAGGGGATCCTGAAATGGAATGCAGACTGTGACAAATGAACTGCATTATAAATGTATCGGAGAATTTCACTGAAGGGGATGAATAGGAGAGGAGCTGTCCTAAGTAACTTTTAAAAATAGTGTATGACTGGAAACTCTAAGGATAAAGACAAGAAGAACAGCACATAAAATGGTACTCTCATTTGTAAATTTTCCACAGGGATACAAGTTAGCAGTGCTGGAACTGCTACCCATACTGGAGTCAAACAAAACAAGAAAGAAATTGTATGTAATGGGAACCAGGTTTCTCAGAGTTAGGTAAAGAATTTAAACGCAAACAAGAGAATGTGGCTAGAATGGAACAAGCGGCGTGAGGCGGAGTCAGACATAGCATAAACTCACGGCTTAGAGTGAGACGCTTGCATGCGTGGGTTATCTCATACATACGTACATGCATATGTGGGCTAGCATACATACATACATAGGTACCCTACCACTATCCATTGAGAGAGTCTAGAAGTAGTGACACTCCAATGCAACATCTAGTGACCAGACTGGTTTTGAAATACCATCTTCCAACAAAAAGAACCAGGTCTCTTTGGAGAAATGGGTGATTCTGAAGTTGGGGCAAAGCACATGCAAGACAAGTCTGGATCAACTTGTCATGTCAGGAAGCAAGAAGTCCACAAAAGAAAAAAAAAAAATGGAAGGGGGGATGTCAGAAGGACGTAGGAGCCAACCTAAAAGAGCTCGCAATGAACAAAGCTAGAATAATATTAGCAACAAAATAAATAATGATGGTACTGAATGACTATCCAAGAATACACACAATACATACTCAGGAATCCATACTATTAACAAATAAGTGACCAAAATAATCAACAAATAGGAAAGATGGACTGAATCCTACTCACAGAACAATCCCAACTAATAAATTTTGAAGGAATGAGTGACATGGAATATTACCATTAGAACATTAGAGGAAAAACTGCTGCAGGCAAGGCCCACTGAGGAATGCTAAAATTCATGTGGGAAATTATAAAGAGACACTGAACATTTATATAACTTAAAAGAATCTCACCCCAAATATTTACTAATTATTCTGGTGGTTTAAACATATGCCTACAACTTCTTTGATATCCTTCCTTTGAAGAGGTAGAGATGAATTGTTTTGCCCTTAAGCGTTGTCTGGACTTGGTGCCTAGCTTAAGAATATGGAAAAGGAAAAAGAGTAACTGAACAGTGGATAAACTCAGCAGACTCTAACTGGACCACTAAGTTAACATCACTAGTGCTAAGTCACGTTGATTTAATGTGCCCCCTGATATGATGTGATGATAAGGGTGACCCCCATTTGTATTTTACTCTGCCCCAAACCCATAACCTTAATCTTCATCTGCTCATGAGAAAATGTCAGAAAAAAATTCAAATTAAGGGACATTCTACAAAATACCTGACTTGTACTTTTCAAAATTGTCAAGATCATGAAATAAAAGACTGAGAAACTGAAAACTGGATTGGATCCTTGGACAGCAAAAAGACATTCATGTAAAAACTGGTGAAATGTGAATAAAGTCTGTAGTTAAGAGTATTTTTACATTGTTAATTTCTCAATTTTGATAAATATACACTAGTTATTTAAAGTATTAACATTTGGGGAAAATCGAAGATGGGTATATAGGAATTCTATCTTTGTAACTCTTCTGTAATCTAAAATTATTTCAAGAGAAAATTTGAATACACACACACAAACACACACACACACACACATCTACCTATCTATCTAATCTACCTATACCTACCTACCTTTCTGGGTCTTATCTGTAACGAATTCTTATTTAGTAAGTAGTGGAGCAGGCCCAGGAATCTGAATTTTTAACAAGAGCTTTAACTCAGTGGTTCTCATGCATTCATTCACCTGGAGGAGTTGTTTCAAAACACGTATTTCTGGTCCGCCCCTCCAGAAATTCTCATTCAGTAGGTTTGGGTGAGGCCTAGGAATCTGCATTTCTAACAAATTTCCAGGTGATGCTGATGTAGGTCAGGGGACCATCTTTTGAGAGCACTGCTCTAGGTGATACTGCTGCAGGTGGCCAGGAGATCAGATTTCGAGAAATATTCACTTGGCTATCTCCAAATTGGTTGTAGCCAATTTAGGTAAAAGTAGAACTTCGGCATGGATATTCCAGCCAAACATTTTTAGGGCACTCTTAGGATGGTGAGACAGGGAGAAAGAAGGAAGGGATGCATCATTATGCTTTGTTATAAGGTTTCCAGTGATGCAGAGAGAGAGCAACAGGAGAAATATCCCTTGGTAATGGCGCCTACAGTCTCAAGGCCGTAATCGCTCCAAGGCTGGAAAACATCAGGGAGGATAAAGGGATGAAACCATCTGTAAACTGTTCTAGGGCTGCTGTGGGGAAGAAATGGCCACTTTACCACCTTCTCGGCAGGAGAAGGGGAATAATTCTGGATGGAAACCCAGCTTCTCATCAGGATTCAATTACAACTGAGTGGTTAAGCAAATGAGAGCGAACTCCATTTGGCGACACGATTAGTGGAGGGGCAGCCTGCGCTTGTGGGTTTCGGGCTCAGCCAGCGCGTGCTGGGGGAACCGATGTGTGGAGTTTTGTGACTGCAGAATCGAGATGCTCACCGTGTCTCAGAACTGCCCGCAGGTGAGCAAAATCGAACAACTCAACGGAAGAAAGAAACTAGCTGTCAACAGGGTAACGAGGACGGTCACGTTCATAAAGCTAAAAGGTAAAAAGGAAAGAAGACTGAAAAACAAAGGATGAGAGAGAAACGTGCCGTTTTGGTCTTTTTCTCCTGGAAGGCTTGAGAGGTACCTGCTGGAAAGACAGTCATTTCATTTGCCTCAGACCCAAAGGAGAATGTGGCAGGTAGATACGTGTACGTATACTGCACACAGGTGACTTTGACCAGGCATTCAATTCAGACCAAGCATGTCATGCCAGAAATGGGCCATTGTGAGACAATAATCCAGGTCTTGTGTGTCTGCCAGCAAGGAATGAAGTGGTCCACACACCTGCACACACACACCTGGTGTTCAGATGTCAGTTAGCTTATTTCTCAATCATGGTGATAACTCAGCACACTACACTCAGCTCTTCGAACGTGTAACCAATTTTTTCATCTCAAGCTACTGCCCTGTTGAATGCGAGCTTTCTATGGTTCGTGTTCTAGCTTAGGCCCTCAGAGTGGATTCAGCTCGCACGCTGTTACATATCTGATGTTATTTAGTCACCTCAGCACCTGAGCAACCTACATTTGAGAAAATATTGGTTCAACACCACGAGCTTAAGAACCTAACTTTTGAGGTGCATTTCTTTTGTGTGGGAAGACTAATTGGAATTCGGCAGCGGCAGCTGGCATCGCAACTGACGACGAGGCCTTGCATTTCTATGGGGCACAAACACGGAGGAAAAGTTGGACGGTATCATCATACGTGTTGCAAGGCGACGCATGTCACAGGACAACTCCGTTCATAACACGTCAGCTTTGACTGAAAAAGCCCACTGTCAGCAGCCTGAGGACATACAAGCCACTGAGGTGATGGAAAGAATTTCAGCATGTCAGAAATCAATCTGCTTTTCAATTTGGAGCTGAGAACTGGTCAGTTTTCTGTCTGTCTGTCTGTGGTAGCGAGCAATCTATAACGGCAAGAGAAACTTCAGGAATCAGGCCACAGAGTGTTTCCATTAAAAATACTCTTCTCTCCCAAATGATTATGGATTCTTTTAGGAAAGCATTTAAAGTTTGCAGCTCAGTTCTGTCAGAGTTTACACATGATACACTCTCTCTGATGATCTGGTCTATGATTTAGATATGCCAATTCACGTTAGATATGCCAATTCACGTTAGATGATATGCCAATTCACGTTAGCAAATATTTATCGAGACTCTACTATGTGAAAGGCTCTCTAGGAATTTTTTTTTTTTCTGAAGGAATATATGAGGGCAGTATAAAGAGTCTTAGAAATGACTGTGTTCCATTCTCCATTACAGACGGGGCAACTGAGGTCTGGAGGGTTTGATAGTGATGATATTAATCACAGGAGAAAGACTGACACTCACTAAGTTCTGTGTATGTGTCAGATTCCATCCTAAATGCTTTATATCATATTCATTAGTTATATAACCCCATGAGGCAGCTTTGCTAACATTCCCACTTGGACAGGTGGAAACAGAGGCACTCCGAAGTAACTCACCCCAAATCACAAATTTAATGACAGCGGAGTAGAAGGATTTTTTTCTTTCAAAATATAGCTCACAAATTACAGGGAGAGGATGACAGACGTCATAGAAGCAGATAAAGACGTACCTAACACATCTTGTTAGAGGAATCACCAAAAGCGTGAGGGAAGAAGTTTAGTCTCAGATGGGATGTTTCACATCTGTGTAGGGGGTCAGTGGAAGGATACTTAATGGGGGGAAGACAGAAGTCAAACTGGAAAAGTCGTTACGGATACGATTGCCCAGCCCTCCCTTCCTTCTTGGCTAACAGATTCCTGGTTTTGCTCAGGGTGGAGAGATGTCTGGTCCCAAGCAACAGCCTATCACAGATCGAGGGGGCAGTTCTACTCCCGAATCTCCCAGCCTCTTTTTAAGGTAGAAATGACCATGATATCCATGAAACCGGTAGGGGTTGCTGGAGACAGTTCTGGAAAAACTTGCTCGTTTTGGAAAGGAGAGAGGGAAAGAAAGAGGCTGGCATCCCTCTTGCTCCAGCCTTTAGATGTTATGTCTAGAGCTCTTACTGTCCTCTTGACACCATCCAGCCACAAGGAAAATGATGAAGAAAAACACTCTGAAAATAGGAAACCAGAAAGAAAGAACTAGAGTCCCTGATGTTATGCATCGTTAAGCAGAAGCAATAGTGCCAGCAGCCACTTACCTCTGAACTTCCTGATATGTGAGAAAACAAACCATGCTTTTATTTGACTACTAGCATTCAGTTTTCTGTTATTTGCAATTGAACACAATCCTAACTTATCCTTGCCTTTAAAGAATTTCCAGCCCATTATAAAAGGGAGAGAAAATTCCTGACAGTGTAAACTTTCGAAAAAATGTACAATGCAGAAAAAAGGCCAGGAATCACAACTGCAGTGTTGGGAGATGCTGGGAAAAAGCAACCGATTGGCACCTGCAGGTATCTGTGGGCAAGATGGCTGCGGCGGGAGAGGGAGACAAAGTGGAAGAGAGTAAGTAGCCACGTGGACGTGGGAAAAGGTACCCAGGGTCAGAGGAGAGGTGGGCAAAGATTTTGGTGATTGAGGCACATTTGTTGGAAGCCTGAGAATTACAGGCTCAGGGTTTTTGATTTTTCTTAGTCCCTAACTGGCTGCATAATCTTTCACATATGCATATTCCTTTCCAGATTGAGAGGGAAGAGGATAGAGAGCAGGAAGGCCGGAAGCAAGGGCAGATGAACTCTCAAAGGAAATGCTCAGGAGCCAGACTGGAAAGAGCGTTTGGGGAGCTTGCAGAGATGAGCCTGCCTATAGCAACGTGTACTAAAAAGCAGCGGTTAGACCAATGGGGCTGGGGTTGCATTGCACGAGACTTTATGAGACAAAAACCATAAGAAACTATATGCTTGGGTGAAAAACATTCTCCTCTGTCCCTGCCAGGAGGCACTATGTCTCTCACTAAGAGTAGAACTCATGTGCTGTCTGGACAGGTTACTGAAAGGTTAATCCATCATATCTTTCAGCCAAGAAATGTTAGACTTCACATCTCACTTAAATACGTTCAGCAATTTCAGGGGCATCACTGTGCCTGAGAAGAATTTGCATCTTACTTTGGGAGACATTGAAAGCAAGCTTGAACAGAGCCATGTGTATTCTAGCTGGCTTGATCTGAGAACCTAAGAAATGAAAGCACACTTAGTCCCACCCTCTGATTTTAAAGATGCTGACAATGGTCTGGAAAGGGAAGGTGATGGCCAACTCAGCATCAGAGCCGAGGCTCTGAAATTAACACGTTTTTTCTTCTTAAATTTCTGATTTCATCCTCTCTCAGCTGGTGATGTTACACCCTGAGTTACCCTCTTTGCCATTTTACATCCACGCATTCATTCATTAAACAGAAAATTCACTTAGCATCTGGCATGTCTCAAGCATTCTTTTAGTTGCTAGGGATAAAGAAATGAACATAAAAGAAAACCAGCCTATTCACTCTCAAGGGGCTACACACTAATAAGACAGCTTTTCCTCTTGATTCTCTTTCAAAACTGTGATGGCCTCTGAAGATGTTTTGCCTGCAACCAAAATCCCAGCACGAAACACCAAGTTATTCTCAGCAGCTGGTGACTTGGCAGGTCGTGAGCGGGTTAATCAACAATATGCCCTGATTCAAGAAGCCTTTGGAAGGCGAGCCGTTCCTTTCCCTGAACAAGAACTAAGAAATTGCCTGACGTTTTACAGTCACTGGTTTTCCCTGTGGCTTGAGCAGCCTCGGCCGTCAGAAGCAACTGTGTCTCCAAGCGGCGACTCTGTACGGATGGACCACTGTGCATCCCCGGACAGGGAAAAGGAGGTCAACTCATGAACCTCAAACATGACCGCTTTTGCCAAACCACTGTTTGCATTTAGTCAAGTTCCCACTTGGCTGTGTGGGGGTGAAATGGAGCAAGCTGATTTTAGGATTCATGTTATTTTTTTAGATTTTTTGTGTGTGATCTTTTTTTAAAAATTTTTTATTGGAGTATAGTTGACTTACAATGTGGTGCTAGTTTCTGCTATAATCAGTTACACATGTACATATCACCACTCATTTTTACATTCTTGAAAATTAGGGGATAATTGGATAGCATGTCTGTGTGGGAATCCATCCAGAGAATTCAACTTCAGTGGGAGTTTAGGGCAGGCATATATATACATGTATATACATATATATGTGTGTGTATATATATATGTAGAGGGAGGAACCTTTTTAATATTTCATTACATTTCTAAGGCAGTGGTTCTAAAGATATGCTCTTACCTTTGTGAATTCCCTAGTAATCTGTGTATGCATTTCTTGCAGTACTATACTAATTTAAAAAATAATCTCCACACTACTAGTTTTCCTGAATAAATAAGTGATTTATGCCATTCCTCATTGGTTTCACTAAAGTAATACCTTTCCCCCATAAGGACTCCCTTTATTGGTTCCAAAGACTTTTTAATTCCTCCATTCTTTTTTTTATTGAAGTATAGTTGATTTACAATATTGGGTTAAGTTTCAAGTGTACAGCAAAGTGACATATATATATATATATATATTCTTTTTCAGCTTATTTTCCCTTATAGGTTATTACAAAATATTGAGTATAGTTCCCTGTGCTATACAGTAGGTACTTGTTGGGTACCTATCTTATATATAGTAGTGTGTTTATGTTAATCCCAAATTCCTAATTTATCCCTCCCCCTTCTCCTTTGGCAACCTTATTTGAACACCACCAAGTACTAAAGGAGGTGGGGAAAGGTGAGGTACTCATTCATTTTATAGATGAGAGGACAGAAGCTTGGAAGTTAAATTGATTTGTCCAACACCAACACATGCCAGGACACAAATCGAAAACAACTGACCCTCAGTCCAGAGCTGTTTCCTCATCAGCTCTGAGGATTCTGATGAGGTTCCCCCCACATCCCACCCTTACTCTTTCCTCCATCACGTTTCTCTCAATGAACCAATAAACCAGCATAAATGGAATGCTTAAAACTCCTATGACCTTCTAGGCCATCAAACTTTTCTAAACAGTGAACATTTTTGTTAACTCTTTTATAATAGTATCTTTTCATTTAATGAATCAGTACCAGAGATTTTGAACTCAACCCCTTCAAAAAACAAACATCTCTCTCTTTGTATATCCTTAGAGGATAAAAATAATTGAGTCTTCATCCTGTCAATGGAAAAGGGATAATTGTACTCAGATCTCAGGCTCATTCAGCACGGTTGATGGAATGTTTAAACACATAGAATTCAACTTTATAAAAAATATAAAGAAAGCATCCCTTTCATACGATTAACACTATCAATTTGAATAACAGTTTACAGTACTGGATATCAAAATCAGACTTCTCTCATATGACCTGCTGTCATTGAAACTGTGACCTCTGATGCTATTTTCAGCATCTTTTTCTGCAGCTCGTTCCCCACCTCCCCTTAGTGTCTCTGCTAAGATAGATCAGTACTGCAGCAAAATATTGTTCTCTTGAGACTTGAAAGAGTACACATATCAATAAAAGCCATTTTTAAAGAATGTGAGCATTTATCATTGCTAAAGGAACCTTGCTATTTATCAGCGTGTATGTCTCAAATCAAAGAAGTGGAAACAAATGAATTCTGCATTTAATGGCTTTAGAAATATCTCACCCTCACCATTTTTCACACGCTCAGAGGGATTTCTTCCCCTCCCTCACTGAAGAGTGTAGTGTTTAAGGCTTTACGTCACATGACACTTCTCTTGTTTTGATTGAAGTATAATTGATTTACAATGTTGTGTTAATTTCAATTGTATGGCGAAGGGATTCCGATTCTTTTCCCTTATAGGTTATTACAAAATATTGAGTATAGTTCCCTGTGCTATACAGTAGGTCCTCGTCGGTTATCTATTTTATGGGGATTAACATATAACACTTCCTTAAGCACAAGAGATAAAGCAAGATGCTGGATCACAACACGGTCTTCATCTAGGTGACTAAATCGGGTGGCTTTGTATAAACGCTTCCCACGTCCCAGGAGATGACTGAACGGTTAACAGCAAAGGAGTGAAGAGTTCATTGAGTTTTCCAAGGGTCTTGGACAGAATAAGGCATGTTAAGTGGATTCCTCCATGTTCCACTTTACTGGTCTGCCCTTGGAGAAATCTCGCTCACACTTCTTCTGTTTCCTTTAGAGCATTCCCACAAGAACTCAAGCCACACGCCAGGCCAGCGAGTTTGGGAAATCAATACTTCCTGAATTCTTAGGTCACTTAAGACTTCGAAGAATTTACTGCTGTAAATCGCTCCAGACACGTCAGTGTATCATTTGCAAATGAGATGTGGGCTTATTGACAAGACTGTTCTGAAATAATCTCATTCACCTCCTACCATATTATCAACCATGCTGGTTTAGATGGGGTGCAAGCCTTCTATCCAGGAATCGGGAAACAGATCCTTCAACCATCTCCCAAGTTTTACTCAAAGCTGCACCAGGTAAAGCTGAAGTCCTGTTTTAAGAAGAGGCTGTTCGTATTAAACCAGGATGACATTTTTTCTTCAGTGTATTTGCAAATATACGTGCCGTTTGTGACCTATTCATTTTTATTGTGATTTGATAATAGAAATGAAAGATTTTGCATCCTTAAACCCAGAGTATATTCAAAAGAGGAATAGGACTTCCCTGGTGGTGCAGTGGTTAGGAATCCGCCTGCCAGTGCAGGGGACACGGGTTTGAGCCCTGTTCCGGGAGGATCCCACATGCCACGGAGTAACTAAGCCTGTGCACCACAACTACTGAGCCTGCACTCTAGAGCCCACAAGCCACAAGTACTGAGCCCATGTGCCACAACTACTAAGCCCACATGCCACAAATACTGAAGCCCGCGTGCCACAACTACTGAAGCCTGCATGCCTAGAGCCCATGCTCCGCAACAAAGAGAAGCCACCTCAATGAGAAGCCTCTGCAGCGCAACGAAGAGTAGCCCCCGCTCGCCGCAACTAGAGAAAGCCCGCGCGCAGCAACGAAGACCCAACGCAGTCAGAAATAAATACATAAATTTATATTAAAAAAAGGAATAAATAAAATCACACCTTTAATGACCTCAATATAAGCGAGAAGAAAGGAAGAGACATGAATGCAGATATCCTCAAATCCTAGACAGAGACATGAATGATTAAATAAACCATGGGCAGGTTTGAATGCTTTATGTTTTGGTTAACAAAAGGGAGAAAAAAAGAATAAGAGAGGATAGGGCATCACAGTCACCTGTCATTGCATATGCAAAGGGTTACTGAAACTGAATAAATGAAATAAAAATTAATGAGAAGTCGATGTTGCATAAAAATAAAACCCATGCTTTCGAAGCAACTGAGCCTGCAATTGGATTGCTTCTGGTAAACAGAGGTGCAGGTTAGCGTCCCAGCAACACCCACAAGGGAAGATAATGAATTTTTCTACCCAGAGTATAATAGGCAGCAATCACACAAGCCTCAAGTTTAACGATTGTCCCGACAATGCCAAATTACATCTTGAAATGTGATTATACAAGATAAGTCTAATCAACCAGATGTTAAACGTTTAACGCAAAATATTAAGAAAATGCACGTAATCTTGTAAAAATGAATATGGGTTTTAATTTAGGTTGAACCGAGCAACCACCTTTGTGATGATGTGAGCTCCGAGCATTAAGCTAGCTCTGGAAAATTTCCGTCCCTAGAGCGGAAGGTACACGGTTTGTGTCATTCAAATACCTTAATTAGAGACTAGGATCAGATCTGGATTGCTACCTTTTGACAGTGTTGTGAATTAAAAGAATCAAATGAATGCACACCATCATCCACATCTAAAGAGAGTTTCTACTGGGTTGGCCAAAAAATTCATTTGGGTTGTCCGTACCATGTCATGGAAACCCCGAACGAACTTTTTGGCCAAAGCCACATATTCATATATGGCGTGAATTCAACCCACGTTACCTGCTAATGACATTGCACAGACTTAAGCTCCAAATGCTGCATACACACTAAAATCACTGATGGGCTTCAGGAATTACTCTAAGATAAATGAGAAGAAGAAAATTCCATAAGGAAAGATGGTAAATAGAAGGTGACAAGGCATTAAAAAAAAAAAAAATCAAGAATCCTGTATTCCTCTCAGACCAAAGTGTGAGCTGTCTTATCAAAAGGGGTTGGAAATGACATATGCACAATACTATGTTTAAAACAGATAACCAACAATGACCCACTGTATACCACATGGAACTCTGCTCAATATTCTGTAATAACCTAAATGGGAAAAGAATTTGAAAAAGGATATACGTATATGTATAACTGAATCACCTTGCTGTATACCTGAAACTAACACAGCACTGTAAATCAACTATAGTCCAATATAAAATAAAAATTAAAAAGGGGGAGGTTGGGGCTTCCCTGGTGGCGCAGTGGTTGAGAGTCCGCCTGTCGATGCAGGGGACGTGCATTCGTGCCCCGGTCCGGGAAGATCCCACATGCCGCGGAGCGGCTGGGCCCGTGAGCCATGGCCGCTGAGCCTGCGCGTCCGGAGCCTGTGCTCCGCAACGGGAGAGGCCGCAACAGTGAGAGGCCCGCGTACCGCAGGAAAAAAAAAAAAAAAGGTGGGGGGAGGCTGACATCACACCGAAATTTTAAAAAGCAGTGGACTATGTGGAAGTTAGAGGCGTCTAAAATTTCGGCAGTCGTAGAATATACACTCAGTTCTGCCTGGTCCTCTGGGACATAGGGATTTACCTGGATGTTGTAAAGTATATGCTCACTGCCCCTTACAACATTTTACCTAGAGTGTACTACCTGTATGTTTGTGGACTATCTCCCCGTATGATTTATGGTTGTGTGCTTTTGGAAGGGAAAGCACACTAAGAAGCATGGGAGGTTTACTATGCACTAGACCCAACTGAATGAAGGTGCTCATGGATGACCTTCATTCAATAAAATAACACAAAAACACTACAGGTTGAATCAGAGGCATACGCAATGGGGTGGTGCACATGATCAGGCAACGAAAGATGCGCCATCTGCAGGGAATTTTAAAAAGAAATTACAGGTTTTCTGCTTTTTATTACAACCATAGGCTCGTCATTCTAAACGACGGCAGGAAAAAATGCTCCACTCCAAAAAATTTTAGTTGATGGGAGTCAGGATCTGTAAAGGGTCAGAGAGTAAATATTTCAGACTTTGTAGGTCACGTGATCTCTGTGGCAGCTACTCAACTCTGTTGCAGCCTGACAGCAGCCAACTTCCTTAGAAGATGTGTAAAAAATGGTCATTTAAAAAATTATTTATAACAATAGGCAGCTGAAAAAATGTAACCCATAAATCAAAGTTTACTGACCCCTGGTCTAAGTTCTAAACAGTTGCAGTGACTATTGTTTTGATAATATATACATAAGCTCCAAATGAGCACCATTTTTATCACTTATTCTTTAACAAACATTGTATTCTACTTGTAACAGAACTCAGAGAATCCCAAATTATGCAGCTGGCTCCTGATATACACAGATTCACTTAACATATATTCATTTCAAGAGTAAGTTCATTACAGTTAGGGATAATCCAAGCTCACAGCAGGCAGAGCTCTTGCCTCCAACTCCTCTAATATCGCATATTCTTAAACAGTACATTTGCAATTATCAATCACATCACAGTGATTGTAAAGACGAAGAAACACTGCAATGCATACTTCCGTTCTGTTAACTGTTCTAAAGCAATGGATTAATGTCAATAACTGGCATCGGCCACCATTTTACGTAATTTTACAGAAACAGAAAATTCAGACGGTCTTACAAAATATGATAGATGTTTACGATTAATTTTTCACAAAGGTATTTTAAGGAAATATCTCCAAATGTGGAGACATTGGAAAAACTAATCTCAAAGAAACGAAGATATCAGTGTTCTGGCAATTTCGGGAATTTCTGATGAAATGGGAATTTCATGAATTTTGAATTTTATGGTTATCTTTAAGAGTTTTACTATTTGTATATCTATTGCTTCTTGTGGGAAAAAAACTTTTTGAAATAAAATTAATAAAAAGTGCTCTTTGATCAACTTTGAACAAATATAGATGAACAAATCTGGCTAAGGTGTCTACTGAACACGCGTATGCAAAGATCAGTTTTTACAAAAATAGTTGACAAATTCGCAGAAGTTAAAGCTTCCAGACAGAAACCGGGATGCTATTTGTTACTACAACGGGCCAAACAATATGGAGGTACAGTATTTTCCCTTTTTTTTTAAAAAAAGATAATGTATTTAAAATGTATCATCTCTTACTGTTTTTCTATTCTATACTGTAATTTTTATTTGTATATTTATTTATTTTATTATAAGCATGCAGACATATGAAATGCAATAAAGTAAGATATTCACTGCTAGAATTTCTTCCATTATTACTCTTATTATTCATTTCATTTCATGATTATTGAAAATTTTTTTGTCATGTAGAGGAAAGAGTTGTTAAAAAATGATTTACTTTGAGTGTCAAACAGGCTAAGTGCACCAAAGGTAAACAATAGTTTTGTTTCTTAAATGGAAGAAAAGGTGAGAAGGTGATTTTCCCAAGACTAGCCAGGAGGTAAATTAAGTCTGATTTCAAAAGTAGGTGTACAGGCACACGAAAAGATGCTCAACAGCGCTAATTACCAGAGAAACGCAAATCAAAATACAAGGTACCGCCTCACACCAGTCATGCCCCAAAGCCTCAGGTGGAGTAAACCTGAGTTTGGACATGAAAAGCCAGCCCTAGGTTCCCTAGGCAGTGCTCTATTGAGACTTGATTAAATACAGATTGCAATAAAGAGGCAGAAGGTGTCACAACCTGTAAATACACCTGGTCAAAACTTTCGCAAACTGCATCTCCCTATTCAAAGCAGGTGACGGAGCCCCTCCTATTATTATAATTATGTAATACAGCACTGATATTTTAAAACATATCTGTCCAGTTTGACTGTTAGCATTGGTCCTCTGCACTAGTGTGCAGATAGAAGAGAAAGCACACGTGTACACACACACACACATATACACGCCACATACACATATCACACACGTGCACCACACACAACACACACATCACACACAGACATGCACAGACATCACAAACACACCCCACACATACTATACAGGCACACATCACACATGAACACCACACACACACTCCTCACTCTTGAAGCCAACTACTCTGGGACTTTGGTAATCAGTATTTTGTGACTATGTATATCTATGCTTATGAGTATTGGGATTTCTACTTAGCTAATTAAACCTAGGGAAATTAGTGTGTTTCTCTCAATTTCCTTCAAAGCTCATTTTTCTATCACAACTTAATGAGTTATTAGGATGCTATAGAGACAAATTAAGATTCTCTATTATGCTTTCCTTCCTCAGAAAGATACTGACACTGTAGTTCCAGTTATATTTGAACTGTCATTTTACAAAGGTATAGAGAGCACTTTTAATTACAAGATCTACTCTTCTGAATTGGTTTGATGAATACGTTGCTGGAATCAGCTTTCATATAAAATTGGTTTTATTAGAATTTTAAAATAAAATATCAGGTCAGGAACTCCATGTTATTTCTTTAAAAAAAACAAAACTGCTGAAGTGTTTTATGTTGTCAATAATTCTTCTTTGTGAAGTTTTTAACTGCCAGTAAAAATCCATGGGTAGAAGTTTGAAGAATCTTTCAGTGATTTTGGCTCCAATAGGCTACATGTGTGTTGATATTCATCTGAAATGATTTTTTAAAATTTATTTTATTTATTTATTTTTGGCTGTGTTGGGTCCTTGTCGCCGCACGCGGGCTTTCTCTAGTTGTGGCGAGTGGGGGCTACTCTTCATTGCGGTGCGTGGGTTTCTCAGTTCAGTGGCTTCTCTTGTTGCGGAGCACGGGCTCTAGGCATGCGGGCTTCAGTAGTTGTGGCACGTGGACTCAGTAGCTGTGGCTCATGGGCTCTAGAGCGCAGGCTCAGTAGTTGTGGCACACGGGCTTAGTTGCTCCGCAGCATGTGGGATCTTCCCCGGACCAGGGCTCGAACCCGTGTCCCCTGCATTGGCAGGCAGATTCTTAACCACTGCGCCACCAGGGAAGCCCTGAAATGACACTCCTGATAGAAGCATTTCTTTCAAATAATGCCCCAAAACCTTTAAACTCAACTCATCCAGCCAGATGCCTTTCCAAACTCTTCTCACTGGTTGGTTTGCATGTAACAGTTAAGTCTTCACTTTGAATTATTTCTGGTTTTTGAGAGTCAAAAGTACTCTTTCATATGCATTAAGTCAAGATCGCCCCATGAAGCATGGGGCTCATTCTTCTTAGACTATTTACTTGTTTGCATATGAATTTGGTGTTTGTGTTTATTTTCTATTAATAACAGTAACTGAAAAGTAAAATCCTCATCCAAACTTGTATTGAGAACTCAGTGTGTGCTAAGCTTTGTATTTCACATTTCATGTGCACTATCTAATTTAAATTCACATTTTTAGGAGGTCGAGACCACTCTTGCCTTCATTTAACAGATGTGAAAACTGAAGCACAGAGAGGTTAAAGAAAAAGACCTTTTTTTCTAGGTCGTAGGGTGACAGCATTAGCATCTAACCCAGGCTGTCTGACCCTAGGACTCATGTTCTTGACATTTCCCACAACTCAGAACTTGGAATTAGAGAGATGAAAGTCAAGGCCATATAAAGAGTAAGTGGTAGGTTCAAGATGTGAATATAGGTTTCCCAATAAACCAACCAAAATTGAAACAGAAAAGTAAAGGAACCTGCCTACAATTAAAGAATTTGAGATTAGGTCCGGTGATGAAAGCAGCCCTAAATCGCCAAGCCCCGGGCTCCACCGTGTGCTGGTTAATCCTCGGATAGGACGGAAAGGAAGGAGGGAAATTCCTCCGGTCCACATTTCCCAAATGAAGCCCCACTCCCGTAGATGTGAATAAAAGAGTATTTGGCTAAATATATTTGGGGATTCTTGCACAGTGTATCTCACTCTTGGTGTTTCATGATGTGATTTTAATACAATAAAGCTTTTTAGAAGTCCTGCGTAAGAGATACCTTCGTAGTTATGTTTAATCAATGTTGCCCAGATTTACTAGTTCACAGATCCTATTTATGTAGGCGGCATAATGACACCCCAAAGATGCCCAATCCTTATATCCCAGAAATGGTGATTATGTTACATCACACGGCAAGGAAAATGTAAGGGTGTAGATGGAATTAAGATAGTTAGACAACGGACTTTGAGGTGGGGAGATGCTCCTGGATTATGTAGTGGGCCCACAGTGATCACTGGGTCGTTGTAAGTGAAAGAGGGAAGTAGAAGAGTTAGGGAGAGATTCGAAGATGCTACACTACTGGCTGTGAAGATGGAAGGTGGCCGTAAGCCAAGGAATGGGGTCAGCCTCCAGGATCTGGAAATTGCAAGGAAATCAAGTTCTCCTTCATTCCAATCTCCAGAAGGAATGCAGCCTTGCAGACACCTTGGTTTTAGACACCTGAGGCCCCTTTTGGTCTTGGACCTCTAGTACTGTAAGATCATCTATCTTGTTTTGTATTGTTTTAAGCCACAACTTTTATGGTAATTTTTTATAGCAGTAAACAGAAAGCGAATACACCATTTTCCTTGCAACACCTACTCTCAAATTTAATTTTGGAAATACTGATCTAGTCCATCATCCTGGCTTGAAGAGACACATCCTGAAAGCTTGTGGAAAATGGAATTCTGACGTTTCAACGTCGTGTTTCTAAAATGTTAATGTGCACAAGAATTGTGTGGATATGTTTTGAAAATATAGGCGCTGATTCAGTAGGTCTGGGGTGGAGCCTAAAGTTTTGCATTTCTGAAAACCTCCCAGGTGATGCTGGCGTCGATGCTGCTGGTTGATGTTCACATTTAGAGGAGCAAACTTTAAAGAATACCAAAACAACAACAAAACAAAACAAACAGAAAACAGCTCCAGCCTTCTTAGGAAAACTCTGGTAAAAGGAATCCCATGAAATCTGCAGATAAATGATCATGGAAACGTATTTGTAAGTACTGCTCCATCCGCCAGTTTTTATGACACAGAAAACTTTCTGCGTAAAGGGGATGGAGGAGAAACGTTACAATTGATTGAGGTCTCCTATTCCTAACAACTGAGAAGCTATCTGCCTCACTAATAAGACAGAAGAGGTAGGACACGCGAAAGGAGGTCTTATAAGATATTCTCTATTTGACCGCGAAGTCATATAAAATATCTGTTTAGCACTGTAAAAAGAGTTAGATTTACACAGAATAAGACAATAACTAAAAAAAAGACTCTGGAAGGTTCTGCCTTATTCTCTTTTAAAAACTATACTTTAAAACAAATTTTATTTCCACGTTTCACCCTTGCTTTAGAAATACCCAAGTGCATGGAACCAGAAAGCCTCATCCATTATCTCACCACTTACCTGCCCGGGGGAAGAAAAAGAGCTTAAGTAAATTAGAGGATGCCAAAGAGAACCATTCTCTGCTACCTCTGCCAGCACAAGAAGAACAGATGCTTTTTTTCTTCTTTTTCCTTTTCAGAGTAAATTTAGCGTCCATGAAAGGTGCCAAGTTAAAATCCCTAGAAACGAATGCATTCTCCTTACCTGCAAGTCTGGCAATGGTGATAAAAGCTTTTTCATAAAACTGCTTAGTCCCATAGGAGAGCTCATTTCTGGACCATTTCTAGGTAATTGGTCTTTATATAAGGAGAGACAAATTACGGACTCAACCATTAGCGAGCCGTCAATTGTAGGTGCTTTGAAGATTAACTCAAAATACATCATTCTGTGCCTCAAGAAACCTTTGTTTCAACATCACCACATGTGTACAGTGCCGTAGAATTTACAAAGCACTCTGTGATAATAAACACTTACTGTAAACACTTTTCTGAGCTCTTGCTACGTGCCAGGCACTACGAGGCTTTGTATCCGTGCTTTACATGTTTTAACATATTTACCTCTCATGACAGCCTATAAATAGGTATCGTTGTTACTTCAGTTTTGCAGATGCACAAGCTGAAACACAAAGTCACCACATACAGCACATATGTCGCCTACGATCACACAGCTAACCAAGAGAGGAGCCAGGATTTGAAGCTAGGATACTGGTTCCAGAGCTCACTCATTTAATAATTATACAACATAACTGCTGTCACAATTCCAAAAAAAAAAAAAAGACAAAATTGCACTGACCGAATGATGAAACTGATACCCAGGGAGCATGAGATGCCAAATGTCACACATGAAGTATGACAAGAAGTCATATTTAAATGCAGCGTTCTGCCTTCAGAGACCAAGGACTATGCAGCAACTGGTCTGGATGCACTGACTCAACATGCTACCTTTCACTGAGTTACTGTTAGCGTAGATAGATTCAACTTCCCCCATAAGAATAAAAGAGGGGTAAACGTTTTTATGACTAATGAGGATATAAAATGCTAAATATTTTGGGCTTTCCAAAGAAACAATAATTTAGCTTTTATTTTAATAGAGTAAACACACCCATTTCTGATGGGACCATCCAGGCATTGGAAGAAACTCAGGCTGGTGAGGTTCCCTTGTGGTCACCAGCTCCCCTTTCGGACACTGAGCCAACAGTGAAGTTTTCCAGAGAAGGACACGGGCCACGGTTTTCAGCACCAGGAGAAACAGTCCAGATATGACCATGTGTTTGGTAAAACTGGTTCCCAGCAGGAAAAACCATAACCACAACTCAACAGGCTTTTCAGACTATCAGTTCTTTGGTTTCAACGAATATAGACCAACTCAAGCTTTCTTTCTCTCTTACGTACATGGACACAGACATACACATCAGAAGGTAAGGAGCCCTGGAGAAGCAGTCACACCATGGAAACAGTGTTCAGCAGGGTCTTACAGGAGCGCAGCTGAAAAGGCATGAAGGTCAAGGGTACCTACTCCTCACCTGCTCTTTAGGGCACACCTTATGGCTGCTTGATGTCTTACCTTCCAACCTCCTTTCATCTTTATACTCCAGTCTCCACAGAGAACTTCCTCTGCTTCCTCATGGTTTCTGCTCCCTCATAACTTTAGCTTGCACTCAACTAGAGGAGGCTGTGATGCCAACTCTTAGAGCCAACACCAAGGCTAACTGGCTTTTCCTCTCAGTACTGCAACGTATGATTTGGTCAAATGTCCACACCTCATGCAATCAGTTGTGCAGAGGGGCAAAGGAGGAGCACCCTTTGTAACAGATATCTTTATCCAGACTTCTTCCAGTTGGGATCATGGCTATAGTAAGAGGAGATGTGGGTCATGCTGAAATGTACCTATTCTGATCACACTGAAATTGATCCAGGTTAGGCCCACGCCTTGATTATTTAGAATAAACTGAGGGGGTTTTTTAGGGCTTAAGGCTTTCAGATAATATGAGTTATACCTTTACTTGACAAAACATTCCAATATTTAATGAACCTCAACACAATCCTTACATAAACTCAGTTGTGAGTAAATCAGTAATATGTTGTTTTTATATGTGTTCAAAGACTAAAGCATTATCATACAATAGTTAATATTCACACCAAAGTGTATATTAGAATCATAAATTCTCAGGGGTGAAAAGAAACTACAGAAATCATCTATATTGGACCTGACATTGTTTTCCCCTGAGATCAAAGCAATGTAGTTTCAATAATATTGATATTTCTAATCTTAGGCCTCCCAAAAAACTAAATGATAATTGTATTTGATATTTATTTGCTTTGAAATGCCTCAGTTTATATCCAGCCCATTCAGCAAAGACCCGAGGATTCCCTTTATTCCAATTATATCTCACACATTTTCTCCCAATGCTCTTGCTGATTCAAACTTTATCATAGCTCTTGCCATACCTTCTGAACTTGCTCATACACTTGTCTTACCACCTGCATAGTGACTACCTGATAGCAGGAATCACAACTTACTCGTCATTATGTCCTTAACCCCAAGTAAATACCTATGTAAATAGGTGCTCAATATATGTTTGTCAGATCAATAATAAATGAATCAAAAAGTCTATACATTAAATAATCAGTAAGTTAGAAAGAAGACTAGAAAAAAGGAAATAAGATGGTCTTTTAAGAAGCTTAAGAAGGTGAATTAAAACAAGGACGTCACTCACTTTTTTAAATATAAAATACTATTCAGTTAATAATTAAATATATGTTTTCATTTACCTGAACGCTGATTTGCTTAAAAAAGACAAATTGTAGAGTTTGGGTTTTATCAAATTTTAATTTTTATCTTATATTTAGTTTAACCATGATAAAATTAAAGTCAAAAACAAAATCAAACCAACAGCCTAACACTAATGCTTAATTAAGATTATTTTTCAGAAATTGCTTTAAGGCATCTTCTATTAAACACGAACTTATCATTTTGAGTGGATCTTAAATATAGCTTTTAGGCATCTTATCACTGCTAAGAATATGTATGCTGAGTAAATCCAACTCCCCATAATATATAAATGCTACTGCAAACTTAATTTAATAATCAAAATGTTATTCAATAACAACTGAAAGGCAAATATTCAAAAGACAAGATAGCAAAGCAAAAAGTATTTATCCTCACAGCAATATATGACTTACAATTCTTAATATATTGAAAACTCATCAATTATTACTTAGTCCTATAGTAGCCTGAGGAAAAAATAGATTCAAATATAATAAATAGGTATCACAACCATCTTTTTAAGCTAGTAACTATGAAAAATGTAAAACATGCCAGTACTTTTCCATCCATTTTCTTTTCTCTTCATCTTATTCTCTCTCACCCTACTCCTTTTTAACATGTCTTATTAAAAGAAAACTATAAGGACGTAGACAATGCAATGAAAATACTCAAAATGTATAGGAACAACCATTTCTTCTTAATGAACAGATGATGATCCAGACAGCTAGATTCATACCATATGAACATCTACCCCAGGCCACTACTGATTGGTTCAGAATGTCCATCTTGATCAAATGTGGCCAGTAAGAGACATCTTTTACAAAATAATGTGGATAGTAGATAGACATAGATTGTGTTTTAAATGGTCTTACCTGGCAAAATAAAGCACTGGAAATCTCCTTCTAGCTCACACATTTTTGTTTTCTTAGAAAAGCATCTAGTCCATGAAATCTAACATTCTAGAAATCACTTATCCAGACTAGTGTGGTGGGCCAAAGTCTTTATGAGGGAGAAAATATGAGGTTAAAACTGGACTCTAGGGTTGTAATGGTTCCTTTTATGTGTCAAATCGACCGGGCTCTGGGGTGCCTAAATTAAACATTATCGTATCTATATCTATATATTTTTTTTCATTCAAGTCCAAGCAATGAGAGTTTGGTCATGTGGTAGATTTAGCAGCCTTTCTTTGACTGAACTAACTACCAATTATAATACTGTTTTTCATTGGTTCAAGTTCAAAACAAACGACGCTTATAACAAAACCTAACTGTAATCTGGGAAGGCGTTGTACTTTCACAATAAACCAACTGTCCTTGAGCATAATGATAACAACAATAACTAATATGTTATATTACTGTACCAATAAAGTACTTTTCTATACTTTATACCATGTATGTGGTTCTCACTTGCACGACAAGAAAAAAAACAAACATCAAAAGTCAAAAATACTTAGGTGTTACAAATCCCAAGGGCTAGGGCTGTATTTCATTGGGTCAAAAAGATGAGTAAGTGATCACGTGGCCTCACTTTTGGTTTGAGCTAGTCTGAAATATAACCCACAAAGAACCTGGCAATTAGAATTCTAAGAGTATATTCTAGTCCTCTATCTTAGCCATTGATCCTGCAGCAATTTTCATCTAAGATAGTTACGGAGCACGCACTAAGTCCTAGACCAGATCACGAACCGGAAGTACATTAAAGATTAAGTCCAGTGTGTAAAGAGGCTCCCATCTAGGGGAGCCTGACACAGGACACTGTTTTAGCAGCTACTGTGTATCTTGGCAGGGAATCAAGAGAGAAATTAAACAAATTAGCCTTTTGCAATTAACTGGGTTGGGGATGAATTCACAGTTTTGGAAGGGAGATCCTAAAATTTAGAGGTTGTTCGTTTTCTCTTAAACCGAGGCAATGTGTTTACAATAAAGGGACAGGCACTGTTATACATATATTTCATTGAAGAGGTAGTGGTTAAAATGAGAAATTTTAAATGCAGCGTGGTGGTGTGTCATCTTCTGCAATCGCCTAAAACATGCCCTCCTATGCGGTCCTATGTCTTAAGGATACATTCTCAGTGACAGCTCTTAGGAAGGTTAGGTCAGACTCTTCATCACCAGGTTGGGCACCAGAAGGCTGCATCATCCCAGCCTCAGTTACTCACGTGGAAATTGAGCGTGTGTGTTCTCCAGCCTATATCATACGGAAGTCGAGGCTCCAAATGAGTTGCTTTACATTATAAAATAATGTACAAATGTCTAAGAATAGGAGAGGAAGAGAGGAAGAGGTCATGGAGGGGAATAAGGAAAGAGATGGGGAGGAAGGACCAAAAAGATGACAATGGAGAAGTAAGATGAAGCTGAGGTGTAAGAATAAGTGATTGTGTCCTAACCACTCAGAAATGACTTTCTTCAATAACACATGTGTATGAGTTAAAGTTCCCTGGTATGTCTTTCTTCTCCATGAATCTGTCACAATATTTAAGATTTCTGTTTCCTTAATACTTTTAGATGGGGCTGGGAAATATCCTGTTAAAACAGAAACACTGATCTCCCTGGAAGGGTACAGAAAGCAGTTATCAGCTGCTAAGAGTACAACACAAATGTGATAAGATTCGATAGGCACTCAGCTGAGACAGCCCTGAGAAAACAGAAAGCTACCAGCTCAAGTGGCTTTTTTTTAAATAGGATAGACTGAGGATGCATTTAGGCTGATAAGAGAGGAGTGTTTTTTGAACTTCGATGTACGGTCCTCTGTACTCCTCAGCTAGGGACCTTGACATTGTGTGATTCTGATTCAGTGAGTCCAGGGTGAGGCCTGAGAGTCTGCATTTCTAATAAACTCCAGGTGATGCTGAAGCTGCAATATTTTGAGGATAAAGAACATGCAACTTGGAGAGGCAACAATTCTTTTTTTTTTTTTTTGTATGTGGGCCTCTCACTGTTGTGGCCTCTCCTGTTGCAGAGCACAGGCTCCGGACGCGCAGGCTCAGCGGCCATGGCTCACGGGCCCAGCCGCTCCGCGGCATGTGGGATCCTCCCAGAATGGGGCTCGAACCCGCGTCCCCTGCATCGGCAGGTGGACTCTCAACCACTGCGTCACCAGGGAAGCCCCGAGGCAACCATTCTTAAGCCAAGCAGAGGTGTCACAGAGTAAATCCCTGGATGAATAGGAAGCAACGTAATACATTAAGAATTGAGAAAAAGTAACTCAAAGAAAATGAGGAAGTGCTGAGAAAAATTTATGTCTTAAGATGAATGCTTCTTAAGCATTCATGTTTATCCACCATTCAATACCTTTTTGTCCATGATTCAATGCAAGTGTTAAAGATACTATGGTGCCTAAAAGACCATCTCTGTCCACAATGAGGTGCAGTCTAGCTAGACTCCAGTGGAGAGCTAATTCAGTTATCAATTCAGCACAGAAGAAATGACAACAAGCTAAGATTTAAAGCAGTGGTTCTCAGAGTATGGTCCCAGATAAGCAACATCAGCATCACATGGAAACTTGGCACTAATGCAAATCTTCTGGCTTTATCCCACATCTACTGAATCTGAAAATCTTGGGGTGGGACCCAGTGGCAGGCACATTAAAAGCCCTCCAGGTGATTCTGATGCACACTGAAGTCTGAGACATATTAATCTAAAGGAAGGGTAGGAGTTAATATGCAAAAGATTGGGGGAATGGGGAGGGAGGGTTAAAATGAAAGAGGTGAGAAGATGTTCCCAGTTAAAGACACAGCAAGAGGACTTGGGTCACAAAAGAGCAGCCCACAGACTGAATTTGCTCATATCTTCCTTAGGCAACAGAAAAATCAACTTTAATTTGAAGGAGTAGGAGAAGCAAGATCTTCTTGCATTTACATCATCAGCCTGGCCCCCAAAGGCCTCTGGTTTTGCCGGCTTGGCTAAATGATCACAGGAGAAACGGTTGAGAAGTCACCCCCAACTCTTTAGTGCAGTAATTCTCAGCGTGGCCACATATTAGAATTACCTCAGGACCTTTAAACAGATGTAGTGGGTGAACGCAGAACAATTAAAATGGATCTCTGGGGCTGAGTCCGGGCATCAGAGTTTTCTCAAAGCTCCTCAGATGATTCTAATGAGCAGCAAAGGTTGACTGAGCACCGTTCAGTTTGAAAAATAAGAGTCAGCAAAGTTATGCTTCTGGTAGAATACCTTTGATGAAGCTTAAAGCAAGAAAGAGTATGGGAGTGTCCATTCTGACTTTTTTGTACAAGTCCCTTCTTTTCACCTTGGGAAAGATTTTCTGTTAAATTTTAGGTGTGTTTTTGTGAGCAGAATGAATTACGGGTCCCACTATACAACAGCAGTAGAAACCATGTGCTTCCATGGAAGATTATGCCTTGTTTAGTGAACACCTTTCCTTCTAGGCTATCTGCTTCTGATTTTATGGGGGTTCTGTCTTTTTATTGCCTTTGAGATAGGTCACAACTCAGAATCGTAGATAACTGATGGCAATAGGAAATAAGTCGTGTTCAAAGACATGCAAATACAGTCTGCCTGGTGGAGGTTCCATTGACTACCCCTCCCCCCAGTCCAATTTTGCATCCATGTGCAAGTATGCTTCAGTACTCCTGATCTATAAATGTGTCTGTTCTTTGGATTCTCCTCTGAACTGGTTATAACATCACCCAGGGTCCTCCATTAATAACTAGTTCAATAAAAATTTTAATTGGTTCATTTTATATCTGTATGAGAGTCATTTACCATTATTGAAAGATTATATTTTAACACAACCTTGACTCTAAATTAGTGCGGAAGACATATGAGAAACTTGGAGGTGTGAGGGGGGTCTCTCTATGGGGGCTAATGAAAAACCTCAAGGGGTGTTTATAAGCAGCTGGGCGGGTATCTATTCCCTTCTTTCGCTGGGTCTGCAAACTAAGCTCTCACAACAATACGGTTCTAACCCCAGTCCCTAGACATCTCATCAGAATACCAATTCATACAATTTTCTCATTAACCCATTCCACAACATTTTAACATTTTAAGGTCTTGGAGTGACAACTCGATTTCATTATGGGAGACAGAATAATCTTCTTGAATTGTTTTGCTAATAGAGAAAGAAAAACAAACAAACAAAAACACTTCAGCTTTCTTTTCTCCTTGCCAACCAAAGATAGTGAGGTAGGCCTAATCGACAGTTGCCAAAATATGTAACACCATCAACATGGACCTTTTAAGTTCCTGTAATCAGTATACATCAATGCATTTCAATTTTCCACAAAGAAGCAATTTCCATCTTTTTTTTTGACTCAAAAAAAAAAAGGAAAAATCACAATTAACAACAAATTCCAAATGCACTAAGAGTTACGAGTTTCCCTGAAACAGAAAAAAGCACAAGAGAACGATATCCAATTTCAACAGATACCTCCCCTCTGTATGAAAAACTACCAGTTGCTATTACAAAATCAAATACGTGCCCTGTTTAAACACTAAAGGGGCCTCCTGCAATCGCAAAGTCAAAGGGTCAGTTCAGTGGATATAAAACAAGTTCAAGTTACATTTAAATATAGAATAAAACTTATTTTTAGAATAGTTGGCTAGGTACCTCTGTTGGAAAAAAATGAATTATTCAAGTTTAAAAAGTGCATGTGACTTTATGATTGTAGGTTCAAGTACATTCAGCAACTTGAAATGGGATACAGTGCACAGTTTCTGTTTAGACTGTCATAAAATAAATATATTTTTCTGGGTTTCATTGAGTTTACGCCAAAAATCCTGAGCTGAATGTTTTTTGCTGTATTGAAAAAATAAAACAAAACAGAAGTCATTTTGTTTGGTAAAAAAATAGGTAAGTAGGCGCACTGTGTTCCCTACATAAGGTTTTCAAAGGCAAGTAATAACAAGGTTCAAGCATTGCTAATTCACAGAGATTTCTTTGTTACATGTAATTTCTGGGTACAACTCTGGTCACACGCAAACAATCCTTTCTGATGTTACTTGTCCTGCCTTGCAGAAAGCAATTTCCAGCAGCCTCTATCTCCACTGAGAAACTTCCATGACGTGGTTTTATTTTTCAAGACCAGTTCTTGCAATTTCATGCAGCAATTTAGGTGACTGTCAAGCATAGTGTGTTCAAACTAAATGCTTTCTTTTGAAAAGTAACACTCTGCTGTACTGAATCCTTCAATTTGTAGCCAGAAAAACTGAGTTTTAATAGCACTGGCTTTAACTTGTATTTTGGATTTTTTTTCCCCTTGAACAACAGACTGGTATTTTTTTTTCTTCTAGTATATTATTATACTTACCATACTTTCCTTTGGTTATTTCATCATGGTGAGGTGTATCAGAGCTTCTAGCGCATGCGCGCTCTCTCTCCCTCTCTCTCTCTCAACCCTTTTTCAACTTCATTGTTATGGAGACAGAGGTGCTCTAGGGCTCACTGGATCTCACAGCGACCCTGGAGTCAGGATGGAGACACTGCCCCACACCCAGTACTGACCACTGTCTAGCTCAGGGGTCCCAAGGCAACATCGATGGCCGGATACCCTTCCCCGCAACGCCACCTGGCCTCCCAGAGCATTTAGGAGGATTAAGGAGCTAATGCCATCAGAAGACTCGCACCTCTCAGCAGGGCCATCTTTGGAAAATGAAAAAGAAGAGCGTTCAGGCAGCTTAGAAAGGGAGCAAGAGAGGCAGCCTGGCCTGTTTTGTACTGAGGCAGATTGAGAGAAAAGTGCAGCTCTCAAAGACAGGGAATGACAGGACAATCTCCGCCCACCCCCACCCCACATCCGGATAGCAACTGGCACAGCGCTAAGCTGGGTTTGAAATGTTCTCTCTCTCCATCATGTTTCTTTGCATTCTTCTGGCATCACTTTAAGTTAAGCATTGTCCCTTTTCTTTTGGAACAAATCCCTTTAGGTGGGAATCATGACCTCACCTACAGCCCTCTCTGAAGGCCATGGAATGGCTTTTCTGCGGGACAAAGAAACAAAGTTACTCGTCATTTCTTTGCTACTGCTGCTGCTGGATAAAATGCAAATAAAAAAATAATATCCATCTAATAGGATTATTATGAGTTATGATCTACAGTGCTCTTCCAAAAAGAGCCTGACGCATCATAAACATGACACTTGTTGTTTAAATAAGTAAATTACACAAATAGATACTTCCTTCAAACTTCTGCCCTTAATTTAACCTCAAGTCAGATCAAAAGTCTGGACTAAAATGGTTTCCATTCAAAACATGCCCAGAAATAGAGTGTTAGACCCTAGTAAAGAGGCAGCTGGGCTGTATTATTTCTGATACCCTTTCTAGTATAGGATATATTTGAATGTGGCCCGAGTCCTTGGGAAAGAATTCACAAATACCCAGTCGCCCACACACCTAGAAAAGGAAAACGCGCCTGCTAAAAACCGTACCGGTGACTGGGCAGTTAAATTTGCACAACTGCCTCTCTACCAGCCACTAAATGCATATCCCCATTGGGAAAAATACATACAGACCCAATAAAAGTAAAGAAAATTATTAACCCCTAACTAATCATCAAGTGAACACTGATTGAGTCTCCACTCAGTGGCAGGTTTAATGCAAGCTGCCTTGAATATTCACTCCTTTGGGCTACCTTCACTTGACAGGTGAGGGAACTGAGCCCAAAAGAGTGACCTTAATATGTTTGACACACTTGCTGTTAAGTGCTTTTCATTTGTTCACACACTTAGTCATCACAGTAATCCTCAGTTTACAGAACAGTGCACTCAACTCCAACAAGTCACTGAGGTAGTAACTGGCAGAGTCTGGATTTTAGTCTGAGACTCCAATGCTTATTGTATCCATAACCAAAGCAGACACTTGACCACAGCCTTAGGGATGCAGAGAACAAGATGCAGACTTTTCTCGTGGAGACTCAGTTTACCCCTAAGTCTCAGCTCTTCATCCGCAAAATGAGATGAACACAGCAGAGTATCTCAAGGGGCCTGTGTGGGGCTAACGTTTTGTGACTGTTGGAAATCAAAATCGCTGACCAGAACCTTTCCCATGAAAAACAGCGAAGAATCAGTGCTATCGAGTACCTCCACAACGTTGCTCTACGAGTCCCACTTTGCTTATAACCACCCTGTGAAGCACCGGGCTCTTCCACATGGCTTGAGCGTTTCCAGGACCTCAGTTTTACAAATGAAGTAATATTCTTTAAAAAGTGCAAAATGTATTGAGCAGCCAACATGGACTTTGGAATTCCAATGAGGCAGCCTTGGCTTGCTAGCCGAATGCTCTAGCAGGAAAGAGGGAGAAGAGAGATTCCAAACGAGTGGATGAAAGGCTGTGGCCACAGACAGATCATTTACACCGTCAGCTTCGGCTGGCTCCAACCTAGCAGTAGCCCAGCGCCAATGCCTTTCATTTGGAACGTACTGCAGGGTACACTCATTAATTTTCACATATACCTTAAATGAGTCTTGCAAAGTACTTTTAGAAAACGCTTGGGGTTTTCAGTATTCACCTTGGATTGCCACATCTACATATCCTTTCCTGCTCCTTCAGCATCTGTGTGCACGACTGGACCCTCCCCACCGCTCAACTTCCCTTTTGTCATCTTCCTTTCCTTCTGATGCTTCATAAGCTCTTAGAATGGCAACGATGCACTCAGAGTTTACAGCACAGATTTCCGTGAAATAATAGAGGAGGATACAAGGAATGATGGCAAACATCCCTAGTCTCACAGTATACAAGGGGCTAACTGGCAGCCCACAGTCCCAACTCAGCCTGCAGGAATATTTTGTTTATACTTTGTCTCGATGGATTCAAATTAGTGGCCACCACTTCAAAAATTGGAATGTTCTTGGAAAAATCGGGATTTATAGCTCTCCTTGGAGAATCAGACAATTTAGCCACAGTGGGTCCCTTTGTCCACGGCTAAACAGTAGCTTCGTTTCGAACAAGGATGTGCACCCTAGAGTTGCCCTTGTTCGTGCTACTCCCCACTGCTTTCATACCCTGTCTGCTTCCTTTGGTTGTATTACCTACTTAGACCCTAGGCCTCCACGTTTTTGAATTTTGGCATAAAGCCTACTTTCCCAACCTGATCACCATTCATTGGTCCCCTGTGCTCTAGGTTTAAGCATGTTTCTGTCCATCCTCCAATGACCCTAGAAGACAGGATACCAATGAAGTGAGAAGGGAGCTAGCTAAGAAATAGGACAGTGAAAAGACAGAGAAAAAGGTTTAAACCTAGAGAAGGAAGCCGGCAAGGAAACACTATGTTATATAATAGCTTAATAATGATTAAACAAACAAATAAATAAATAAAGTGGTTAGATAATGGACTTTGGAATCAGGCTGCCATGTCACTCACTGGATGTGATTTGTAAACTATTTTATTTTCTGGGCCTGAGTAGTGTCAACTGAAAAAATATATGATGCCAAAACGTACTACCTCACTTTTAGGGCTGGAGCCTAAGGATGAAACAAAATGCTTTGCACACGTCCAACACGTAGATGGCTCAATCACTGGAAACTCAAAAATGTGAAAGAGCAAGAAGTTAACTGGGTAATAATACCTATAATTTCCTATGGCAAGTCACTGACTTACAAAAAGAAGGCGAAAAGGAATGAAACTTTTACAGCCATTAAGCATTCAGTAAGGGAATCCCTTACAAGGGTCAACGAACGAAACTTCAAAGTTCACAAGACTGCGGTGGGCATTATGCAAGAGGCTACAGGTGGACATGTGAAATCCAATGTATACTAATCGGAATGGTTTTGCAAAAGTATTGATTACTTTAGTTAATTACGACAGTGATACGAATTTGTTTCCTACTGCTAGGTTTCTATCTAGGCTCAGTTGGATGTGAATATATAACCTCACATAATAGATGTGAGTTAACTACACTCATAGCTCAATTCTTCTTTTAACTGAATTATACAATGTTGTGTTAGTTTACAATGCTGTGTTCGTTTAGTTTCAGGTGTACAGCAATGTGATTCAGTTATATATATACGTATATATATTCCTTTTCAGATTCTTTTCAATTATAGGTTATTACAAGATATTGAATATGGTTCCCTGTGCTATACAGTAGGTCCTCGTTGTTTATCTATTTTAGATAGAGTAGTGTGTATATTTTAATACCAAGCTCCTAATTTATCCCTCCCCCCCTTTCCCCTTTGGTAACCGTAAGTTTGTTTCCTACGTCTGTGCTCATGGATAAATTCTTATGATACTCTTGTGGGAGAAAGAGGAAGGAGTGGAAGCTTCATTAGAGCCAAATAACTTTCCTCCCTAGATACCAGCATGCACGTGAGCTACTGAGCTTCCTGGTACGACGAAGTTTGTTGACATGGAGATAAGCAGGTTTCAATGGCTGTTCAGAGAGATTCGCTCTGCTACTTACAAGACTAGGTTACTCTTTACCAAAAAGACTCTTGATCTTGCATGATCAAGATATCCTCACAAAACGCCTTTCTGGGTGGGACTGGGAGATAATAAGCAATGTGCAGACAGCAATGTAACAAAATGGACATGGCCTCCTAAAAACGCACTTGATAGCAGAGAGGCCCTTCATAGAAAACCTTATAGGTCCCTCACCCAATCTGCCCCTACCTCAAAGGCCTCCCCCATTTAGGATTTCCAAAAAAGAGTGAGTCTGATAAGTAATAAAGGGTAACCTGCATTACTCAGTAGCCAGAACCTTTAAGTAAGACATGGGAAACGGGACAAAGCATTCCATGTACAACCCACTTCGACTCTTCCAAGCCTTTGCTTAGGCAGATCCTCTGTCAGAAATGGCATCCTCTTCTTTTCTGTTTGGCATATTCTACTTTTGAGGTCTAGTTACCTAGACATGGGATTCTCAAATACCCTGAGAAACATAATCACTCTATCTTAGATCCTCTTAGTAATTTTTAAAAGTCTCCAGCAGAAAATTTATCAAGGTGCTGCTCATTTATTGAACTAGCTCTATACTCTACTAGATAATAAATTCTTCAAGGATAAGTGTCATGCTTATTCAGTTTTGCACTTCCAGAGCCTAGAATATTCCTTAGGACATGACATAGTAGGTATTCAGCAAATGGTTCCTGGGCCCCTTTCTTTAGGGACTTGATGTCCCTTATTGTGTGTGTGTGTGTGTGTGTGTGTGTGTGTGTGTGTGTGTGTGTGT